>NW_016107414.1:4338847-4346536 GCF_001604975.1 Cebus imitator
CATGTACCCCAAAACCTAAAATGCAACAAAATAAATAAATGGAAAAAAAAAGAGTACAAATTGTGTGACTCCACTGACAGAAAGTCCTAGAATAGGCAAAACTCTTCAGTAGTGGTAGAAGTCAAATAATAGTTACTCTTGTCAAATAAAAGTGAGAGGGCAGTGATTGAGTGGGAAGAGACACAATGGGGGCTAATGGAAATAATCTATGTCTTCATAAGTTGATGGGTTTGAGGATTATATAAATGTATACACTGAATTGTACATTTAAGATGTGTGCATTTTATAATATGTATTGTCTATTAAAAATAACACATGAAGTTGCATAATATATCCTTTCTATGTGTTGACTATTGCTGTTAATTATGGAATAGTTTCTTACTAATTCATATATATAAATTATAAAGTATGAAGTAACTATCATTTGCATAATTACATATGAGTTATGGGTTATTCATTTAATCACATATTAATGCTTTAAAATACATAGATTGTTAATATATGATACTAATCTTGCCTGAATTCACCAACAGTCTGCTTAGTTGTGGGTCAGCTTTATATAGTCTGAAGATAATACCTAAGACATTACTAGTGTATAAAAATGTATTTCACTCAATAGCATTTCATTTCACTCAACAGAATCTTGTTTTTCTAGCTGTTAATTGATTATTCTTTTTACAAAAACTTATCTGTTAATGTAATGGCAAATAAGTGTTATTCCATATTTTAGTATCAGCATCACCCAGTATTTAGTCATTGTTCGGTGAAAGGCCAAGACAGAACTGGAGGAATGAGTTCCATGATCAGTTAAGAATGTCTGCAGTGTGCACCCGCGCAGAAATGGGCAGTGGCAGGGCTGAAAGTATGCCGGAAGGTATCATTTGCCATCCTACACTTATATTGTGAAAATGTACAAAATAATTCAAATGCAAGTGCAAAATACTGAAAACGCACACAGCAGAATTTAATCTTTCATTGATGATTCAAAAGAATCTTCAAGATATTATAAGATAACAGGCTCATCATGGACATGAATGGGTGGACTAATTAAAAATTTTGTTTGGTTGAGTTCTGGGGAAGCAAACATTTGCTGTGTATCAAATGGCTGTGTGTTTAAATAAAAGTGCCTTTAATTGAGAAAGTATATACAGAGGGAAACATTCTCACTATTTTGGAGAGCATCTGGTGCTCCTTTATGAGATTTCAGGAACATGAAGCAAGGCTTCTATGAGATGATAGGCATTCTAACAGTCAAATTGACTCCCTGGACATCACTCTAAGCCTTAATGAGCATTACTTTATCTGCCATGAACAGCAGGAGAATAGCTTTCTTACTCCCTACATTTCCAGCAGTTCGAATTCCAGATGTTGGGCGCTGCTCAGCAGGGTTTTGGCAGCTCCATGCATTTCTTAACAGATAGTTCTGCTTTCACTGCCTTGGAAAAAAAATGAATTGGCAAATTTACAGTGTCATCTTTTCAAAGAAAATAAGAAGGAAAAATGACTTGCATATTTACTAAACTATTGGTTACAATTTTCATCATCTTTTCTCTGTTTCTAAGACTATGCATCACTAGGGAAAGAACAAAATAAAGGGACTGAATTCACAAAGATCCAACAAAAATCCAGCATTTGGTTTCCTGACTTCAAGCCATCAAATGTAAAACTACACTATTATACTGCTCCTCAGAGAGAAATCAGAGCTAGGTTGTTTATCTGGAGGAGCCACATGTCAACAGTAATGATGCTTGGTTTACCAGAGTGCTATTTCACTTTTTTTTTTTTTTCAGGAATTTATCCCAATATGGAGGTGGGCATGCTGCATTAATAAAATCTTATTTCCTCTCCTCTCTCTTCCCAACCAGGCTTGCTATATGGAGCTGAAACTATAGGCAGCAAATCTCCCTTTTCTCCACACACTGCTTTGTGGAGTACTGAGAAGCTGCTGAAAAATGAGCAAATCTACATAAATCCCAGGATGTTAAAGATCATTGAGTAAACCTTCTTAGTATGGATATGACAGAGAAGACACATGAACTTGAAAGACTAGCCAGCTGGTTATAGACTTGATTCTGACACTGACTTGATGAAACAAAGATGTAACAGTGGTTGAGATTGGGCGCTTCAGAATCAGGGACCCTGGGTTAATAGCCCAATGCTGCCCCATCAGCTGCGTGAGCTAACTGGCAATTGCTTCCCTTGTGAATTAGGAATCTGCTCTGCCTACCTCATGGGATTTCCAAAGGATTAAAAAAGATCACATCTGGGAAGTGCTTGCACAGTGCCTGGAACAGAATCAGTGCTGAGTAAATGAGAGCCACAATTTCTAGAGTTAAGCAAGCTATTTCTCCTTCAGGGCCGTGTGGTGTGGAGTGGCGGGGGGGTGTGCATGTGCATGTACCCAGATGCTATTTCCACCCCCTAAATGTTCCCTGAAGATCTCTACAGGACCCTTTTGAGTCTCCTTAGTAAAACTACTAAGTACTAGATTTTTAGGGGACTCAACAGGGTCCCTTAGAGTGGGTATTGAGGTTCCCTAGACCTTCAACCAAAACAATTCCTCTTTTTTATTTTTTTATTTTTTATTGATTTATTTTTTATTTTTACTTTTTATTGCATTTTACGTTTTGGGGTACAGGTGAAGAACATGCAAGACTGTTGCATAGGTACACACATGGCAGTGTGATTTGCTGCCTTCCTCCCCTTCACCTATATCTGGCATTTCTCCCACTCAACAGGTTTCTGCTGAATATTTCTTTAGAAGAGTATTCTTCTGTTAAGAAAAAGGAGGGTGTGGAGTTTGAAAACCTGAGGTCTAGATTTTCTCCCAGCTTTCTGATGTCTTGAAATGCTGATTGAAGACCCACTGTGTACCACCTCCTTTATCAGACTTTAAGTTTCTGAAGTGGCTGATGCTTCCCTTGGTCTCAAAGCCTTCACACCCATGTAAGGAAACCAAAAAACTGAGAGGCTGAATGTGACTACTGGGGCCACTCACAGAAAGGAGGAGGCACTTCTGATTGAGAAAATCCAAGACAGTGTCACAAAGGAGATGACATTGCAATTTCCCATAATTAATAATAATAATAACTAATAATCATCACTGAGGGATTAACTGAGTGCCAGACTTGAGCTTGCTGTTGTACATGGATCGACTTGTAGAATTCTCCAAAAACCGAATCCCTATTCCCATTTTAAGAGCTAAGAGAAGTGAAGCACTACTGCTCCAAGTGACGGAGCCAGTATTATCTAGGTCACTGGTGCTGATTAAGGATTCTTACACACTGAAGTATGCAGCTTCTCTAAGGCAGCCTGACTTTAAAGGGTAAAAATCATATTTTACTAATTCTAAATGCCCATTGTTTTTCACAACTTATGTCTCAGAAATTGGGGTACATCTTACATTCAATAACATACTCCAGGTTTCTTGACAGGATATTTTTTTCTTTCCCAGAAGCACATAAAGCAAGACATGTCTTGGATGTCAAAGGCATCTTAGATTTAATGAAGTATGATGACATTGTGGCAGGAAGCTAAGGAGGTAGGACATCCCAGATAGACAAACCAACATGTGCGACGGTATACAGGCTGAGATGGCATACTGTATTCTGGAAATAAATAGATTTAGGGGATTCATGATCAATGGCAAAAGTTGAGGCTACTAAGGCAGAACTGAACTGGAACAGAGCTTCTTGACAGGTGTTGGACAAGAAGACTCTTCTTCGCTTCGTTGAAGAAGAATTATGGAAATACATGGGGCATTTTTTTGTTATCCCAGTAATGAGGCTTCTATAAGCATTTAGTGAAGACAAGAGAGGGCACTTGAGATGCAAGTGTCTTGCAATGCATAAAATAGTCTTGCCCAAAAAAGAATTGTCTCATGTTTGGCCTAACATTCAAATGTCATTCACAAATGACAAACCTGTATACAATTAATTGAGATTAGAACCTAAGTCCATTGACATAGGAACATAAGGTATCTTTGAGGATTCTAATATTCGACAACTTTCTCAAATATGAAACTACTGTGTAACTCAAAAGGAACTCGGACTCTAACTCATTGGAACTTTATCAGCTTTTCCTCTTTAGCACAATCCTATCACCGACAACCATGTGGAACACAGCAGTTTTTAAACTGTTGTCCATCATGCCTGGATCAGCCTATGCTGGAAGCTGCCAAGTCCACTATGCTCCCATCTATGGGTGTGAGCAGGAAGAGATTTCATAAGAACTTCTAGTGTAGCTGAGTATTTATATTTTAAAATACATAATATGTTATTATAAGTTACATTCATTCTAATTTCCTTTACTACAGTTACAGGATTATATCGATCTTATGCATATAGTTACATCATATTATTTATAAATTTTATTTCATGAAAAATAAGAGGACTTTACTAATATTTATTACAAAAAGGTAGGGAGGGCCTGGGGTCTGCATGCGTTGTGATCCATTAGGCAAGATCAAGATTCAAATCTGAGAGGCAATGAGAAGGAACCAAAGGATTTCCGACAGATTTTACAAAGTTTGAAAAACATAGAAAAAACAGGAATAAAATAAGCACTGTTAATTCTTTGTCACTTTTTTCCTAACCACATAGATTTTCATTTCTAAAAACACATTGATTCTTTTTTACATTATAATCTATTAAATTAATTATTCTCTGAAAATACCTCTTTTATTGGATGCATAACATTCCATCAAAAGTCATTTTATCTATTGATTTTAGGATACATTCAGAAGAGTTAGCTAACTTCCCAGTATGTTTTGTAAAGACTATATAATAACAGAATTTTAGTGGTGAAAGAGGCTTTCGAATCTTCCAAATTAATCTCCATATACTACAGATGAGGAAATAAAGGATCCAAAAGGGTAAGTCACAGGGCCATTTACCAGCACAGCAAGAATGAGAATCCTGGTCTCCTTCTCCCCAGGCTGATGCTGCTTTGTATTATTCCAGAGCTGCCTTCCCTGATGCGCCTTCTTTAAAGAATTGACCCGTGACTGGCATCTCCAGGGTGTATTTAATCACTTATTGTAACTATGGATTTGGCTCTCAACACAAACAAAACCTGGATAGTCAATGGGGTGTGCGGCTAAAAGGCAATGCTTTCTGATTTGGGAGCAAAACTTGTACAGATCAACAGGAAGCGTTTCTTAGTCTCAGCACCCAGCAGGCCCAGCAGGAGATCTTCATGATCAAGGCCAAATTATTATACTATTTCAAGAAAGTTTTATTACCAGGAACATATGGGAGGGCTGATTTCATATGAGATCATTTTGAGCTATAAAAAAGATAACAGCTTGATTTCAAATGTGATATGTAAACACACAATTCTGCAAATTACAGTTGGCTTACGTGTTAAATGCAGTGCATTCCATTGTGCACATGCACAATGAACATTCATAACAAAGAGCATCTCCAACACTGAAATTCAACATAAGAGATGGACTAGTCCATGTTGCAGGTACAGACTAAAACCTCTTGGGAGATGGTCAAACTAATAATGTATTTATTCTTTCTGAGAAGATTTTAATGTATTCTTACATTAAATAAGAATAAATACACAGTAAGAATAAATACACAGCCCAAGTGACATGTCAATTGTTAACTGGGAGGGAAAGGCTGGGAGTGAGGCCAAAAGAGAGGGACCATCAGTGTTATCTCAGGTACAAGGCAGAATGCTGGCCTTGGTAAGAGATATTGACTAACCAAGGAAAACTTTGGAACAATGTCACAGATCAAGGCTTCTACCACCACTGTCTCTGCCTAAATGACTCCAGTAGCTTCTTGCTAGTCTCCCACCTCCTGTCCTTGTCCTCCACAGCAGGGTGTGGGATCCTGTTAAAACCTAAGACGTGATCCTTGAAGTTAGGTTAAGGCACAAGTAGAAGCATCATGGACAGCTTTCAGGCCAACGTAGCTCAGAGCCAGTGTGCTTCCTCCCTGCTTCCCTTTCTCTGCATCAGGAAGCTTGGGGACCCCGTGATCCAGATGCAAGAGGGCTGCTTGACTGGCTTTTGATCATAACATGAGTAACACATACACTTTTATTATGTTCATTCACTGAGATTTGGGATGTGTTTTGAGGAATGTACGGTATTTGTCACTGAAACCTAACATAGTTTATCTTGTTGAATATAGCTGTTATTTTAATAAAGTCACGGAAAGCCTTCATGAAAAAAGTACCCACCCCGTAACAGTGTCTCGTGTTCCACAGGAAAACTGCATTTATTTTTCAACTGATATTTTGTTCTGTAAAAAGTTAGATGTGATATACACAATATGGGGAGGTGCATCCAATCACACCTCCCCAAGCACGTTCTTCTTCCTGGAGATCTTGTAGACGTTTGTGCAAAGTCCTTTTGAAATTCAGCTTTGAAGGATAAGTGATGTTTATTTGACTGTTTTAAGTACTTTTCTGCTCTCAGCATTAAAAAGAAAATCTAGAGATGCAAGTGTGTGAGCTATTTCTCTTAATTATTGATGGGTACTGCTGAAGCCATGATCAAACGAATCACCTCAGCTCTGCTAAGGAAGGAAATATCTCACTTCAAAACAAAACAGAAACTTTTCTATAAATCTTACGTGGGTTGGGTATGAACATCCTTAAGCTGACTTCAACAATGGTGAAAGTATTCAGATGTGCTGATGGTTAGGGCCCTGTTGGTACTATTGAGAGGCTGAGAAATGGGTGTCAGGCCAGGCATCTGCTACGAAGGAAAAGTAGAAACGATGATGATGATAGTGGTAATGATGATAGCTTGTCACTGAGGAAGAACAGATGTAACAATCACATAATCACATGAATGAAAGTGTGGCACTGAAGTGAAAGAAGTGTCACAAAGAAAAGGAGCACATTCTGTAAAATATCAAACCTGACCCAGAACAGGAATGGAGGATATAGTGATATTAGAGAAGACTTCCTTAAGGAAGTGATGGTTGAGATGATAATTGAAGCATCAGAAAGAACAAGGATATTTCAGACAGAAAGAAGAGTATGTGCAAAGGCCCTGTGGTAGAAGGGAGCATACAGCATTTGCAGGACTCAAAACAACTACATAAATATTACTTACTTTGTTCTTCATGGGGTTAGTAGCAAGGGGTGTAATTAGACATTAGTGAGGCAGGAAAGACATGCAGGGCCCTGAGGTTGTGTCTTTGTTCTAAGAGCAACAGAAAATAACATAAATGCTTCAAAGGATAAGATGGAAAAGAGGCTGAGAACACTCTGGCTGCAACATTTTACCCTAGATGAATCTAATTCCAAAGCCCATGCAGTTCAATCCAAGTCACCTCTGGCCTAACGTCTAGGCAAAAGGGTAGGGAAGGAGGGTGTGGCTTTTAAATAGGAAGGTTTGGGAAGCCTTAATAAGAAGATGATATCTGAATAAAGACCTAAAGCAAATGAGGAGAAAAGCCTTCCAGATACTTGAAGAAAGATAAAAGACATTTTGCGGAGGAAATGGACGAAGAAAGGTCCTCAGAGGTTATGTGTTGTAGGGATGGATTCTGGAGATCTTCATTCGATCATGAAAAGGCTGAAAGACAGAATGTGTACATTTGTATGGCTGTGCTGACAGCAGATCCAACTAATTAATTAGTAGAATTTTGTGGTTAAAGAGGGAACCACTTTGCAAGGTGGCTTTGGAAAAGTTGGATGCCTTGTGGTCACAAGCATGGGATT
>NW_016107414.1:4346571-4365013 GCF_001604975.1 Cebus imitator
TTCGCTCTTGTTACCCAGGCTGGAGTGCAATGGCGCAATCTCGGCTCACCGCAACCTCCGCCTCCTGGGTTCAAGCAATTCTCCTGCCTCAGCCTCCCGAGTAGCTGGGACTACAGGTGTGCACCACCATGCCCAACTAATTTTTGTATTTTTGGTAGAGATGGGGTTTCACCATGTTGACCAGGACAGTCTCGATCTCTTGACCTCATGATCCACCCGCCTCGGCCTCCCAAAGTGCTGGGATTATAGGCGTGAGCCACCGTGTCCGGCCGTGGCTCTTCCACTCTTGTCTAACTTACATTTCTTGGGATCTCAGTTTGGGTGTCTGTAAAATGGGGGCAGTAATGACTGATCTCATATAAGTGATTGGGAAAATTAAGGAAGATAATGATAGAAAGTGCCTGAGCAGATGTTGCCAATCCCCTACCATATCACCTAGGCTATTGCACAGAAACCGAAGGTGAATACCCATAGTACATATCTATAGCTCATTTTCTTCTCTTTGCCTGTTAGAGGTCTCTGGCCAGTACGTGTGTGTAGACTAATCATTAGGCGCATCAGAAGGATCAGGACTAGAAAGTCAGGAATAACTCTCAAACAATACCCCGCTTTCTCATCTCTTGGGAGACAAACATGGATTGTGCTCTGATAAGTCTCCCAGAGGGTCCCAGAAGATTGAGCCTGGGCTGCCCTCGGTAGTAACCTGCCCTTTATTGCACCCTTTATATGCTCTCCTGCCTTGCAGGTCTCACTTCTCCACTTTCATGCAGGGCAGCCTGAGATCGCTTCAAAAAAAAAAAAAAAAAAAAAAAAAAAAAAAAACCTGCTTGTGCTCAACTGCTTCCCTCAGGAGTAAATAAATCTGTGACTGTGTAGAGTACCTGGCAAGAGAAAGCATTCAGTCAAGGTGAGTTGTTACAATTATTGCTACAGGAGTGAACAGGATTTAAGGAACTGAACTCAGGATTATGAGGCAAGAGGAAGAGGAGCCTCGCTCAGGGCCAATTCAGTGAACAGAATCGAAATTTCAAGTGCTTTTGTCAGTAAACTCTGCCTACAGCAGGTTTGATCCAGCCACAGACAAAAATGGTTTTACCAATAGGACATTGAATGTTGTACTCATCCGATAAGCAGAATGGGAAAACACTCAAAAGGAAGACTCTAGAAAAACTGCTGTGAAGACAAATTTAATACCAAAGACTTTGTCTTCCATAAACTCTCTACCCAAAGATCTCTCTATATATATATAGTAAATTGATGACATCATCACAAACTATGCTTGTGTTTTTAATGTATATTCAGGCACTGATACAGCAAATATTTATTGAGCATCTATTATGGGCCAGAAACTGATTTAGTCCTAAGAAGTTAGCAGTAAAAAAATGAAAAAAAGGAAGCCATAAAAAATTCCTAACCTCACAGAACTTACATTCTAGATTGTGAAGACAAACAATAAGCAAAATAATTAAGTGAAAATTTGAGAATGTGAGATAAAGAGAAGTTTTGGAGACAACCACAGGAAGGGAAAAAGATGGGAAGGAAGAGGTCGGCACTTAGAATGGCTCAGAAGGTCTTAGAGAGAAGGAAAGATCGGGATAAAGACATGAAGCAAATGAAAAAAGAAAACCATTCAGACGTCTGCAAAAACTGACGAAAACAAAAAGCAAAATTTGAGCCAAAGAAGAAGTAAAGCAAAGACTGAGCAGAGAGAACAGCATCATGTTCAAAGAGCAGCAATGAGGAGGGTGCGTGGAAGCACCTGGCTGCAGGGGTGAATGGAAGAATGAGAGCCGACAGGGGCCACGGCAGACAGAGGACAGCAGGTGGTACATTTATTTCTATAACAGGTCAGATAATAAATAGTTTTGGCTTTCTGGATTATACAGTCTTTATTGCAATGACTCACCTCTACCATAGCACACAAGAAGCCACAGAAAATGCATAAATGAATGGGCCTGGCTGTCTTTCAATAATATGGGAATTTAAATTTCCTGTTATTTTCACATGCCACAAATATTATTCTTCTTTTGAGCTTTTTCAACCATTTAAAAATATATATTAAGAATATATTTTGAAATATAGATATAGATATATTTTTTTAATTGAGACAGAGTCTTGCTGTGTTGCCCAGGCTGGTCTCGAACTCCTGGGATCAAGTGATCCTCCTGCCTCTATTGGCCTCCTAAAGTGCTCGGATTATAGGTGTGAGCCACCAGGCACAGGCTAAGAACACATTTCTTAGCTTACCAGTCATACAAAAAGACAGAATGGGCTAGATTTGGAACACAGGCTGTTCGTTTGCCTGCCCCTATCATAGGACCCTGTAGATTTCAAGAAAGCTTTGGCTTTTGCTCTGAGTGGGATGGGAGGGAAGTGGAAGACTTCGAGTGAAAGAGTGGCACAATCTGACGTAGATTTGAGCAGAGGAGCTCTGCCTTCTGTGTTGAGAATAGGTTAAAGGGGGTCAAACGCTAACAAGATCTTTAAAAGGCTTGGCATATACTGTTTTACATATCTTTTTAATTAAGGCTGTTTGCTGGAATTATCATTTGTGATTCCAAATGCATATTTACAACTTCCACTAATGGACAACAACCCCTCATGATTTTGACCCATTATAAACAGCGTTCAAGGTAAACATGGGCTATCAAGAAACATATCAATAGATAGGACAAGAGTACAGGGCAAAAATCCCATTTATATTTTTATTTCATAGCACTGAGACATCATTGAGAATGAGAGCTTATCTCTGACTTTGCATTGTGCTTTTTTTGAATGTCTGTCTTCAGAGGCAATGCTCTTTGGTCATGTTTTTAATGTCATCGTGTTTGCATTTAACTAAAAATCAAAGCTAATGTGGAAGCACCTGATTCATTGAAAATGCATCGACCAGCCATCTCCCTTCTCCCAAGCACCTTTCTGATTCTGTATTTCGTACAAAAACTGGGAGAGCTGTTACAAACACAGATGATATATAACTGAATGATTTCGGTCTGAAAACAGAATTTACCACAGAACTATAAAAATGGTGCTATTAGGGCAAGCTGTCAGGAAATGATTAATACTTCTAACTGGCTATCATTTTTTTTAGTCTTCACACTTGAGTAGGCCATTAATCTGAAATTGCTACCACAAGTGTCACTTGTTTGTTTGTCCATAGGGACCAGGATATCAAGATATCTTCTTTAGAATGGAGAAATATTGCCAGATTAAGGTTGGGGCTCAGGTTTATGCCATGGAGTACAGGTAATGTGTATGTTTGCAAGCATGTACGTGTGCATGTGCATGTATGTGCCTGTGTATGTAATGTTTCATGGTGAACATGAGGCTGGTTCTTGGCAATTTAGTGATGTAACATTTTGTTTGTGTACCGATGTGGTAAATGATTTCTGACTCCCTTCTATAGAATGAAGAATTAAAAAGTGTTCATAAAAAGTGAGCCTGGAGTTGTAAACATTATTTTTCAATTCACTGTGACTAAAAAAAAAAAAAATCAGTTTATCTAAATATTTATGCTTGTTTCCCCTAAGAACTTTAATAGTAAGGACTTACACTCAAGATAATACAAAGATACTGTTTAGAAAAAGTAGACACTGTTTTGTCACCCTTCCTGTGTTTCTAATTTCTTAAAAATTCTGTGGTCCTTTTTGAGGAGTTAAGACCCAAGAACAATCATCATTGCACTATTACTGAATGTCTCAAATGCATAATCCCCGTAGCAGATGCCATGACAAAGAATGAATTGGAAGACATGTCTGCAATAGAAGAAATGCCCAACTTATAGTATTTCCAATCCAAATCCAAGAAAATTCAGAAGAAAAAAAAAATCTAAAGTAAACCAGTTTTTTTATTGAAACAACAAGAAAATCATAATAACAATAATAAAAATTTAGTTACATAATTGTTTCTATCATTGTGGACTTTGGCACAAAATATTGTGCTTCTTAAGGGTTTCTCAGTGATGCCAAAATGAGTGATTATATAATTCTGATCCAGGATATTTACTGAAAAGAATTACATCTCAGTCATACCTGCCAATCGAGCTGTAAGAGTAATCTTACACAAAACATAACAGAATGTAATGACTTTTGTGAGAGTTAGATTTTGATCATGTTTCTTTTTGTGATAATGTTTTAGCTATTTAATATGCTTAGTAAAATATTAAAGTAAGCATGCTTTTTTTTTCAACTGCAATCTGGCTAGCTACCTGGAAAACACTAACAAGGAGTAGTACAGTTGAAATATTCCAGGAGAAGATTTTCGTGTAGAAAGTTCATTAGGTGAAACTTATAGCTCAAAATAGCATCTAACTCTGGTCACAGAGAAGTAAATGTCACTGGAATTGCCCTCTACGCTATAAAACTGAGCAAAATATATAAAACAACTGTTTTAGACACACACAAAAAATCACTTTTCACAAGTGATTCCTGTGAAAATACACACAAAGCAAGCCCTGTCATTCTCTGAATCTTAGCCGTATAGGCACTCTCTGGACTGAAATTTAAGAAGGGAGAACGCAAAGACGAGCATGATCTCAGTGCTTTGAGAAGACAGAGATTGCAGCTCAGAGGGGCTTAGGCTGCTGAAAGATATTGGTCGAGTTCCATAAAAAGGGGAGCTAAGGAGACAAAGAACTCCAGATATCTTCATAGGCGTTTAATTAGGCTTTGCTGAATAATAAGCTGTGCAAGTATAGAGAAAAACTCTACAAAGCTAAACAAAAAATGACAAGGAATTGTAAGATGAACGATGCTAAAAGCTGACTGAGACAGGGGCTTATTCAAATGCCTGTCGGTCAGAATGGATAGTCATTGCTCATTACTTGGAGACCCCAGGAGAGTCATACCTTAGTGATATGGCTAAACTTGTCCTATATCCATGCTATTGCAGCTTTTTAAAAAAGACTTGAATATATTAAACTGATCTGTCATTTTCTTAACAGCCTGTCATTACAAAGCTTAACAATCCATAAAAGTAGAGAACAGAATCCAAGGGTTTAACAAGATAAAAGTCACAGTGTCATAATGTTCTGAATTTAATCAAATATTAGTAGGCATGCCAACAAGCAGAGAAATGTGACTCATAATCAGAAGAAAAATCAGTCAATATTGGCTGGGCATGCTGTCTCACGCCTGTAATCCCAGCACTTTAGGAGGCTGAGGTGGGGATATCACTTGAGGTCAGGAATTTGAGACCAGCCTGGCCAACACAGTGAAACCCCATTTCTACTAAAAATACACACACAAAAAAAAAATAGGCAGGTGTGGTGATGGGCGCCTGTAATCCTAGCTATTCAAGAAGCTGAAGCAAAATAGCTTGAACCCAGGAGGCAGAGGTTGCAGGAAGCTGAGACTGCACCAAGCTGAGATTGCACCAATGTACTCTAGCCTGAGTGACTGAGCAAAACTGTCAGAAAGGAAAGGGAAAGGGAAAGAAAGAGAAAGGAAAGAAAAGAAAGAAAGATGGATTTAAGGGTAATGATAGAAGAAAATGGTAATAGATGAAAACTTGACTGTGCAGAAAAGAATGACAAATGATGAAAATGCTATATATTTACCTGGTAAATACAAGTCTTTTTCTTATTCTAGTTCATGTAAAAGATAATAAACTGTTTAAAGCAAAAGTAATAACAACATATTTTAATGTCTATAAAGAGATATAAGAATATATGTAATATTTGTAAAAATATGTAAGTATATTACATATTCATATGTACTATGTGTAACATAAATATATACTTACATTTGTATGAAATATGTTTACATTTATATACATTTACCTATTTATATTTACATATTTATCTTTATAGGTAATATGAATACATACTTATGTTAGGTTGGTGCAAAATAAATTATGGTTTTGTCCATTACTTTTAATGGTCAAAACTGCAATTACTTTTGTACCAATCTAATATTACGTATAAAGATATATAATGTTTAAAGATATACAAGACATATAAGTAAAATACAGGACAATAACACAAAATATAGAAAGGAAAAATTGAACTATACTGTCATATGAAAATAGTATAATTCCAGAAGTGGTATAATGTTATTTGGTGTTGGAATGTAGAAAGTTAAAGATGCTAATGTAAACTAAGGGCAGACACTAAAAACATAAAACAAAGAGAATTAGCTAGTAAGTCCATAGTAGAGATAAATTACATTCATAAAATATACAGAATGAGAAAAAAAAAAAAGAAAATATAGGACAAACAGTAAACAAACACAAACATGTTAGATTTTGACCCAATATATCAATGGTCACATTAAACGTAAACTGCCTAAGTACTCCAAAGAAAGGCACAGTGTGTAGGACTGGATTAAACTTTTTAAAAAATTTTACATGTCATCTGGTGCCATGAGTTTTGCTCAAGTTCCCTGCCACCACCAGTATCCACATGTACCACTTAGGAACCTGAAGACAGGCTCATCTTGCCTGCTGTAGGAGCCTGGGCACATTGTGTGGGGACATAGGAATCAATTCACCTCACCCATCATAAGCAGCATCCACATATCATCTGGTGGCCTGAGGACAGGCCCATCTATCTACCACTGGCACCACTGGTGCCCAAGGACCAGCTTGCCTGGTGTTCTCACACAGACAGCAAAGCTTCACCACAGACTCCACTAACAATTGTAGTCTGTCACTGGGGAACTCACAGACACCACTGATGCTAATTACAGCCAAAGAAATCATGATGAGACCACACTACTGTGCCTACCCATAATTAAAGCCAAAGTGCCCCACCTATTCAACACTATATATCCATCTATAGAAAAATGTTCATCCCTATGAAAGCCAACTCACAAAACTGGAAGAAGTGACTGTTATACCAGATGCACAGATAGCAACGTAAAGACACAAGGAACATGAAGAAAAAAAAGTGACATCTTCAAAGAATCACAAGAGTTATCTGATAATAGATCATTTAAAAAGGAAATGTATGAAGTATCTGAAGAAGTATTCAAAATAATGATATTAAGGGAACTCACAGAGATACAAAAGAACATAGATAAATAATACAAAGAAATCGAGAAAACAGTTTATGATCTGAATAAGAAATTCAACAAAGAATTATGTACCATAAAAAAGGACCAAATCGAAATCTTGAACCCAAAAAACTCAATTAATGAAATAAAAATACCATCAAGAGCTTCAACAATAGAGTAGATAAAGCAGAAGAAAAAATTTCTAAACTTGAAGACAGGTCTTTTGAAACAACCTAGTCAATCAAAAAAGAAAAAGAAAGAATAGAACAGAAAAAAAAGAATGAAACCTATGTGACATATAGGACACAACGAAGTAGGCAAATATTCTAATTATTGGAGTTCCAGGAAGATAAAAGATGAGCAAAGACATAGAAACCCTATATAATGTAATAGTATTCAAAAACTTCTCAAATATTGCAAGCAATATAGCTATCCAGACACGGAAAGCTCAAAGATTTCCAAATAGAGTCAACTCCAAAAGGTCTTCTTCAGGGCACATTATACTTAAACTGTCAAAAGTCAAAGACAAAGAGAATTCCAAAAACAGAAAGAGAAAAGTATCAAGCCATGAATAAGGGAATTCCCAACAGACTGACAGTAACTCTTGGCAGAACCCTTGCAGACCAAGAGAGAATGGGATGATACATTCAAAATGCAAACAAACAACCAAAAAAACTGTCAGCTAAAAAATACTATTCCCAACAAAGCCATCCTTCAAAAATGAAGAAGAAATAAAGTCTTTCCCAGACAAGCAAAAATTGCTAAACTATCCCTACAATAAATGTTAAGTAAATCCTCCACATGATAGCAAAAGGACAATATCTACCATCATGAAAATATAAAATCCACTTGCAGAACAGATATAAAAATAAGAAAGAGAAAGGAATTAAATGTTTCACTATAAAAAACACCAAATTGTAAAAATAAATAATAAAAAAGGAAGAAAGAAACAAAGGATATAGAAACAATCAGAAAACAATTAACACAATGTCAAAAGTAAGTCCTCACCTACCAATAACAAACTTGAATGTAAACAGTTTAAATTCCTCAATTAAAAGTTATAAACTGGCTTAATAGAAAACAACAACAAAACACCAAGACCAACTATATGCTGGCAGCAAGAACTCACTTCACCTGTGGACACATAGGATACATAGAAAGTAAAAAGATGAAAAATTTTTTTCATTGAAATGGAAACTCAAAGCATGCAAAAGCAGCTACACTTATATCAGATGGCATAATTTCTAAGTAAAAAATAAAAAATAAAAAGAGACAAAGAAGATCGTTATGTAGTGATAAAGGTATCAATTCAGCAACAGGATATAACTACTGTAAATAAATATGTACCCAACTGGAGCACCCAGAACTATAAAGTAAATGTTATTAGAGCTAAAGGAAGATACAGTAATAACTGGGGGCTTCAACACACCACTTTCTGCATTTGACAAATTATCTATACAGAAAACTTGAAAAGAAACATCAGACATAATCTGCCTGATGGATCAAATGGAACTAACAGACATTTAAAGAGCATTTTATCTATCAGCTGCAGAATATGCACTGTACTCATCAGCACATAGAACATTCTTCAGGAGAAATCATATGTTAGGCAACAAAACTCGTACAACACATTTTTAAAACTCAAAATCCTATCAAGTATCTTCTCCGACCACAATGGAATAAAACTAGAAATCAATAAAGAGGAACTTTGGAAACTGTACAAATGTATGAAAATTAAGCAACATGCTCCAGAATGACCATTAGGTCAATGAAGAAATTAAGAATAAAATTTTAAAAATGTTTGAAACAAATGAAAATAGAAACACAACATACCAAAGCCTTTGGGATACAGTAAAAACAGTGCTGAGAGAGATGTTTATAGCAACAAATATCAACATCAAGAAAGTAGAAAGATTTCCAATTAACAAATTAGTGAAAGAACTAGAAAAGCAAGAAAAAAATCAAACCTAAAGTTAGTAGAAGGAAATAAATAATAAAGATTAGAGCAAAGAACTGAAAGAACTAGAAACACACACACAAAAAAAAAACCCAAAGTTAGTAGAAGAAAATAAAAAAGAATCAGAGCAAAGCTAAACAAAATAGACAAAACAAAAGAAATACATAGGACCAATGAAAAAAAGTTGTTTTTTTGAAAAGGTAAAGAACGATAATAAACCACTAGCTAGGATAACCAAGAAAAAACAGAGAAGACCCAAATAAATAAAATCAAAAATGGAAAAGAATACATTACAACTGATACCAAAGAAATATAATAATTAGAGACTATTATGCATAACCATATGCTAATAAATTGGAAAACAGAACTAGATAAATTCCTGGACCCATACAACTTACTGAAACTGAACTAGGAAGAAGTAGAAAACTAGAACAGACCAATAACAAGTAACAAGATTGAGTCAGTAATGAAGTCTCCCAACAAAGAATGGGCCTGGACCAAAAGAACAAAGCTGTATGCCTCACACTATCTGACTTCAAAATATACTACAATGCTATAATAACCAACACTGCATGGTATAGGTATAAAAAACAGACACACACACCAATGAAATGGAATAGAGAAACCAGAACGAAATCCACATATTGAAAGCCAATTGATTTTTAACAATGGCACAAAGAACATACATTGGAGAAGAAAGAACCTCTTTAGTAAGTGGTGCTGGGAAAACTGAATAACCATATGAAGAAGAATAAAACAACCCCTATCTCTCACCATAGAGTTATTAACTAAAAATGGATTAAAGACTTAAATGTAAGACCCAGAACTATAAAACTAGTAGAAGAAAACATGGGCAAAATACTTTAAGACATTTGTGTTGGCAAATATTTTATGGCTAAAACGTCAAAATCACAGACAACAAAAACAAAAATGGTCAAATGGAGCTATGTTAAACTAAAAATCTTCTGCACAACGAAGGAAACAACAGATTGAAGTTAAAACCCATAGAATGGTAGAACATATCTACAAAATATTTATTTGATGAGGAACTAATAACCAGAATACACAAGGGACTCAAACAACTCAACAGCAAGAAAATGAATAATCCCATTAAAAAGTGGGCTAAGATTCTGAATAGACATTTCTCAAAAGAAGACATACAAATAGCCAACAAGTATGTGAAAAGAAGAAAAAGCTCAACACCACTAATCATCAGAGGAATGCAAATCAAAACCACAGTGAAATCTCATCTCACCCCAGGTAAAATGGCTATTATTTAAAAGACAAAAAATAACAAATGCTGATGAGGATGTGGAGAAAGGGGAATTCTTATATACTATTGGTGGGGATGTAAATTCTTATATACTATTGGTGGAGATGTAAAAAGGCCATTATGGAAAACAGTAAAGAAGCTTCTCAAAGAACTAAAAATAAAACTAATATGCAATCTAGCAATCCCACTACTCGGTTTTACTGGGTAGGAAAAGTGTATCAGCGTATCAAAGAGATACCTGCACCCCATGTTTATTGCAGCACTATTCACAATAGACAAAATATGGAATCAATCTAAGTGTCCAACGGTGGATGAATGGATAATGAAAACATGGCATATATACTCAATGGAATATAATCTTATGACTTATTTTGGCCAATAGAATGCAGCAGAAGTTACGGTATGTGAATTCTGAGATGAGAACTCAAGAAGCCCTGTCCACTCCTGCTCTTTCTAGGAGTCCTGTCTTCATTATGTGTGCCAGTCTGAACTAGACTGTTGAGCTAAAGAGCCCTGTGTGACTGTTGTCATGGATAACAGATCACCTGGAAGAGAGCCCAGTTGTTCTAGCCAAGGCAGTTTTGGACCAACCTGCAACCAACAAACCCCTAAGTATCTGAAAGATCCCACCTGATCAAGCAGAACCATCCGCTTGATCTGTGGTGGAAGAAGTAAGCTCAAGTGAGATCCATCAAACCCCACAGAGATCAGTAGAACCATGCAGCTGCCCATAGATTCATAATAATAAATGCTTATTTGGCCATTGAGTTTGGAATTGGGGAGTCATATCAGGAGCAATAGCTAACTGATATGTTTATATTGATATTTGATACATTATGTAACTGAAAATCTTAAATGCATTCTAATGAAATTATCTTTGATATATTTCTTAAATCTAATGTTTTCTTAACTACTCAAAGGAAATTAGAGAAGGTAAGCTGGTTAGAATGTATCTTTCCAATTATTTTCTCTTTAATGATATTAATAACGTTAACAAATGGTGCTTGAAAATGATCTTGTGGGGTTTTTCTCCCCTCTACTGGCTATTTGCATAACATTATAAGCAATTTGCCCTGTGTCTTGGAATTAGTGTGACTGACATGATATAAATGCTTCAAAATCTTCCAAGTCTAGGCTTGAAAACCTGGCATCTTGCATCACAAGCAACACTTCCTAGACCAAGTGGGTTTTGTTTTCTGAATAGCAACTCTAGGAAACTCTTTCCTGCCTGGATCCTGTTACTACGACAACAGTCCCACATGGCTTTTTAGCTCAAGTTCATTCTTTTAATTAGAGGACTGAGATTCCTCCTCCTCTCCAACCACTTCCCCTAGGAAAATTTTCCAAACATTTCTGACTCTTCTTTTGCCTTTGGGTGTTTGCATGATGCCAGGAGGAATTTGCTAATTAGAATATCTTAGTGTTTGGTGATGGCTTTTGTAATTTTGAGACAGCATTTGTAGAGCTGCTTTTTCCTAAGAGGTACTTTTCCCCCAAAGTGGTAATTCCATGGTCTATGTCTATGTAACAACTTTCCTTTCTGCAAAAGGGATTTAGAAATGGCCTCAAACAGGGAGCCAGGTATTCATGTTGGCAAGGTGGAGTTAACAGTGTAGAATCATACTGAACTGCGATTCTTCCTTAACTCTGATGGCTACAATATAATCTTTATTAATTCATTCAACAAATGTGTTTTGACCACATTCTAGCAGTATCACCAAACATGATTATCAACTAGAGACTATAACGAACAAGACCCCATCTTCGAGGAGTTTAAACTGTAAACTACAGAATGTGGTATGAGCAATATGTAGGAAACTCAACTTACCTATCTGGCTTTCATTTCCTGCTCTCTAAAATGGCTTTACTCTTACCACTGTCATCTGTGTATCATGTGAGGTTTCACTGAGGAAGTTCTTGAGAATGTCCATTGGGATTGTACTTAGCTATGGGGAACAGAAAACCTAAGTAGAAGTTTATTGTTCTCAGGTAACAAAAAAAAATCTGGAAGTAGTTAATTGCTGGTATTGTTTTAGTGGCTCCACATTGGGAAAGTCTCTTGACTTTTCCCTCAGAGTCAAAATATGGCTGCTTGTTCACAGCAAGATGAAGTGAACAACAGCCAGATTAATCTATCTCTTTTTGTTAGTAAAAAAGTAAAAGCTGCTTTGGAACCAACCCCAATAACTTTAAATTAGATCTTATGATCCAGAATGTATCACAGGGTCACTGCTGGCTTTAGGGAAAGCTGTGAATATGGGTACTAAGCTTTCCCAGCCTCTAAAGGGTGGGAGGCATGGGTTAAAATATTTGCTGGTTTCAAATAGATCTGCCAAACTAATGTGCTGGCCACAAACACTTAAGCACAGAATGCAACTGGCATTCAATGCCTGTTAGTTATCCATTTCTTCATGTTTTCCTGAAGTTCTAGACCCAGACAGATTTTCTAGATGAAGTAGGCTGATGCAGGGAGCTAGGAAATTGGATTTTCATTGACACAGTCAATTTAGGATCAGCCAGCAATTTTCTGGGACTGAGCATAATTGCTCAGAGAATTTTAAATAAAAAGGCAATTAATTACATCCACATGATATGAGAAAATGTCATTTACAAGAGAAGGATCAATACTATATATAGATTAATGGTTCATGAATTGCAGACTGTGGACTCTTTAGAAGACTCGAGAATGTGGTGGTGTATTAAAATTGTGCCCATGTGACCTTTTAATTTTGTGTTTTCATTTAAATAATAATACCACTTCCAAATTAACATAAGGATATGTTGGATTGCATGGATGCCTTCTGCACTAGTCAGGTTAGATTCAGTTATGCTCCTACAACGAGTAACTTGCAAATATCAGTGGTTAACAAAACCAAGGTTTATTTCTCACTGCAGGGTGAAGGTTTGGGTCAGTGACAGAGGCTGCTTCCTTTGTACGGAAGTATCTAGACATTTTCCCATTACTACACATTGGGTACCACACACTGTTTCTTGCTTCTTCCATTCACATTTCATTTGCCAAATTGTGTCCATCAATACAGCTAGTTTCATGCAAGTGGGAACCTGTGATCTTCCTGTATGTTTCAGAATGAGACCAAGAAACTGAAGATGTAGTGGTAGCAATGTCTATAACAGTTATTGTGTATCTAAGTACTGTTACTCATTTTCAGTACCATAGTACGGTACTGATTGACTTGAGATCAAGTAGTGCTGCTTTAATTTTTTAGGGAAAGCAGAAGAGGGCATAATGTTTAAATGATCCAGTCCCACCAATAGATAGTATAAAATGTCATAGTACGCTGAGGAGATGAGCAGTTCAAATAGACAAAACAAAGTGGTGGGAAAATAGAGTCATTACCTAGCATAACTAGTCATTACTAGAACCATGCTAAACTCAGAAAAAACTTTCCTTCTAGCTGTTATTACATTCACTTGTGAGCAGAATTTGGTATTCAGCAATATAACATCATGTCTTATGTTAATGTTTTCGACTTTAGCTTTATTGGTTTTATGGTTTTATTTGACAATAACTTGTAAATTTCTTGTGCTTTTATAGTTGTATATGAGAAATAAAAATAAGAAAATTGTCATGTTTACTAAATAACATTATTATAAAAGCAATTTAAACTAACACAGGGGGATCTACAACATCTTTTCTATAAATTGTCCCTAAATTTTATAAAAGTTGGAGATACATTACATAAATTGTTTAAAGATCACTCAAAATCACCAAACCGAGATCTCCTGAATACATTGAAATCCCTGTCTTATCATGCAATATAAGGCACAAGCTATGTAGTATGTAGAGCCAAGTTCAAAGTTTAGAAGGCTGTTTAAATGCAAGTATCAGCATTTGTTATATATGGAAACTTGAACAAGTTCTATTTGCTCAAATAAAACTCTGAGCATGAATTTATGCATGTCTAAAAGCAAAGTAGCAGCACTATGTGATTCACCGATCTCATAGGATACGGCAGGGATTGAACCAAGTAATATATGTGCCAGGGATTACGTGTCTCATATCAATAACTGCATATCCAGTATCAATAGTAGCAGCCATCATTATTATTGTTATTATTATTACAAGTCTCAGAGGGGGACGAAAACTTTCAATGAACTATTCTTTGGATGAATTGGACCAGCAGCCTTCTGATGGGTGAATGCCATGCCTTCTCTCATGTCCAGAAATGTATTGTCTAGATTTGCCCCAAATGGATCAATGAAGCCCAAACTGAAGTGGAAATATAGCAATTTCAGAGGAACTTAGTTAAAGGAATGAGTCAAGTCAGGTCATTAACATCCCACATTCATAAAAAATCGTCATTGCAGGAGTGGAAATTCTAACCCTAGGAATTACACAGAAAGCATAACAGTTCTTTTCATGTTTCTGAAAAGCTGGTTTTTGAATTAGATCTTCATAACACTATACACAATTTATTACTGAGCAAAGCCATGGTGGCTAGAAACTTTGATTTCACTGCTTCCTTAAAATTGCTTTGTCCATTTTACTCTTCTGGGGGTTTCATGGAATTGTGAAAAGAAAATGTTACAAAGCAAAAACCAGAATTTAAAGGACTTATTCAGACTAGCTTCTTTCTAGTGGAGTTTTTGTTGTTGTTACTATTTCTCTTCCACTGAAAACATTCTTCTCTTTTATATATCTACCTTATGGATGAGACATAATTCCACTTAGGTATATAAATATTTATAACCCAATGTGCAGAACACTGCAATAATAAAATGTAGGAACATTTTTTAAAATGTCAATGACTTTAATTTGGTGCTGGCAATTAGAATTTTCAAAACACAGAGGCTGTGAATATATGAGTGTCTCAATTGATCTCCAATGAACCATCTTTCATAGGCATATGCATCTTTTATGCTTTGTAAACACCAAAGGTCTTGAAAAACAATTGCTCAACAAATATTTTTTTGATGCTGTTTTCTCATTATAATAGCCCCAAATCATAAAGTAATCATCAACTAATGAATCTCTTCCTCAGGTTAGAATTTTGGATGAGACTTCCCATGTCAAGAATTTTGTTCATAACATTGAAATTCAAATAATTTTATGTATAAGTACAGCTTTCAAAAAGAAATTGGTAATAAATGTAGCAAATGCCTTGCATTATTCCCAACATAATTTTCAAATTTGATTTTCCAGTGTAAAACTCAAAGCAAAACAAAAACCAATCACCCAGCTAATTGCTGTGAAATACAGAGTCATCTTTCCACTGATTTATTTTGTAATATGGTTTGGTTTTATTTACCTGTGATACATTCAAAGCATTATAACTCATTTATTCTTATGAAAATTAATAATAAAAGGAGTCTTAATCTGGAGACTGAAGAATCAGACGTCATCTGGCTTGTTTACAAAATGCTTGTCTTTCTTTCCTGAGAAGGAAGTAAAATGCTACCTGAAAGAAGGTTGGTTGATAATCTCTAACATGAGGAAATCTGTGCTATTCAATTGAGCTAAATAGCTGTTTCAATCACAAGTTGAATTTTGTACGTGAAAGAGTTTAATGCTGTAAAATATTTGAAGAGATTTATTCTGAGCCAAATATGAGTGACCATGGCTCATGACACAGCCCTCAGGAGACCCTGAGAACATGTCCCCAAGGTGGTCAAGGTGCAGTCTAGTTTTATACATTTTAGGGAGACATGAAACATCAATCAAATACATGTAAGCTATGCATTGGTTTGGTCCAGAAAGGTGGGGCAATCTGAAGTGGGGAGGGCCTCCAGATTATCAGTAGATTTAAAAAATTTTGTGATTGGCAATTGGTTGAAAGAGCGATCATCAATAAAAAGGAATGCCTGGGTTATGATAAGGGATTGTGGAGACCAAAATTTTTTCTGCAGATGAAACCTCCAAGTAACAGGCTTCAGAGAGAATAGACTGTAATGTTTCTTATCAGACTTAAGGTCTGTGATGATGTTAAATACTGGTGTGCTTTTCCTGAATTTCAAAAGGGAGGAGGATATAATGAGGCATATTTGACTCTTCTTTCCCAACATGGCCTGAACCAGTTTTTCAGGTTAACTTTGGAATGCCCTGTCTGAGAGGAGGGACCCATTTAGATGATTGGGGATGCTTAGAATTTTATATTTGGTTTATAACTTTAAGAAAAAGTGTAAGATACATTTGATTCAGTAGCTATATTTCTCCCTTGAAATTGATAAAAATTAACCAATGAGATATTTTAATGTTATTGTATCTAAAAATCTCCTTTTCCTTGGTCACAAATTACAATTCCAAATTCCTACTTAAAAAAACAATAATAATTTAAAAAGGTCTATTGCTAACAAGAAAGCATTCAGGAGCCTAATTCTCCTGGGGTTCATAAATCTAAACAAGAAAAAAAATCGCCTGTGTTTTCTTAAAGTCATTTTAAAATAGCAAATTATTCTGTTTGCAAAAGTATATATTTAATATCATAATTATATAATCTAAAACTCTCAAAGGCAGAATATTTTAAACTCTTTTATTGTAAAATATACATTGAGAAAAGTGCATCAAATATATATTTACACATAGTTCAATTATTATAAAGTGAACCCCTATGCAATCACATGGTCAGTGCCCCAGAAACCCCTGTGTATCTTTTTTTTAAAATTTATCCCATCCTCTCCTACCCCGAATTAGCCTGACTTTCTGTAAAATAGCAAATTCTTAATGAGCTCTGTTGAGAGACTGCCAATCAAGTGACGGTTTAGCATTTCCCATTTATCAACGCCATGTTTCTGTCCAGAGGCACATGCAATTTTAAAAGGCTATGAAACTACCAGTCCAGGACGTGCTTCCATAAACTCATTCATTTGCATCCAAATGCTGAAAAACCATCCTTTAATCAGAATATATTGTACCATTAGGTAATGGTGTATTTGTTATGCTGATTACCACATTACATTAGACACTGTGTGTATGTGGGGTAGAGGATGGTGTTTCTTAACAGGTTATGAACCCCACAGAGAAGGATTGTGGTTATTAATGTTGGTCAACCTTGCTTCTCACCCAGAACCTGAAATAGAATGGGTATGCAAATGTTTTGCAAATTAAATGCGTCAAGACATACTTATTGAGTGCCTGTTGTGTGCTAGGCATCAATCTAGGCACAAGGGATATAGTAATAAACAAAAGAAACAGGTTTCTGCTGTCATTGAATGTATATTCTAGTGGGGATGAGAGATGTTACATTCTTTAGTGAAAATGAAAAAATTTCAAATAGCGATAAGTGTCCTGCAGAGAATTAAAATAGTATAACGTATGAGAACAATGATTCTCAAAGGATGATGTCCAGATCAGCCTCATTGGCATCACACAGGAACTTGTTAGAAACACTGATTGTCAGGCCTCACCCCAGACCTGCTGAATCCGTAACTCTGGAGGGGAAGCCTAGCTAACTGTGCTCTAACAAGCCATCCAGTCAGGGAAAGATCAGGAGGGAAAGTATTCCAGGGAGAGGAACCAGATAGTGCAAATCCTAAGACAGAAACACACATAGTACGTTCAAGGAAAAGCAAAAAGGCTGCCATGGCTGAAGTAGGGGAAGTAAAACCTGGAGTGGAACACTGGATTTGAAAGATAAGGAGAAAAACCTCTTTTCTGGCCCTACAGGCCATGGAAGTATCTTTCGATTTGGTTCTCACAGAGATTAAATGCCATGATTGTCACAGTTTTAAGTAGAATAACATGGGTTGGCTACTAGACAAAAAACTTAATGCATACAAAATGCATATATGTGTGTGTGTGTGTGTGTGTGTGTGCATCAATGCAATATGCATGTATATATTACTTGTATGGTACATGCACATATAAATGCACATATATATATATACATTATGTATATATGTAACGTGTATGTGTGTATATATGTATATATACATATATACACACATACCTATATCCAAATATGTATATATTGCATGTATAGTGCATGCATATATAATTATACATATGTATACTTAGATATACATATGTATATGCAAGGGGTGTGTGCGCACGTGTGCGTGTGTGTGTAAAATTCTTAAGCTTCCTTTGACCAAACATGTGTTTCTGTTTTTTCCTTTCCCCCAAAGCAAGTTGGTTTACTAGCTTGAGACAATGAGTTTGGAAAACAGTTTGGTGCTAACACTTTCTATGCCATGAGACCTGAACTTGCTTTGGAGCAAGAGCTTTTCAGTGGAAGTTATTCCTGGTTAGTTATCCCATAG
>NW_016107414.1:4366058-4505856 GCF_001604975.1 Cebus imitator
TACCTCTTGTCTCTTTTCTAGCTTTGCTATCCATTAAAAGGAAAGTAAATCACACATTCTTTTAGTAGTAGGAAATTTTTCTCTTTTTATTCTAATTTACTGGCCAGTTAATGGGTTACTGCATATTTATTTTCCAATTCACAGCTTTACTCATTAAAAATAAAACCCTTTGAATGTTATTTGGTTAGAGATAACTTGAAAGAAATTTGTGAAAATCGTGTAAGTTTTTAAAAGATCATTCATTTACTTTGATTGGAAGAAATGCATGGAAGCATTTCAGACCTTTGTTTTTAAATAAAAATTCAAATGTGAAAATAAAAACTTATTGGTAAGCAAACGGATTCTATCATTAACTTTGTTTCTAAATTAAAAATTCAAAATTGAAAATAAAAACTTACTTATTGGTAAGCAAAAGGATTCTATCCAGTAGTAGCTACTACCTACTTTTTGCTCAGAACTTCATTATTTTTTCATTAATATTTTATACTGTCTCATAGAGTTATCCTAAAAAGAGGTCACTGCATTAAGGCCTGTGCATCTATCAATTCTTGTTACATGATGAATAAATTATTTCTTGACTACCCCCATAATAAAAAAAAATAATAATCCCTGATGCTGAGTTATTTACAAGCAAATTAGGAAGAAGAGATAATTTCTAAAAGATAATGAATACCACGAGAGAGGATGTGCCAAGTATTGTATAAATAAGGTCTCTGGGTGTTGATTTCTGAGAATGACTCATTTTTGGGATCAACAGGCAAGCTTCTAGAAATACAGATTCCCAAGTAATAGTCTACATTCCCCCTTCCCTAAACCTACCGAATCACAATCTCTGAAGGTAAATCCAGAAATCTGTATTTCTGAAAAGTACAAGGTCAGAGTGATAGACATCCAGTCCTGCTCTAGTCCAGGAAGTACTGCCTCAGGAATTCAGAGGAGACAGTATCTCATGTCCATGTTAAATGGTCAAGAAGGTCTTTGCAGATAAGTTTAGACAAAGAGAGAGTCTTAAGAAATACGGGAAGACAGAGAGGAATGAGGAAGACCGTCCAGGTGGTGTGACCCACCTGAGCAAAGGCAACTATGGCATGGGCACACATGAGAAGGGCAGGGCAGACATTTACATCCCCGTTGGCCTGGGTTATGGTAATGGGCAAGCCAGTGGGGGGCAGAACATTGCCTCAAGTTAGTAAATCCTTCAAGGGCAGTTACTGTGTTTGAGGCTAAAATATATTCCAGAAATATTACATGCTATATTTCCACCCTACAAACACTTCCCTTTTATAACTTGACTCTTCTCCAAATTTAGTTTGCTATGCAATTTGATTTACAAATTTAATTTACAAATTTAATTACTGTCACCGGTCACCAGGCCCATAACCACACCCCATTAAAAAAAATAACGCACATCTCTCACTTTGTGCACGTTTCAATACATGTATACTCCTTTATTATACATACATAATGCTATTATATTGTACTATGCACAAGTTTGACATAAATT
Organism: Cebus imitator; assembly: GCF_001604975.1. NCBI lineage: Eukaryota > Metazoa > Chordata > Mammalia > Primates > Cebidae > Cebus > Cebus imitator. Next base: position 4,367,563 of record NW_016107414.1, read on the forward strand.
TAAAATAGGACTTTTAAAATGATTTGATAAAGACTGAAGTAACAAATATCTTAGTTATAATTTTATTTTATATATTCATGATAAAACAATATTTTCCAACTTACACATATTATTAGTATTTTATGGGGGACAACATGATTGAATATACCTGAATTTTTTTAAAAAATGCATGCTGAACTGTGACTTAAAGTTCTGATTCTAAGTTAAATGTTGGCTTTTTATGGCAGTCAAGAGTTACAAAGACATCCCAAAATGATACTTGGATCCAAACAGAAAAGGGAAATCAGTGGACACAGATCCTAAATGTTGTTGATATTTATTTTCAGACCCAACTGCCAACTTTGCAACATTGTCTAAAACTGGTACATTTCCACTTTTCCTAATGTCCACTCATTGTTTTGTAAATTAAATGACAAATGTCTTTTGGTTTCTAAATAACAGGATTCATAAACCTACTAAACCTCTTCTTCAGAAAGATTTTTTTCATGAGATAGAAATTCTGTTTTTTTCAGGTATGTATCCAGTAATGGGACTGCTGGATTGAATGGCAGCTCTGTCTTTAGGTCTTTGAGGAATCACCACACTGTCTTCCACAATGGCTGAATGAATTTGCACTCCTACCAAAAGTGTATGAGAACACATGGACACAGAGAGGGGAACAATAAACACTGGGGCCTTTTGGAGGATGAGAGGAAGGAAAGGATCAGGAAAAATAACTAATGGGTAGTAGGCTTAATAGTTGGGTGATGAAATAATCTGTACAGCAAACCCTCATGACACGGTTTACCGATATAATAAACCTGTCCATATACCCTTGAACTTAAAACAAAAGATAAAAAAAATAAATTCTATCCCTATTTTTTATTTTAAGAATATAGACGGGTTCTCTCCATCCACCCACCCACAGATCCATTTTTAAAGGCTCTTCTCAACAAAACATGTTTCTTTTGAAAAGCATGTTGCTTTTTACTGTTAAAATATCCCTTTTACCTTGTATGGACATTCTGAACTTCCCCACATGCCCCTAAATCTTAATTTCAGGCAGAATATTCTGCCCAATCTCTTTTAACCTTGAAACATGGGTGAGGAATAGTTGACAGGAGAAGCAGGAGCAGCGTTGGGCTGGCACTGGTTTGCCATGTCCCTGGGCTTACCTTATCATTGCTATTTTCAATATACATTTTCTTTTCAGAGATCTTATTAAGTCTTTTGTAATTTTACAAGGGTATAACTAATTAAAACGAGGTTGCACTGTCCACACGTCTCATTCACAGTGAAAATGTAATCTGCAATGCGTTGCATCAGGCAGCAGTGAATCAAAGAGCCCAGATGCAGCTAGGGACCGCTCTGCACCAAGCAATTTCATCTCTTCTTTCCTTTGCCATGCACAGGGTGCCAGAGGAGTGATCTCTTAGGCTCAGAACTGTGTGAAGACACCCAGGTTGACTTGTATAAAGGTCAATGACCTTTTTGTTTTATAGAAATGTAAGTATAAATAAAAGCCACACCACTTTGCTCCCGGCCACCCCCCTGTGGCTCTCCTGAGTCTTTGTTGTGATGCTGTGTGTACTTCACTGAGGAGCTGTCATAGCAGAAGGCAGAGAAAACAGGCTTCTTTTCCTGGCTTTTGAATTTCAAAAACCTAGTTCTTGAGGGAAGAGATAAGACTGTTTCCCCTCTGAGTATGAACCACAGCTTGGGGAAACAGATGATGAATAAAAGCACAGCTTCCCCTCCCCTGAGCATAAAACACTTCTTTAAATAGGTGGAAGAGAGACAATCAGAAGGGAATCAACAAGAAAGGTGACTTCAGGGGACCCCTGAGGACAGCCCTGGCCTTGCTTCTCAAGTAGATTTGTGGGATGCTGGAAAAGAGAGCACGTGGGCCATGGAAGACATGATTTTTATCTTAGGCACACACTTCAGGACTCTAAGATGTAAATCCACTGTATTGTAATATCTGCATTCTTTTAAACATTTCCTGAAACTTCCTTTACAGACACACTGGAATTCCACTTTTAGTCTTTTTGTACATACTACACCAAGTTCCAGGATTTGGAAAGCATGCATTAAACTCAAATACTTTGAAGACTACGTTAATAAGTGCTCAAAACATATTTGCTAAATTATCAGTCAAAAACCATGTCTAATTTTAATCACTTAGCATCTCTAAGACTCCAATGTTTAGAAAATCTGTAGCATGAAAAATCCATAATAAGAGTGATTCCTGTATGGAAGATGAAGCATTGAGCGAAGGACTCCTAATTTTCATTGGATTGGGTTTGCTTTTAAGTTTACAAAAAAAAGGAGGGGAGTTAATAGATATTGGGCTAAGGTATTTACCATGGACTTTTCTTTTTGACTTTAATGATTAAAACAATTAATCAAGTTTGGCCAGTTAACATCACAAACATGTGATATTCCTCTTTGCACTGGTCTCTTAGGAAACTCTGGAAATGCTATTTGCCCTGAAACCCAGTTTTCTTTACTAATCCATCTTAATTGTGTCATCAGCCATGTAGCTAAATTGCCTGTGGACATATGTGATCACCAGGCTAACCTGTTCAAATAGCAGGTTAACTGTGCTCTGTCCCCTGCATGATCAGCTAGTCAATTGCGTTTGCAAAATTGAAAGCATGCTACTCAAGTGAAATTAATGGATGTAGACACCAATTCTTTCGGACAAATGTATTCTGTATTGCAAAGACAAATTGTGGGATAGTGAAAAATCTTTAAATTATCCTGCATCTTTGCTAGAAGATAATTGGAATGGCCTAGCTACAGGGATGTTTTGTAATTGTTGCTACTGAGTAGTCTCGGAGAAGTCCAATAATATCCTCTCAAAGCACACCAGAGAGCGAAGATGAACACCATCTGGCCTGTTTTCCAAAACAGTTGGTCATCACAGCTGATGTTAATTCTAACATTCATTTCTTCTGAAATGAGGTGGGGGCTGTGTTCTTGGTCACCCATGATGTCCTTAAGTCCCGGTCTTTGATTCATGCATGAGCCTTTCTGTTGCTGCTAATGTCTATTTTGTTTAAACATGAATTTAATTTAGCATATTTGTAATAACAAAGTAATTTATGCCCATAAAAACATTCAGATAACAAAGGAAAATAGAAAGGAATAAATACTATCCATAATCCCAACACTCAAGAATAACAACTATTAATGTTCTATTATGTTTATCTGTAGGCCTACATTTATCTAATTGAAATATAATTTAAATAAAAATGCAATTACATTTACTGCTTTTTTTTATTTTTACTTAATACTAAATATCATAAATATTTTCCTGTCAATAAAAATAAAATAATAGTAATTGTTATGGTTATATAAAGTATATGGATGGTTTGGAATATATTAACTAATCTCATATGGAAATGTATTAGGCTATTTTTTTAATTTTTCTATATTAGGCATACTTTTCTAATTTTTATTTTTAATTTATCTTAATATATTAAGTTCTGGGGTATATGTGCAGGATGTGCAGGTTTGTTACATAGGTAAACATGTGCCATGGTGATTTGCTGCACCTATCAACCCATCACCTATTAAGCCCAGCATGTATTAGCTATTTTTCCTAATTAGGCATCCTTTTCTTAAAGCCAAATCACCTCTACTGAGACATGTCACAAAACCACCTATTAACATTTTAAGCATACAATTTGAGGAATTTGGAAATGTAAGCAAATACTCTTATGCATACATATTTGTGCATGTGGAAAATTATTTCCTTAGCATAAATTCCTAGAAAAGAAGTCATTGGTTCAAAGTACATGTATATAAGATTTTTTTATACAAATTTTCAAACTTCTATCTAGAATGCTGCCCCAAGAAATACTTCTTTCTGATTCCCAGGTTACTCAAAGAAATAAAAAACTTTGAAAATAGCTGTCAAGACAATTTTAGAAGGATTTTCAAAATAAGTCCACAAGTTCCTGCATAACCTGGTCCCTGCCAGCCTCTCAAAACCAATTATATACCCCCTGTACACAACGTACCAGTAGATACTCATTTGTTCAAACATGCCCAGTTCTTTCCCTCTCAGGGCATTTTGCCATACTTTTGGCACTGCTGAACCATCTTTTCACACTGCTACATCCCAGTAACCCACATGGTGGATCTTTACATCATTCAAGTCTCAGCTTACAAATTCCCTGCTCAGAAAGCCCTCCTGCAACCCACCCATTTAGTATGGGTTTGCTCATTGTTCTCTGTGTCTGAATCATGTTTGTGTTCTCTGAACATTTTGTACCATGTACAGCATTATTTGTTTGTTGACTTCATTTTTTGTCTTGCTCAGTAGAATGTGAGTTTCATGAGGGCAAAGAAATTATGTGTCTTTAACATATATTCTGCATAGTTTGTTGAAAAACACTAAAGGATAAATGAACAAATGGAAGATATTTACCAGTGTGTTTGTTGCATATATGCCATCAGCTGAACAAAATTATAAACATTTAAATAAAATCATATTGTTGATTATTTGCTCTTATTTGTTTGGCTAACAGCATCTCAAATCCATAAGTGCTAATTGATATAAGAATGATTATCTTAAATCTTGTGGAAATAATGAAAACTGACATAAGAAAGTCTAGGGAACTGATGCATAGCCAAAGAAGAGTATTATGTTAAGCAAATTTTCCCCGTCTTGTGGTTTTTCTTCAAATGATGCCAATCTGGGCTCCCACCCTTCCTAAGACTCCACAGAAATTGTTTTGTCTTATTTATTAATTATTTCCTTGGTCCTAAAACTGCTGGACCTTCTCTGTCCTTCAACAGCAGCAGATGACACGCTGGGATGGACCTGCTCCATCCTTCCCAAGACACTCTCCTTCCTTTACTTCTATTTTCTTCCTCGACTTGACCTTCTCCAACGTGGCAGTGCTCCAAGAATTTGAGCACTGAATTTTCTCAACCATCTTCAGTTTTCTAGATAGAAATGTCTCATCCAGTCTATATCCTTAAAAATTATCTACATGACTCTTAATATTTACCTCCTGCCAAGTCACTCCACTGAACTCAAAATGCAGTGAGATATCCAATTGCTTATTTAATATCCACCCATTATCTTAGTAAACACGCTTAGTATGCGTGATACGCAGTTTGGTTCCAGTCTTTACCTTCATTCCCCATCATGTATATATACAAGTTGTTCCCTTCTCAGACTCTATCATCTTATTAAATGAAATTTCCATTCATGTACCATCTCCAGTCTTACAGTTAAGGGTCATTCTTTGCTCCTTTCTATCATTCACCTCAAACAACCCACCTTCAGTATCTGTAAATATATATTTGAAATCCATCTGCTTCTTTCCATCTCTACTCCTGTCCTCTAATTACAAACCATCATCCCTTCTCACCTGGATTATGGAAATAACCTTCTAATTTTCAATACTTTCATTCTTGCCTACCTGCAATGCATTTTCCCCAGAGAAATCAGAGGAACCTTAAAAAATGCAGCCTACATGATGCCGTTCCTCTGCCAAGAGTTACAAATACTGCTTAATTCTTTGGAAAATAGCCACACTCCTGACAAGCAAGAACAAGGTAACTGCAGCAGACATTTTCATTTAACAAGTGGAGGAATCAAAACTACATAATAGTTACCCGTCTATAAAGACTCTAAAATTCAGATGATCACATGTTGTTAGGGCTCCCTACTCCCAAATTGGGATGTTCTTAGATAAGGATTCATTTATGTTCCTTACCACAGTTTGCAAATGTGTTATTCTCTTCTACCACTGGGAAAGTAACCCTCTTCCAAACCCCCATAGATCATTCTTGGTATCTGCCATAGAACTTAAAGTATTTTGTCATGAAACATATTTATATGTAAACTTGCCTGTGAGCAGGTACTGCAATCCACTATCGTATTCCCCACCCAGCATGGAAAATAGAGACTTTACCAACATGGATACCCAAGACCTATTCACTGAATTACTAAGTTTACAGAGTCAGCAATTACCAAAAACATTTCTATCTTAGAAGACCCATGCAAGGCCATATTTTAACATTTAGAAGAGGAAAAGGAAAACATCAGTTTCAAGTTGACATAAATTTCAGAAAATCTCTCCAGCCACAAAATTCTTAAATTACTGTCTCGGAACAGAATTGTAACTACCTCACTTTAATACCAGAGAGAAGCTCTCTGTATTTGTTTCACAATTAAAAGACCAAAATATCTGGGTGCAATGGCTCACACCTGTAATCCCAGCACTTTGAGAGGCCAAGGCAGGCAGATAGCTTGAGCCCAGGAGTTTGAGACCAACCTTGGAGACAGAGCAAAGCCTATCTGCCATAAAACAAAACAAAACAAAACAAAACAAAAAAGCAAACAAAGAAAAAACCAACCAGGCGTGGTGATGTACGCCTGTAGTTTCAGCTACTCAGGATGCTGAGGCAGAGCCCAAGAGGTTGAGCCACAGTAAACCATGATCACACCACTGCACTCCAGCATGAGTGACTAAGACCTTGTCTCAAAAAAAAATTTAAACAGACAGCAAAACATTGCTTTCTGCTATTGGCCAACACATAGACATGTGGACATACACAACTTGATAACGTGTAGATTGTAGAAGCCTGTCATCTACAGCAGACCTTGGAATACTTTTCTGTTTACTGTGAAGAGTTCTTCTCGTTAGACCCCTGTGTGGTTATCAAATATCAACAATTATGAGACCTACAATGATAATAATCAGCACTCATGTAAATTTTCCATATGTAATGGGTCAAATGTTTATGTCTCCCCCAACAATTCCCATGTTGAAGCCTTGAACCCTCAACATGACAGTATTTGGAGATGGGGCCTTTGGAAGATACTTAGGGTTAAATGAGGCCATGAGAATGGGGCCCTCCTGATGTCAGTGCTCATTTAAGAAGAGACACCAGGGCTGGCCCATGGTGGCTCATGCCTGTAATCCCAGCACTTTGGGAGGCTGAGGCGGTGGATCACCCTAGGTCAGGAGTTCAAGATCAGCCTGGTCAACATGGTCAAACTCCATCTCTATTAAACATACAAAAAATTAGCCAGGCGTGGTGGTGCGACTGCAGTCCCAGCTGCTTGGGAGGCTGAGGCAGGAGAATCGCTTGAACCCAGGAGGCAGAGGTTGCAGCGAGCTGAGATCACACCACTGCACTCCAGCCTGGGTGGCAGAGTGAGACTCTGTGTCAAAAAAAAAAAAAAAAAAAAAAAAAAAGAGAGAGAGAGAGAGACACAGAGAGAAGCAAGCCAGAAAGAGTCCTCACTAGAAACCCACCATGCCAACATCTGCTCCTGGACTTTCAGCCTCCGGGATTGTGAGAAAATAAATTTCCATTGCTTAATCCATCCAATATACAGTATTTTGTTATGGTACCTCAAAATGCTTAACACATTGTACAACATTTTATTTAATGTGTAGTTAGCTGTGTGAGTAGGTATCACTGTTGGTATCTCAGGTTTTTGCAGTAAAGTCAGGGTCAAAGGATTCAGAAGCTGCCTGAATTTACATCGGATTAAAGTTTTCCAACCTTGGCACTACTGACATTTGGGGAAATAAATCTTTTTGTCAGGGAGGTGGGGCAACTGCCCTGTGCATTGTGGGAAGTTTAACAGCATCCTGGCCTCTACCCACTAAATACCAGCAGCAATCCCAACTCTTATTTGTGACAATCAAAAACGTCTCCGGACATTGTCACATTTTCCCTGGGTGGACAAAATAATGCTGGGTTGAGAACCAACAATCTAGATTCTTTCCTGCTACCAGTCACTTTGGGAAACATTAGCGTTGCTTATGTCTTGAAACTAACAGATTGTTTGATGTTCCAGTCTGTAAAATCTATGACACAAAAAAAGAGAAAAATGGAAAAAGAACTCCACTGAACACTATGACAGTTTTGAGCTGTCACATCAATGGAAGGTGAAATTTGAGAACAATGTTCTTTGTAATTCAATTTCCTCTGATCTGACATAGTGAAGCCATGGGTGGCCCTATCTTTGATGGTGGCACACTTCCAAACTCAAAGAAATCCATATGTCATTGTGGTACCATGCCCTGTCACCAGTGCCCTTAAGCAAAAGAAAACTTTGACTGGTGGCATTTCATGACAGACTCTAGAATGTCTGATTTCATATATTTTTAAAAATAATTCTGTCACAGTGGAATCAAAGTTAGCAAATAATTATATGGAAACTGTGGCTACTCCTGAAAAATATGACAACTTGGCATTCTATGCATTATTTTTGGTTATTTAAAAACTACATATAGTGGTATTGTAGTTATTTTTATCAAATTTACATTTAGAAAAAAATCAAATATAAAGTCCAGATTTGCCATTGGACATTATGGATTTATCAGAAATGGTGAAACTCTACTATCAAATGGCTGTCTTATTAATGTGGACACAACTTTACAAAAGATTTCATCAGATTAGATGAAACTAAGCCTCAATTGAGGCATCTATTTTTAGTCACATTTATGAATTCATTGTTAGTAATTCTGCCACTGGGAATTCCACGAATCCTTGGAAGACTGGAAAACTGAAATACACTGGAGAAACGTCAGTTTTGTTTCATACAACCTCCAAAAGAGCAACGTCTGAATTTGAGAGCAGTGCCAAGTTCCTGAAAGTATTTCATCATCCACTTCAGTTCTGACCACCAGTTAGATGAAGAGTTACTAGAACTCCCTTCTCTGAAGCAGGAGGCTCTCATCACCTAGCAACACCACCATTGTGTGCTCAGTGGCCACAGAGGGATCATACGAAGAAAATTCTAGATTGAATATAGAGATAAAAGTTCACATTCTCCCAAACATGACTGGCAATGACAAACCACAGAACCAAACTTTGATAATGACCCTTCTACAAAGGCATGACTCATCTATGGAGTATGGAATTTATTAAAGCTGTTTTTAAAATGTCTTTATAAGTTTTAGAAGGGTAAGGCCGGGTATGGTGGCTCATGCCTGTAATCCCAGCAGTTTGGAAGGCGGAGGCAGGCAGATCACGAGGTCAGGAGATCGAGACCATCCTGGCCTTAGTGAAACCCCGTCTCTACTAAAATACAAAAAAATTAGCTGGGCTTGGTGGCGAGTGCCTGTAGTCACAGCTACTCAGGAGGCTGAGGCAGGGGAATCGTTAGAACTCAGGAGGAGGAGGTTTCAGTGAGCCGAGATGGTGCCACTGCATTCCAGTCTGGCAACAGAGCAAGGCTCCATCTCAAAAACAAACAAAAAAAAAAGTTTTAGAAGGGTGAATACTTTCTCCTTCTTAAAGAGATGAAAATCCACTAATACCTTACTAGGAAAGAAACAGCAAAACAAGGTATAACTTCAAACTTCCCTTTTGTGTACCATCTACAACGGCCATTCTCAGAGGAAACCATTAAATTTTGGGGTGCTGAGACTTTTTTTAAAAAAAAAGAAAATAGAATACTTGTGTATATGATAATCCCTTGGTATCCACAGAGAATTGATTCCAGGACCCTCTCAGATACCAAAATCCCCAGATGCTCAAGTCCCTGATATAAAATGCTATAATATTTGCATATAACTTACGCACATCTCTCAGTATATTTTAAATCATCTGTAGATTACTTATAACACCAAATATGATGTAAATGCTATCTAAATAATGATTGTATCATATTAGTTTTTATTTATATTATTTTTATATTGTGGTATCATTGTTCTTTTTTAGTATCTTGGTTTTTTTTTTATTTTTTGAATTTTTTTTAATCTTCAGTTGGTTGAATCCACAGATACTAAACCTGTGGAGGTGGACAGCTGACTGTATACACAGGTATTTTAATAACCCAGATGCTTAACTATCCTATTGTTATTTTTCTTGGTGTTTTCATTCAACTGTACAACTTGGAAATATTTTTATAGCTCTATCTCATTATTTTACGGAATGGTGCATGGAATTGATCATGCAATTATCCAGGCCAGGAAATCCCAGCACCTGTTGTCAGGGAAGCCAATACTGTAATTCAGTCTCAGACAGAAGGCCTAAGAACCAGGGGAGCCAATGGTGTAAGACTCACATCAAGTCTAAGGCCCAAGAATCAGGAGCGCTAGGGTCTTAGGGCAGGAGATGGATGTCACAGCTCAAACACATGGAGTAAATTTGTGATTTTGTTCTAAGCAGGCCCTCAACAGATTAGATGATGCCAGCCCAAATTGGAGAAGGTGGTCCTCATTACTCAGTCTACAGATTCACATCTTAATCTTTTCCAGAAACACCCTCATGAACATGCCAGAAATAATGTTTTACCAGCTGTCTAGGCATCCCTTAGCCCAATCAGGTTGACACATAAAATTAACCATCACAAACAGGAATGCCATTTTTTAAAAAACTATTATCCTCTTGATAAACATTTAAGTAGTTCAAATACTTGTTGTCTCTAACCTGCAGATATATCCAGATCTGAGCACAACTGTCCGCTTCCAAATGCACTGTCCTTGCCCAACCTGCCATGTGCTCCTGCTGGATGACCCTCATGGCCTCCTCACTGGTCAGCCAGTTTGGGTCCTTGTTTCCCTACTGCCCATTTCCCACTCAGCAGCCAGAATAATCTGATTAAAAAGTAAGTCAGTTCACATTACTGCTTGCTCAGAACCTTCCCATTCTTTCCCATCTTATTCCAAGTAAAAATCAAGGTCATCTCCATGGCCAAATAACCCCTGCACTCTCTGTTCCCTCCCTGATACTTGTCACTACTCTTACCTCACCTGATTCCTTGATTTTCCTTCATTTACTATGTTCCAGCCACACAGGCCTTCCTGCTATTTCTTCAACTTGCCAGAAACTATCCTACCTCAGGGTCTTCGCCCTTACTGTAAACTCTGCCTCCATCACACTCTTCCCAGATATCCACAACTCCCTCCATTACCTCCTTTTGGTCTTTACTCAAAGGTCAATTTCCAGGAAGACCTTTCCTAACAACTATATTTAAATTTGCTATATACTCTCTGAAAATATCCATTGCCTTCTAACAATTTAATATTATCTATTCTAATTTTTTTTCTTTTGAGACAAGGTCTCACTGTGTCACCCAGGATGGAGGACAAAGGCATGAATACTGCTCACTGCAGCCTTGACCTTCTGTATTCAAACAATCCTCCCACTGCAGCCTCCTGAGTAACTGGAACCATAGGCATGCACCATCATGCTTAGCTAATTTTTAAAATTTTTTGTAGAGATAGGGTCCCACTATGTTATCCAGGCTGGTCTTGGACTCCTGGGCTCAAGCAGTCCTCCTGCCTCAGCCTCCCAATATGTTGGATTACAGGCATGAGTAGCCACAGCTGGCCTATTTTTAATTCTTTATCCTGTTTATTGTCTATCTTTCTCAACAAGAATATAAGCCTTATGAGAGAAAGAAAAACACAGGCAAATGTTCACTTATAGCTAATTCCTCAAGACTTTGAATATATAAGCACTCAAAAAATATGCATAGATGAAAAAATGAATTACAAATAATGATGAAATATACATCCTTAACATTTGTCCTACTATATTTGGAAAAAACATGTAGATTACAAAAGGAATTATTAGTTCAAAAGGTAGGCAGTTAACTGTTTACAGAATATTAAGGACCAATATCAGAGATTTCAGAAATAGTTTAAAAATTAAATATGAAAAACATTCTTGATGGTAGAAAATTTAAAGAACAGTTGTTGGTAAGAGCCCAAGCTCTACTCAGCCTCAGGCAACTGCCTCAGATGATGCAGTAGAATTCTTGCCATGGCTAAAACATTGATAAATTCAACAGCCAGACTTATCTTCATCTCTGGTGTTTATTTCCCTCAATTTACTCATCATCAGAGGAGTGAGCCACAAAAAAAAAAGAAAGAAAGAAAGAAAGGAAAAGAAAAGAATCAAATGATTCAAAAATGTATAAGCAATAAGGGAAACAAAGGTCTCCATATCCTGAATCCAATGCTGTCACAGCTCAGTGGAGCTATAATTTTTGACTATTAAGCATTCACAAAAATTCCAATAGAAAGTCTTCCTGGGTGTGGTAAGTGCCATGCTTATCAGCTCCTGTTTACATCTCAACCCTGTCAAGCTAGGAAAAAACACTCAACCCATCAATGCATCCATTTCAAACCAGACTCAGTGTCCAATCCAAGGCTATGCAATTAAATATAATTAGGAGGAGCTCAGTGCCAAGCCATTCCCACAATTCTGATGTCAATTGATTCAAATGCCGTTGTATCTGTCAGTGTAATTACATGATGAAACTTGCTTCAGATCTGTGACCACAGCGCTTGCATGCACGTGCTCATGTGCACACACACGCACACACCCCACATACACATTCTATATGCTTTTCCTAACTTTCCTAGGCAGCCTATGAAATTTTTTTCTCTCTCAAGTCCCCTTCTAGTGAATAATCAAAGGAAGCTACAATAATTACATATAGGCAATGCAATTAGGGTAGAAGGGTTTCTAATGACTACCTGTCTTCTGCAAGAGTTAGCTCTTGGTGAAAATATTAACACATGTTTTGCTATTTTTCTGTGGGCAATTTTTCAAAGTTATATGTGCCATTTGTGTTATTTGAGTATTTTAATGCACCCACTGGAGACCTGAGCACCCAGAGTTGACTCCATGACCAGAAACATTCTTGTGAAGCCAGCAAGAATGGAAGTGCAATACACATGGCAAAATCAGATGAAAATGTGGATTACCAAAGTATAATACTAGGAGATTTTTCTTCATTCAGTAGTGAAGGGGTCAGAAGATGCCACCTCAAAATATGCCACTTTGGCATAAGGATTATTTTAAGCAGAAAGCAATTAAGAAACAACAGAGGCAGGAAACAAAGCACTCTACCCTCCCCCATTGGCTGAAAATCAGGCATAGATTTTCCTTTGTGAAAGTGTCCCACTTCTTCTCTCTCCTACCAGAACCGGCGCAAGAAGTACTTAATCACCAGATGAAACTCTAGACTATCAGCCTCTAGGGGAGTCTGCATAACAAAATAACCCACTCTTCTATTATTTTCCTCAGGTGTTTACTTTTCCGCAATTTATCACCACTAGAAGCTCAAATTTATTTTTTCTGCCTTGTCATTTCTCCACAAATTTATTGCCCTTTTGTTAAAATGGTATATACACCTCTAGTCTGACTACCTCTTTGGGGTTTTCTTTTTAATTTCTGGGAAGCCCTTCATATGCACATGAAATAAACCTCTTTTCCTATTAATGTGTCTTTTAATGTTTAATTTCTAGGGTCCCAGCCACAGGACCTATGAGGGTAGAAGAACGGGTTTTTCCTTCTCCTCTGCAGCAGACATTTGTTGTTCCTGACACGTGCCAGACACCCTTCTAGGCACAAGGCTTGCCAAGCGAGTTTTGTGTTCAACCTGATTTGGCTGCTCACTGCTTGAGGAAACTCAGGCAACGTACTGAAGTACTTGTTGACATAGTTTTCTCATCTCTAAACGGTCTCATCCTTAACTATTAATACTTTCCTTACACAGTTTTTGTGAGACTTCTTCTAATTATTAACTTACATTTATTAGAAGCATATGTCTCAGTCACTGTGCTGAGTGCTTTGGAGGCTTTATTTTTAAAATGTTCTCAACAACCCCATGAAACCGACATTGTGACTATTCCTGTGTCACAGATTAAGACTTAAGATGCTGAAAAGAAAAATAAACTGTCAAGATTCACGCAGCTGGTAGGTGACAGGGTTAGGAGTGGACCCCAAACCCCAAGTTCCTCCTCCTCTTGTTCAACTGCCATTATTTTGCACAATGTCCATGCTTAATAAATAATAGCTCTCGTTATTAGCATTAGTGTTAGTATTCTCTAGATTTTAAATTTTCTCTGCCTACCTTACGGGGTTATTGATTTAATAGAAAACTTTGCATAAGTGTAATGGATCTTTCCTATTTTTAGTGGACTCTGGGTTAATTAGAGTCTTAGTCACTAGTCAGTGTGTTTGAGTTTTTGGAAATGACTCATTAAAAACATTCTGAAGCAAGATATTTGCTTGCGGCGTTTTCATCAGACTGCAATTCTCTGCCCTGATCCTTCAGCCTGACAAATGCATTCCAGGAAAAGTATCATATTCCAGGCTCCCTGAAATGAACCCAGTTCTCAAGCAAAAAGAGCCACTTGCCTTAATCCCTTTTTAAACACTGAAAATAATTCATAAATAATGTATCTTCATATGTGTTGGCACTGAAAGAATCTGAAATATATTCCATATTTTTAAAATTTAAAAATCGAGAGCAGGATTTTTCTCAGTCCTGGCACAACTGATCAGTCCCCGGTGTAGCAGGCTGTCCTATGCATCGTAGGATGTTCAGCAACATCTCTGACCTCTGAAGTCACAAACATAGCCCCCTCCCCAGTGCCGACGACCAAAAACGTCTTCAGACATTAACGAATGTCCCCCCACAGGGGGCAAACTGCTTGCAGTTGAGAACCATTGATCAAGAGTAACATTTTGAAATAATTATTTATAACGCTTTCTGTGAGATTTGGTTTTCAATTCTGTCCTAATTCTTGGTGGGGGACAGTGACCATGTAATCGCAGTGCCACACTTTTATTTTGGGCCCAGTGTCTGCATATGTAAATGTCTATGTAAAATATGTACTATTCGCATCCTATTATGTGCTGCTCTGCTTGAGATTTATCCATTGAACCAACGGATGCACAGTCTTTCATCATAATATTGATATTTGCTGAAGGTTTATTATATGCCACGTACTATGCAAAGGTGCTTTATATACATTGTCTTAATCGATTCTTATATTGAACCTGTTTTGGAGTAGAGATCATTGTTCCTCATCTCTACAGTGGAGACAATATGAAGATAAGGAGAGGGAGGCTTAAATAGACTCAGTTAATTGCACAAAGCCTCACCAGTTGTAACGGGCAAAGGCAGAGCTAAAACCTCAAGGCTCTCTAACCTCAAGGTTAGAGTACTAACTACTAAGTATCAGCTACTAAGTATTAACTACAGTATCAACTACTAAGCTATATAGTACCTAGGGCATAACTTAGCGATGACATGTGACTCCAAAGATAAATGAGTGTTCGTGGTTGAAGCAGCCTCTTTGAAAAAACCTACTTATTCCTTAAACGAGTAGTTAACAAATACTTCATTGTGTGCCAACAGTTCTCCTAAATGCTGGAAGTACCAAGGTGGGCAGTGCAGAGAGGAACTCACACGTTACAAAATCTTCCTGGTACAGAATCTGACTCACTATCAACTACATCGTTTATCTTGTACCTGAACTTTTTGCAATTTGGCAAAGGCTCAGTTATTCCCGTAAGGACAAATACATGACTATCTCTCTCTCTAAGGGCCCTGAAAAGTCCTGGAATTAAGACAGTAGTTTGACATTAATTTATCGATCTGTTATCACAATTCTCCAAATGTGCATATTATCATTTGGTATGAGTATGCAAGAAGCTGAAGAAAATCTTAAAACACAAGCTTTGAGCAACCGTTTGACTATGCTCCACAAGATTTTTTTCTTTCTGTTCAATCTCCAACTTCAACTTTGGATGCAAACATCACTGCACTTCTAAATGTTGATGGATGTACAGAACATTTTTTGCCAGAAATTCACTTGGGCACAGAAGCCTGGAGCAAACTGGAATATTTTATACACACAAAAAACAAGACCTCATTCTTTCACAGGCAAAACTCCTTTGACGTCAGTAGTAGGCTGGGAACAAAGGATTAAACAGTAGATAGCAAATTTCAAGTAATTACCTAGCCAATGGCATAGAATGTGATTGACTGAGTCCTTGTGCTTGGCATGCAGCTGATTAAATGAGTTTTAATTTGCACATCCAGTGGCAAGACTGCCAAGGAATAAGAAATAGAAAAAAAGAAAGAGAAAGGGAGAGCCAAGAAGGCAGCGAAGGAGGAAGGGAGTGAGATAGAAAATGAGAGAGAGAGAGACAGAAAGAGAGAAAGAGAGAGAAGGAGCTCTTGATGCAAGTTCCCTGGGAATATGGCTAACAGATTGCTAGCATACAAAAAAAAAAAAAAAAAAAAAAAGAAAAAAAAATTACAAAAAAAAAAAAAAAAAAAAAAAAAAAAAAGGTCAGCTAGATGGTTTTAAAAAGCTTTGTCAACAGATTCAAACCTGTTCAGGGACTCTGGGGTGGTAAAAGGGGGAAAATGATGCCCTAGCTATATTTGTAGAAAATGTGTGTTTGCATATTTATTGCTATGGGAATTTGAATTTCTTTTTATACTATTTCCTAACATTTACAGATGGAGCAGAAGTGTGAGCAGTGGGGAGGCAATTTGTTTCTTCCTCAAAGGCTGCAACTCAATTCAGAGAAAAAAAAAATTCGGCTTTCAAGAGCAATTAGATTAAATTCACAATGGCTGCTCTGGGCAAGTCTGATTGTCTGCTGTGATCCTTTCTTGTGCCATTTTGCAAGTAGATGGTAAAAAACAGCGATGTCATCACTTCTTCACAATGTTGTTACTACCTTCATGATACGTGCTTACTGGTCAAATAAGTTAGAAAATTCTGCTTACTCTATTTGCTTCTGGAAGGTCACAATGTATGCTTGTGTGAAAAGGCTCTGAAAAGTCCTGCAGTCAAGATTGTAATTGGACATTGGTCAATCAAGATTTGTCCAATCCTGTATAAACACAAATGTTTTTCTGACAACCCCTTTTGTTACATCTAATAGCATGGGTGTCCTCTAGAAATGTTTTAGGAAATGATAAGTTATATGATCTACTCCAGTTATCAATCACAACTTTCATATTTATTTGAAATAAATAGATCTAGACAGATTAATCGAACAAGTGATTATTAATCTGTCTCAAACGTGTTAGTATTTTATCTCATGCACAGAAATGAGTCAGCCTCATATAAATAAGTTAGTTGTCAAATTATAATAGATTCCATTTATTGAGTCCATAGTGAGTAACTATGGACACATCAAGTATTTCATTTGAGCCTAATGACAACAGTAAGAAATAGGCATTTTTAGCCACATTTTATAGATAAACTAAAGTTCTGTGAATTTTAGTAATTTGCTTACATTCAGCTAGGATATGGTAAAATCCACATTTGAACTCAGACCTCAGTTTAAACCATATGTTTTTACTGTATTGCTGTTTTTCTTCTGCCTGGCATAGGCATTAAATGAGGAGGCATGAATTAAAGGGAATGCTTGCCACATGTTCTCTGACACCAGGTTTACCCACATCAGTTCATTTGATACATATTTAACATCTGGAATGATACCTGATTTTTATGATGAGGATACACACTTTTGCAGATTTCAGGAGCTGACATTTTATCTACTATCAAAATAGCTTTTGAGGAATATGATTAAAATCCAGACTCCCCCAATTTAACATTTTAATTAAGTAAAAATAATTAGTAATTTCATGACTATACACCAAATCAATGTAATATTCCAATGATGTTAATAAAATTCAATGTTTGAGTCATAATTATATATATATCTTTAATAATTCTAAACTGTAGGAGATTTGTTTTATAATGTCCATTATAAAAATATTAATTAACACAAACTTTCCTTAAGTCTGTAAACAGATAGACAAAAGGAAGATACTCTATTGGTCAACATTTTTTTCTGCGGATGAGGATGTTGGATGGATTTTTTAGTTACCTAAATTAGGCAACAAGACCTGGTCAACACAGTGACCACTGCCTTGAATAAGAAGATCAAATTTATAGTAAGAGGCAAAACCTAGAGAAAGAAACCACACCGTAAGTATAAAGAAAGTTATCGGGGCAAAACATCATGAAGCCTATTTTGAATTACAACTCTAGGCACCTATTAATCACTTATTGTCTCGGATGCCACGCAAGAAAATGATAAATCCAGCCCTGCCTTTGGGGAGATTGCAATATATGAAGCACTTCCTAGAGAACATCACCACTGGTCAGAAAATTTACAGTGGAATAAGCAAACCAAATATTATCTAAGAGGAACCTTGTGTTATCTTGGCTAGTTAGGATTTTCCTTTTTCCGGTAAAAGCACACTGAGTCAGCTTTGCAATGAGCATACTTTCCCTGCTAGATAGAACATGGTAGAAATAACAGTGTCCTGCCTTGCCCTGGCTAAGAAATCTGTCCATGATCCAAGATGAACTTATTGAATGTTGTTTTCTTTGAATATGGAATCTTGAAGGAAATGTTACAGAAACAAACAAACAAGATGATAGGCTGATTAACTTCATCCCTGACATCCTGAAGTAACAGCTCATCGACTCTGGCTATATCTCCCCTCTCCCTGTGAGCTTTCTTTGCTTCTCATGTTTTTCCAAATCTGAGTCCATGGCTTTCACTTGGATCCCTTTAGACCTCTTATTTCCCTTGAATGAATTATTTTTCTGCTTAAGAGAGCAAGATACACTTTCTCTTTCTTGCCATGAAAGACCTATAATTCAAATAGTTTCAGATCAGTAACTTCAGAGAAGTATAATAATGAATGAGACAAAAACAAATATTAAAAATAAACAAAAATTAGTCCATTGTCTGATTCCAACAAAAATCATAGGCTAAGTATAATTAAACATGTAGGGTAGAGAAGTATGTTAATATTCACACTGGACAAAGAAGAATTATGCCATAAGTTCTATCTCAAATGCTCCTCAGAGGCAAGCACGTAGGAAGCAACCTACTTTTGGAAATATCCATCACTTCCTGTGGGGCAAAATTTCAAGAGAGAATGCAAAAAGAAGGAAGGAAGGAGCAGTACAAATGGAGGTGAAGGAGGATTTTGAATTCTCTTTTTTAATGTTTTAATTTGACTTTCTTTTTCCTTTTTAGAGACAGAGTATTGATCTCTCGCCCAGGCTGGAGTGCAGGCATGGTCATAGCTCACGGCAGCCTGGAACTTCAAGGCTCCAGACGTCCTCCCACCTTAGCTTTCCAAGTAGTCAGACTACAGGTGCAAGCCACTGAGCCATGCTAGTATTTTACTTTTTGTTGTTGTTGTTGTTAGTGGAGATTGAGTCTTGCTTTGTTGCTCAGACTGGTCTCAAACTCCTGGCCTCAAGCTATCCTTTTGCCTCCATTTCCCAAAGTGCTGGGATTACAGACATGAGCCACCACACCTGGCCTCAATTTCTTGATTTTAAGTAGAAGTACACGTTGAAATATCAGAACCAAAGCCTTAAAAATAACAAAAAGTCTACCTTGTTAGCTACCCCTTTGTATTAGTTGACTATGCTGCCTGGTCTTCTGACAGTACCAATGTGGTATTGACTTCTGGTTTGTTTATTTTTTTGATTTATAATTTCAACTTATATTTTAGATTCAGGGGGTAGATATGCAGGTTTGTTACATGGGTATATTTTGTGACACTGAGGTTTGGGATACAAAAGATCTCATCACTCAGGTAGTGAGCATAGTTTCTCAACCCTTGCTCCCACCCTCCTTCTCATTGTTGCCTATCGTTGCCACAGTTACCTCTATGAGTAGCCAATGTTTAGCTCCCACTTATTAGTGAGAACATGCAGTATTTGGTTTTCCATTCCTGCTTTAGTTTGCTTAGCATAATGGCCTCCAGCTGCATCCATATTGCTGCAAAGGACGTTACTTCATTTCTTTTTATGCCTGCATAGTATTCCACGGGTACCATATGTACTACATTTCCTGTAACCAGTGCACTGTTGATGGGCAACTAGGTTAATTCCATGTCTTTGCTATCATGAATAGTGCTGCAATGAATATATAAGTGCATGTGTCTTTTGGGTAGAACGATTTACTTTCTTTTGGATATACATCCAGCAATAGGGTTGCCAGGTCAAATGGTAGTTCTGTTTTAAGTTCTTTGAGAAATCTCCAAATTGCCTTCCACAGTGGCTGAACTAATTTACATTCCCACCAACAGTGCATGTGTTCCCTTCCCTTTTCTTTGCAGCCTAATTATCATCTGCTGTTTTTGACGTTTAATAATTGACATTCTGACTGTTGTGAGATGTTGTCTCATTGTGGTTTTGATTTGCATGTTTCTGATGATTTGTGATGTGGAACATTATTTCATACTTTTATTGGTTGCTTGTATGTCTTCTTTTGAGAAGTGACTGTTCAGATCTTCTGCTCACTTTTTGATGGGGTTATTTGATTTGCACTTGTTGAATTGTTTAAGTTCCTTACAGATTGTGGGTATTAGACCTTTGTTGGATGTGTAATTTGTGAATACTTTCTCCTATTCTGGAGATTGTCTGTTTACTCTGCTGATAGCTTCTTTTGCTGTACAGAAGCTCTTTAATTAGATCCCACTTGTCCATTTTTGTTTTTGTTGCAATTACTTTTGGAGATTTAGTTATAAATTCTCTCCTAAGGTTGATGTCCAGAATGGCATTTCCTAGGTTTCCTTCCAGGATTCTTATAATTTGAGGTTTTACATTTAAATTTTAATCCATCTTGAGTTAATTTTTGTACATAGTAAAAGGTAGGAGACCAGTTTTGTTCTTCTGCAGATGGCTAGCCAGCTATACTAGCACAATTTGTGAATAGGAAGTCCTTTTCTCATTGCTTGTTTTATTCATATTTGTCAAAGATCAGGTGGCTGTAGGTATGTGGCTTTATTTCTGGGTTCTCCATTCTGTTCCATCCATCTTTGTTTTTGTACCAGTACCACATTGTTTTGGTTACTGTAGACTTATAGTATAGTTTGAAGTCAGGTAATCCAATGCCTCTGGTGTGTTGTTGCTTTTGCTTAGGATTGCTTTGGGTATTTGGGCTCTTTTCTGGTTCTATATGAATTTTAGAATAAATTCTAAATAATATTCAAATGTCTGTGAAAAATAATGTTGCCAGTTTGATAGGAATAGCATTAAACCTATAGATTGCCTTGGATAGTATGGCCATTTTAACAATATAAATTTTTCCAGTCTATGAGCATGGAATGTTTTTCCATTTGTCTGTGTCATCTATGATTTCTTTCAGCAGTGTTCTGTAGTTCTCCTTCTAGAGGTCTTTCACCTCCTTGGCTTAAATGTGTTTCTAGGTATTTTTTATTTTTTGATTATTATAAATGGTATTATCTTCTTGATTTGGTTCTCAGCTTCAATGTTATTAGCTATAGAAATGCTACTGCCTTTTGTGCATTGATTTTGTATATTGCAACTACTGAATTCATTTATCTGTTCTATGAGCCTTTTTGACAGAGTCTTCAGGGTTTTCTAGGTATAGAATCATATCATCAGTGAAGAGAGATAGTTTGACTTTTTCTTTTCCTATTTGGATGCCTTTTATTTCTTTCTTTTGTCTGATCACTCTAGCCAAGACTTCCCACTTGTGGTTTAAGGATTGCACACAACAGGTGAAGTAATGTCTGAATGGAAATCGAGGTGCTCAGAAATAAGGAACTAAGGTTGAGCGGGGGGGGGGGAAATATTAAATGTTCAGTATAAAAGATTAGTGACTAGCACAAAGCAGGCATTTAAAAATTATCTGTTAAATGAATGAGTAAATAAATACGGCACAGTCATAATTGCTTTCTCCATTTACATAACTCTTTATCAGGTCACACTTCCTTCCTGGACCTAGAAGAAGTCACATTTCAAATTAGGAATCACTTCATGTTGTTACTTCCATGAAATACATATTTAGTGCTTTTTTTTTCTGTGCCATCGTTTTGTGGAGGAGTGCACTGATTGCTATTATGACTCATTTATCTTGTTCATTGACTCAACTAAATTTTATTGAGCTAGTCAAAGCTAGTCACAGTCAATCCAGAGACCTCTTCCTTTTTCTTTCTATACTCATGCCTTTAGTGATCTCATTCAGTTTCCTAGCTTTAAATACCATAGATCATATGATATTTAGCTTTAAATATCATATATATTAATAACTCCAAATTTCATGTCTCTAGTCCAGACTTCTCTCCCAAATTCTAGGCTCATCCAAATATTCAACTGCCTACTTGCCATCTCTACTTGGAAGACAAATAGGCATCTCAAATTCAACTTGTCCAAAAGGGAAATCAAACTACTTCCTCCTACAGCCTTCCCATTTCAGGAAATGGCAGCTTCATCCCTTCGGTTGGCCAAAAACCTTGGAGCCATTTCTGCTTCCTTTTTGTTACAATCTGTATATGATCTACAGAAGAACTTGCTGGCTCTATAGTCAAACATTTCTTGAGTCTGACCACTTCTCACCATCTCCAACACCCACTCAGTCCTCTCATTTCTTCAGGATTGTTTCCTAACTGGTCTTTCTGCATCAGCCCTTGCCTGCTAATGATGTATTTTTCCATCAGTTTCTAGAAGTTCTTTTTAAATCATAAGTCATGTCATGTCATTTTTCTACTTAAAACCCTCCAAGTGACCCCATTTCACTCACAGTAAGATCCAAGGTCCTGACAATGGCCTGCAATGTCCTAAATAACCCAGCACCACCCATTCATTCCCTCTCTGCTCTACCTCCCCTTCTCCTCTCTTGCTCAGGCTTCTGCAGATACACTGGCCTCTCCCACTCCTCAAATATGCCCGCACATGCTCACCTCTGTGTCTTTGCACTAGCCCTTTCTTCTCCTTGGAATTGTCTTCATCCAGATATACACGTCCATTACCCACTCCTATCAAGCCATTCCCCAAATAGCCCCTTCTCAATAAGGATCTCCCTTACTACCATGTTCATTTATTTACATTTTCAAAAAATTTATTTACATTTACAGCTGATCAAATAAAAGAAAGTAACAATGCCGTGTATTCATCAAGAGTTTTGTTGTTTAAAATATATGTAAATGTATGAATTATTAAAAAAAAAAAAAAAAAAGAAAGGTCAGTAGGCTACACATTAAAATAATAGGGATTATTTCTTATTTCTAGGGGATCGCACTCTTCACCTCAGCATTCTTGAAAACTTTTAACCTGCTTTACTTTTCTTTTCCTCATTATATTCTTCTTTTTTTTAAACATACAATTTTACATACGCTAATATATTAAGTTACTAACATGTAGCTTTTTTGCCTGATTTATCTTACTTCAATGTAATTTCTACAAGAAAATGGATTTTTTTCCTATTTTGTTCTATTGATATATCCTAAGTATCTAGAAAAAAGTACCTGGCTCTGAAATGAAAGACTAAGAATATCCGCCCTCAAGGAATTTGCAATCTAGTGGTTTATCTTCCTGGCATGTGATCCTTTTATAAAATTATATTTTGCTAATAATAAATTTTCATTCCTATTTAAGGTAAACTGTGCCTTAGCCATCCCAAGAGATGAACTGGTCAAGGCCATTTGAAGGAGAAAATGAGAAACATTTATTTATTTTACCAAAAGGAGATCTGTTGGCTGTTCTAAGCCCCTTTTCTAAAAACAGAAGCCTCAGCCCCTCCTCTATTTGTATTGGCAGGTAATGTAACTGATCTTAGTAGAAACTAGATAATGACTTACAGCATTATTGTTACTGCATTGCTATATCTCTAACATGGAGAAAATATGTTTGCATTTTATGATGCTGAACGCTCACCCATTTCATGACCTCACCATCTGTTTCCATCTGTGGGATATTTTAAACGACCAAATAATATTAAAATCACCTAAAAGGGTTTCTTTATTAGTTATAAACTTTTACAATTCAATTTAAAAAGTTTATAATCCTTAACACTGCAAGAACTGCCATTTTACAAAGCACCATCCTGTTCTTTATCACGGGGTCTGACAGCAGCTCTGACCTTTTCAGAACATCTTTACTGAACAGATAAGATTTTTTAAACAGATAATAAATGACCAGAGCTTTATTGATATTATAATGTGTAATAGTTAAAATAGGTTATAGTTATTAGACCACAGGAAATGAGGCCTTATTATACAATCAACTGTTCCCTGTGTGCCAGCTTCTTTTACTGACAAAATGTTTTTTATAAGTTTTAAAACTTGCAGAGCCTATAAAACTGCATAGGAATAAGCTGGATTGCATTCTGCTCAACACATCATCACTGCAATTGTCAGCTAAATTCAAATGCTAGACCTGTTAGGGCCATTGCTGATCTCAGAGAAGAAAAGAACACAGCTGGATGCTTTAGATCCTGGAGTCCTTCTGGGGTGGGCTCCCTCTTAGGGGAGAGAAAAAAAATGCTAAGATGCCAAAAAAGGTTCATTTCTCTTGATAGTGTGGTAAGAGAAGCGGTCTAAGGATTCTTTCCTAGGATATTTTTATTTGTTCAAAATTAAGAATTATAACTAATGGAGGAAATTAGGTCTTTCTCTACCCCTCCCAGTTCACAGCAAATCTAATGGGTATCAACATCACTCTTCAGCTTGCTAAGCTTAGGTTAGTCTTTTTCATCCAGGAACTAATGTTATTTACAAGGGAGAAGATAACAGGTGCTTCAATGTCCACTGCTTCAAAATATCTTCTGCTCTATCCATGCCTTTGAATCCTAATATATCTTTGTATTCCTTACACCACCTAAGATATAACATATGATGCAAGAACTATTTTGGAAAATTTAACCATTAAGCTATTAGATTTAACTACTTAATTACTATAGCTTGTCACAAGTATTGATAACAGGTAAAGTAAGTTCTTCTCCTTTTCTTCTTTATCAAAATTGTTTTGAACTTTTTTAATTCTTCCAAATGAATTCTAAAAAACATGCTTTAGGTTCACTGAAAAATCTTGTTCAGTGTCATTCCAACTAAAATGTCAATTAATAGATTAATTTGGTAAGAATTAGCTGCCTTATGTTATTGAGTTTTCTCATTTACAAATATGGTCTCTGTCCATTAGATTCAGTTGGATATAGCCATTATATATCTGACTACACCTAACAATCAAATCCTGTTCTCCCGACTTATAAAACCTTATTAACCAGAAACTTGTACTATACAGTGCAATAATAAAGTCAATACAGGAGCTGATGAAGACATTTTTGCTATACATCGATTTTACTAAGCCAATCAGTATCAGAGTGAGATGAGGGATCTGCAATGCAATCATTTAGTTTCCCCTTAAACAAGTTTCATTAGACAAGATGACTAGACTTTACCAGTTAACCTAAATATAAGTACAAATAAAATAGTGTTTGGCAAATGCTACTTTAAAAGGAAAAAAAGTGTGTGGCCAAGGAAATGAGTTTTCTTAAATTGAAAATGAGTCTCAACTCTATGGATGATAAGGTTCTGTGTGGTAATGCTGTCATTCTGGTTAATTTTCTGAGAAGGTAACTGCAAACTCATTTGTTAATCTTCCTGACTATTGGGGCTATACCTTACTTTAAAAGTAAATGGCCTGTTTATTGGTTAGAGCAGTAAATGTTTTGCAGCTGCAGTTAAAAACTTAACATCTAGCATCTCCAAAGAAATTTACTGGAGCAAATAATCTCTGAACTAAATCTTCAATTCCAGAATCTCGTGGGAATGGAGATTTCTATCTTGTGGTTCAACAAGTAATGACATTTTCATTTTGTTTTTTTATCAACCTTGTTTCATCAAAAGGAAGAAAATACGAAATTTAACATTGGGGATTGTTCAAGGGTTTTTAATAACTAAAAAAATCTAAAGCCACAAGATCACTAAACATAAAAAATAAACAAGATAAATCAACATATAATGTATATTATATATTCATAAATAAATATATTTGTAGTTGTAATTTATTATGTAACTTATAGAAATCAGCAACACAAACACCCAGCTTTTTAAAACTATCTTTATGCTTTTCTGAATTTCACAAAAGCAATGCTAAGCATTCTGTTATAAATGATGAATGACAAATTATAGATGGATAGATGCATAAATATACAAATACAGGGACAGATGACAGAAAGATAGACAGAGATACAGAGATAGAGAACTAGATGGGATAAATAGACACAAAAATAATTAACGCCAGGATTTGGGAAACATCTTAGTGAAATCTGGTTATGGTAAAAATATAGCCTACTGGTCCTATTGGCTCTCTTTCTCTGGAGAATGCTGACTGATACAGGTGCTGAATATAACAGGTTCTGCTGGCAACATCTGCGGAAAGAAGCTGAGTGCAAATGTGGACGTGGAACAGAAGACAACTCTACAGAATTATTGCAGAGAGCCCAGAAACTTTCCCAGAACACAGAAACGGCATGTGACAAGCTGGAGCCAACATCATCTTTATCTTAAGAAATGAGTGACTTCCACTAATTTCTGACTTACTTTTGGAATGCATTAATCTTTTGTCTCCTTCAACCCACTCCTAAATTATACCTGACCCTGGTGAGAGGACAGGACTCCCAAAGGATTTTCTCCAGTCATTTTGTTTACCCCAAACTCTTGAGAAAGTTATCTCATCAATCTCACCCTTGGAAACAATTTTAAAGTTACCTTTTCGCTCCATAAAAATCGCATTCATATTTGAAATTTCGACATTAGTAAATACTTTATTTCATGCTCCCCAGATTACTTCATTTGTTCACAGAATCATTTATATACATTTGTCTCCTCCATTATATTTCAGCTCCTCTGGAAGTGACCATGATGGGTTCATTTTTGAATCTTTTCCCTCAGCATAGTTCAGGTTTGCTGCAGTTTTTCTGGCTAAGATTATGAAAAAGAGACACTCATGTTTTCCAAACTGGTTTTTACATCAGCACCCTCACACTGGTTCCCTAGGCCTGGAATAATATTCCCTCCATAATATACATTGGTTCTTTCCAACACACTACAAGGTCTTTGCTTCAAAATTATATCCTTAAAGAGGTCCTCCCTTACAACTCAATCAAGACAATTGAAGGTGAGCAAGAAAAAAAAAAGAAGAAAAAAAAGAGGTCCTCCCTAACCTCATATTCACAGGTGCTCCCTCTCAGCCCTACCACACGCCCACACTACCGCAGCCATCAAAAACGATGAGTTTGGGTCCTTTGTAGGGACATGGATGAACCTGGAAACCATCATTCTCAGCAAACTGACAGAAGAGCAGAAGATCAAACACCACATGTTCTCACTCATAGGCGGGTGTTGAACAATGAGAACACATGGACACAGGGAGGGGAGCACTACACACTGGGGTCAGTTGGGGGGAAATAGGGGAGGGATGGTGGGGGGTGGGAAGCTGGGGAGAGATAGCAAGGGGAGAAATGCCAGATGTAGGTGATGGGGAAGAAGGCAGCAAATCACACTGCCACGTGTGTTCCTATGCAACAATTTTGCATGTTCTTCACATGTACCCCAAAACCTAAAATGCAATAAAATAAATAAATGGGGAAAAAATAAATAAATAAAAAATAAAAAATTATACTTTAAGTTCTGGGGTACATGTGCAGAACATGCAGGTTTGTTACATAGCTATACAAGTGCCACAGTGGTTTGCTGCACCCATCAACCCATCATCTACATTAGATATATATCCTAATGCTCTCCCTCCCCTATCCCCCCACCCTCTTACAGGCCCCGGTGTGTGACGTTCCGCTCCCTGTGTCCATGTGTTCTCATTGTTCAACTCCCACTTACAAGTGAGAACATGCAGTGTTTGGTTTTCTGTTCTTGTGTTAGTTTGCTGAGAATGATGGTTTCCAGCTTCAGTCATGTCCCTGCAAAGGACAGGAACTCATTTTTTATGGCTGCATAACATTCCATGGTGTATATGTGCACATTTTCTTTATATCCAGTCTATCATCGATGGGCAATTGGGTTGGTTCCAAGTCTTTGCTATTGTGAACAGTGCCACAATAAACATATGCATGCATGTGTCTTTATAGTAGAATGATTTATAGTCCTTTGGTAATGGGATTGCTGGGTCAAATGGTATTTCTATTTCCAGATCCTTGAGGAATTGCCACACTGTCTTCCACAATGGTTGAACTAATTTACTCCCACCAACAGTGTAAAAGTGTTCCTATTTCTCCACATCCTCTCCAGCATCTGTTGTCTCCTGATTTTTTAGTGATCATCATTCTAACTGGCGTGAGATGGTACCTCATTGCCAAACTACCTTTTTAAGCCATTTCATTTTCCTCCCTCTCATTTATTATTTCCTGGAATCTGGTTGTTTATATTTTGCATGTTTGTTCTATTGTCTTTTCTATATCATTGTAAGGTAAGCACCCTAGATTAAGGGACTTACCTGCTTATTCAACTGGGCACAGAAGGCATGCAGCAAATGCTTGCTGAATAAAGGCTGGACGTTCATGTCACTGGAGGCTTTATTTGGTGGGCCTGTCTTAATGGATATCTGAGGACAACACGTATGTAGGAATTCCAAATATGTTAGGCACAGAAGGACCGGGGCTTTACATGTTTCCACACATATATTCAATCTTCACAACAACCCCATGAGATAGACATTTTCAGTCACATTTCATAGATGAGGAAACTTAGGCTGAAATACAGAGACAGCTAGTAGGCAAGTCAAATCCCACAAACTCCAACATTTATATTTTGGATTTTTTTTTCTTAAGGTCTCATTTTGTTGCCCAGGCTAGAGTGCAGTGGCACGATCTTTGCTCACTGCAACTTCTGCCTCCCAGGTTCAAGCAATTCTCCTGCCTCAGCCTCCAAAGTAGCTGGGATTACAGGCACTCGTCACCACACCCGACTAAATTTTGTATTGTTTAGTAGAGACGGGGTTTCACTATGTTGCTCAGGAACCTTAAAACAGAATGTATCCCCAGCATCCTTCTAACATCAGTACACAGTAGATTCTCAATGGATGTTGTTGAATAAAAATGAATCCCAAATTGCTCCCCTCCATTAACCTTCCAACTCATTCTTTCAACATGTATTCATCAAACTCCTATGTGCTACTGCAGTGGGTTGAATACTGCTCTCCCCAAAAAATGCATCCCCCAAAACCTGTAAATACATCCTTATTTGGAGAAAGGGTCTTTATAGATATAATAACTCAAAGATCTCAATATGAGATCATTCTGAATTAGAGTGGGCCCTAAATACAATGGCAGTGTCTTTATAAGAGGTAGAAAGATAAAAGACACACAGAGATACAGGGGAAAAGAGAGTGTGAAGTCTCAAGCAGATACTGGTGGGGTGTTGCCAGAATCCAAGAATGCTAGGAGCCACCAGAAACTGCAAGAGGCAGGAAAGATTCTCCTCTAGAGTCGTTGAACAGAACAAGGCTCTGCTGACACCTCGATTTCAGATTTCTGGCCTCCAGACTATAACAAAACAAAACAAAACAAAAAGTCTGCCCTTTCAAGCCACCAAATTTGTGGCAATTTGTCATGGCAGACCTACAAAGCTGATATGGCCATGCTCTCTCAGGGTGAGACCACCAATATGACAAATATGCAGATGTTTATATAATATGGTGTCTAGTTGCTCTAAGCATTATGAATAGGATGCCCAATAAAATTAAAGACACCCAGCTAAATCTGGATGTCATATAAACAATGAATAATTGTTCAGTATAAGTATGTCCCATACGTTGCATGGGACATACTTTTACTAAAAAAGTATCTATTTTTTATCTAAAATCCAAAGTTAACTAGGCATATTATATTTTATTTACTAAATGGGTCAGCCCTAGCTGTGAAGGATGGTTATGAAAGGCTGCTCTGAGGAGGGGATATTTGAAGAGACCTGAATGAAATAAGTTAAACCACGCAATGGTCAGGGCAATAGTGTTTTAGGCCCAGAGAAGACTGATGCCAAAAGCACGAGGTGATGTTCCGCTGGCTCTGTTTAACTTTATTCAAAACTACTAACAGCAAGAGAGGAAAATCACATTCTCTCAAAATCTAAAATTTTCCTGAAATAAATGGCAAGAAATCTGTGTTAAAGTATTCACCAAGCTATTGATCTCAGCTTTTAATGAGCTCTTGGACTTAGATTATTTAGATGTCAAGCATGCCTGGTGTCCAAGCTTTATGATCCACTTAAATAACCATAGGTGATCCAGCAAGTAATAAAACAATACAAGACAGCATAGAGCTGCCATAGTAGGAAATGTCAGCATATAATTAAAGCAGAGGCTAATGTTTATGTGATTTTCTCTAACAGATTCATTAACATTATCTTAAGCTATTTTACTGACTTGTAAACTTCTGATACTACTGGCAGCCACTCAAAAAAATAAGGTTTAATTTTTTTTTTTTTTTTTTGAAGCAGGGTCTCACTCTGTCACCCAGGCTAGAGTGTAGAAGCACAATCATCACTTAAGAAATCTACCTCCTGAATAGCTGCGATTATAGGCACACACCATCATACCCAGATAATTTTTAAAATAATTTTTTATGTAGAGTTGGGGGTCTCTCTATGTCGCCGGAGCTGTTCTTGAACCCTACATCAAGTGATCCTTCCTTCCACCTCCGCTGCACAAAGGGTTGAAATTATACCACTCTGCCCAGCCAATTTATTTAAATTTTAAAGCTTATTTTTCAATTTACAAAAATGCATGTTCATCTATACAGACACTAGCACACAACTGTTCACAGCAGCATTATTCATAATAGTCAAAAAGCGGATACCTCAAATTTGCCAAATCTAGCAAATAAAAACATAAGATGTCTGAATACATTTAAATTTCAGATAAACAATGAATCATTTTTTAGTTTAAGCATGTTCCACAAATTATTTGGGGCAAATTAAACAAATTAAATGGGGCATTTAATTTTTGTATTTAATCTGGCAAGCCCATCCAAACATCCATTAACCAGTGAATTTATCAAGCCAGCTGTGCTACATCCATGCAACGGAACATGCTTCAACCATAAAAGGGAGTGTGGTACTGACACATGCTACAATGTGGATGAACGTGAAAAACATTAAGCTAAGTGAAGGAGGCCAGACACAAAAGACCACATGTGATAGGATTTCATCTATAAGAAATGTCTAGGAAACACAAATCTGGAGAGTCAGAAAGCAGATTAGTAGTTGCTTGAAGCTGAGGGTGGGAATTGGCATTAATTGTAACGAGGTATGGGGCTTTTTACTGAAGAGATGAAATGTCCTGGAAACTGATTATGGTGATGATTTCACAATTGGTAGATTTACTAAAAATAATTGAATTGTACACATCAGTGGCTAAATTTTGTGGTGAATTATACCTCTATAAACATTTTTTTAAAAAAATACATGCTTATTACAGAAAGTCAAATGGTATAGACGTGGGGGAAATTTCAAACATTTCTGCCTCCTTCCTTCTTATGAAAGCCAATATTATCACACAGTTTTGTGTCTGTCTTTCCATACATTTTTTTTTTGGCTCATACAAATGAGAATTTATATAGCTTACATGCACATCCTGTACAGACTAATCTGTAAACTGCATTTCTTACTTAATATGTCATGGAATACTTTCAGATGATTCTGTAATGATCTATATCATTTTGTTAAATACTTTCATAATATTTCATATAAGGATGTCTTACAATTTATTCAAACAGGCTTTCACTTATTGAAGATTTAGGTTTTATCTTTCACCACATCTCCTTTCCTCCCTTCCTACTTCCCTCTGCCCCCTCATCCTCCCCTTTTTCTCTTCTTCTTGCTTTTTCAAATTAAACTTCAAAATCACACTTGAACATACATTAAAGGGAGTCACTTAAAACTCGCAAAAGGTTCCGGGATGAATAAAGAACGTCGAGATATCAAAGTATCATTAAAGGTCAAACATTTTTTCTCATATGAATATCATCCTTCTAGATTAAATTAATTAAAAGACTACATATCAAATGATGAAAAGGTTAAATTATGCATCAGCCATCATGAACATTTGTTTTCTACTTTTAACACAAACGTGCATTTGTGGCCTGACTACTAGATAAGGCATAGTTCTCAAATATAAGAGGCATGTACTGAGCTGAGTGTGAAGTTCTAAAATATAATGCCAATGGGCGGGAGATTCTCATTCTTTCACCAAGAGCTAGAGACAGATATTAATAGGAGATTTTTTTTAAGCGTAGAATTGTTTATCATGTCTCTGAGCACACAGTTAAAATCACGGGGAAAGCTAGTGAGTTGTGAATAATGACAAAATTTATCATGGAATGGATAATTTACATGCATCATTATATCATTTAAATACGTAAGAGATAAATACTATGGCTCTATCAGTTTTCCAGCTAAGGAAACTGATGCTTGAGTTGCTTTGCTAAACAGTATCAGGTTTCAATCCCCAACTTCAAATATCTATCATTTAGTGGCTACACACACTACTGCTCTGTGGAAGAAATGTTTTGGATCAATATTTCAAATAATCTTTCCTGCCCAAGGGTGTCATGAGAATCTTGGGCTACCAAGTTAAATAGATTATCCCTATACTCAAATAGCAGAGTCTAGGGAGAAAAACAGGAACACCATTAGAAAATCACAGCCCGTTTAGGAAGGCAAGGGTGAGTACTGAGTGCTCAGAGGAAAGGGAGTCAATGATGAAGCTTAGTGAGTATCGATTGCTCACAGTAAAGGGTCTGAGCACTTAGTACTCACTAAGTTCTATCATGAAAGGCTTCTGAATTGAGTTTTTAAAGATCAATCCATGTGCAATGAGAGGAAGGAAGACAGCATTCCAGGAAGAGGAAGCCACATGAGAAAAAACTCAGAAGCCAAAAATAACCTAAAGGGCTGGAGGAATGAAAAGTAGATGCTCTTCCAGAGGGGAAGGCATGAGGCAAGAAGAGTCAGGAGATTCGTGAATCATGTGAGATACATTCAGATGCAAGTAAAAAAAAAAAATCTAACTACTTAAGGGGATTATATAATAAGGAATTGATTTCACCGAACAAGAAGTCTGGAGATAGGGCAGCTGCATGACTGGGTACTTTGGTGTTCCAGCTGCCTTTGCACACTGTTTCTTGCCATCTTTCTGTACTGACTTCTTCAGGTTATTGCTGTTGTGCTCTGGCTTTAGATTCCTGAGTCTCATAACAACTGTTGAAGTTTCAGGCATTTTTTTTTCTTTCATAGCTATATCCAGGGGAAACTAGGAAAACTTCCCTAAATTGACAAAAACCACCTAAGTAGATGATCCTTTGTGTCCTTCTGTATAGAATTGGGTTACATGCTACTGCCTGAACCAGACACCCAGAAAGAGAAGTACCACATCACAATTGGCTTGGGCCAGTCAAGAGTCACTAGGTTTCTAATATAGGGCATGGCGAATGAATAGAAGGGGAAAATGTGATTATGTAGCCAGGCAGAAGGCAGTGACGAGGAGCTCTGCCACAATCATGTGAGCGCTACAGCTAAGGACTAAATTTAAAGTAGTTTGGACATTACCACGTGGCTCAGTTTTTCCTAAATGTCAGTCATATGAAGAGTATCTTTGCAAGTTCTTGCTAATTCATGTAGTATTAAATTTCACAGTTTATTTCCTTTATAACGTTTGCCATATGGCTAAACTCTGTAATATTGCCTACTTGATATCTCTTTGTACATTATTACATTTTATACAGAAATACGTTTTTTAAAACAATGCATCATTCCCCAGATGGAAAGCCAGCATAATCCTGCCATAAATCAGGGTAAATCAAGGGCCTTCAAAAAAGGCCATGAAATATGTATATTGTGAAGAAATACGCGTGGATTTCAAAATGTTTTCGCACCAAATTAAATTTGCACCAACTTGTTACAACATATCTAAACAGAATCTAGTTTGAGGCACTAAGAATGGTAAGACATTCATTTTAAAAGAGCCCCTATCAGAGAAAAATGAATTCTGCTAAAATTAAAGCAAGAGCCATCATCTTATTGATAACGAAGCTTGAGTGAAAGGCTGGTGAACTCACTGATACTTTTTGAAAAGTTTATGGGGACAATGCACCCATGAAATCAGCAGTTTGGGAAGGCATAACTCGTTTTAAGAAGGAATGAGACAATATTGAAGCTAAAGCCCACAGCAATAGACCATCGACATCAATTGGTAAGGAAAGAATCCATCTATTTGTGCCCTAATTGAAGGGAACCCATGATTAATGGCACAAACAATAGCCAACACCACAGACATCTCAGCTGGCTCAGCTTGCACAATTCTGATGGAAAAATTAAAGCTAAGCAAACTTTAATTGATTTTAGCACTCAATGTGTGCCAAAATAATTGCACCCAGATCAGCTGCAGACGAGAGCAGAGCTTTCAATGGAAATTTTAAACAAGTGGGATTAAGATTCTGAAGCATTTCTTTGAAGAATTATAACAGGAGATGAAACACGGCTTTATCAGTACAATCCTTTTCTTTCTTCTTTTGAGATGGGGTCTTGCTATGTTGCCCAGGCTGGTTGTGAACTCCTGGGCTCAAGCAATCATCCCACCTCAGCTTCCCAACATGCTGGGATTACAGGTGTGAGCCACCATCCCCAGTACACCACCAACCGGTACAATCCCAAAGACAAAGCACAATCCCCAATAGCTACCAAGAGGTGGAAGTGGTCCGGTTAAAGCACAAGCCAACTGGTTAAGAGAAAAGGTCATGGCTGTTTTGAGGAATGTTATGAAACAAAATAATGCTATTAAATTCTAGCTAAAAGCTATTATTTGGTAATGACCCTTAACATGGATACTGCTCCCATAAATAACTCATAAGGAAGTTGAACAATTAGCACAAAACTTAGATTTTCCATTTATCCGATAAGATCCTAAGGAAAGTACCACAAAGGGAATAATTTTCTCATTGTGTGAACTGATGATAGTTAATGCTGTGTCCACTTAAAGAAATTCTGCATATTTTCCACACTTTGGTGACATCTCTATGCAGGGAGTGATTACTGCTTGGGTATAAGCAGTGAGTGACATGTTCAGATTTAGGTGTTAGATATTTTTCCCCCTTGGCTTCAGGGGAGAGGATGGATTGAAGTGGGTGGAAACAAGACCAAAAGAGACCCATTAGAAGTTGTTGAAGAACCCAGGAGAAGCAGTACAAATGAGGCACGTATGGTGAAAGGTTGGATGTCAAGAAAAAGCCCTTCTGAAATAATTCCCAGAGCTACTCTTTAAAAAGATCATGATGCCAGTGGCTTCTCATAGCTCAAGTTCAAAGAGACAGCACCTATCCATTCAAGTTCATTATTTCTGCCTTCTGTGTTTGAAATTCACCCCATCAGCAGAATTTTGGCATGAAATAAATTTCTGTGAGTTGCCTGTAGGTACAATCTTGTACAGAGTTTCTTAACTTAGGGAGTATTTTTAAAATAACCATCTACCGGGACCTTAAAAATACTTCCTAAATGCAGACTATTTCCAAATGCATAATATCATACATGAATAAGTGTTATGTTAAAGTGGCTTATTTGTACCCAAAATTCAATTACCATTCAAGGTAGCATTATTTCTTTGAGCAAAACAATCACAAAATATCTGAGAAAACAATTCTAAATAAACCTAAGATTTAACCATTCTTTGAGAAAAGGCTCTTCTAAAGAGCCTCTGACCATAACATGGTCTGTTACAGCTGTGGGTACTTTATTTCATCTCTGCACATGCCTATAAAACAGTAGTTCCGCTTTGTCTCTGGGGCATGAAAAATTATTAATCACTACTATAGAGGCCAGGGCATAAAATATGTATCATCTTCATTCTCTTTTTATGATTTGATCTAAATCTTAATCAGGAAGTAAAGGGGCTCTTTAGCTGCTGATTTGGTCCTTTCAGGCAAAAGGAAAATGTACATGGTTTAATTTCATAGAAGCACCTCCCATGTATTTACCTACTACCACAAAGTGAAGAACTAATATCTCCAGTCCTGAATATCTGGAGACCCTGACTGCTATTATCACCATCTTTTTGTGATATATTTTAACTTTTATACTTTTTGAATAGCCTAAGCTCAATGAGTTCAAAATCAAATTAATAATTATTCTAATAAACCAGCCATTCATTTCCTGCTGATATATCTCCTTCAGTAACAATTACACTACTAGATTATATGTAATAATAACATGTAACTACCTCTTCTGTATAAAATTCTGTAATAAATGTTTAATTGTCATCTCATTTAATCATAACAGACTCAATGTGAAACTTTTAATTTTATAGAAACCCAGTGCTTAGAAAAATAACTCATCCTACCAAGACAACATACGTAGTAAGCAGTAGAGTATCTGACTCAAAGCTTTAGTCTCCAGTGGAATTTGTCATATATTTTTAGCTTCCATTTCCCTGTTGGGAAAATATTGCCTACTTTATGAGTCAGAGCTTTCCTCTCATTATAGATACTGAAAATGTCAAATACCTTTTCAGAATCTGTAGCAGCTAAGACATGCTAGAATGCATATCCTGAGCTCTGTTATTCAGAGACATGCACTCCAGACTTTGAATCAAAGTAGTAGTACAAGGAAGGTGTTGGTAACAAAAGGACGGCAAGTGGTACTTGAGAGTCATAGCTATACCTATTCTCCAGGAGGCAGCAGACAATGGTTTTAGAAGCAGCATCCCAGGGTCACAGCTGCTGGCATTGGTAGTACAACCTGCGGTATCCACACCCAAGCAGCTATGATAGTTGTATCACCTAAGAACTACTTCGGGGCATTTTGCCTGGACGCACAAACTCCAAGCCTATTTCTTTGGTTCTCCCAGGGTATCTGTGAATTACACAGTACCTTTTAGTAAATTCCTTTCTATTTAAACCAATATGTGGTGACTTCTCTTGCTTGCAACGAAGAATCTTGAGTGATAAAAGCTCTTAATACCTATCCAAAATTATTCTAAGGTTACTTTTATTAACTTCTTCTGTCTTCTAATATTCTTTTAAAGTGTATTTTTGTATAAAGCAAATAGTTGGTTTTTCCTTTTACTTATTTTTAATCCATCTTGAAAATGCCTTTCAAATAGACCATTTCCCATTTACATTGGATGTGATTATTGTTATGGTTGTGATAAGTCTACAATTTTACTATTTGTTTTCTAATTCTTTCATGTACTCTTTGTACCTCTGTTTTCTTTTCCCTGTTCCATTTGTTCACTCATTTATATTAGCATTCTATTTTATTTCCTGTATTTGCTTTCGAGCTCTCCCTCACTGATATGTTTTAAGTGGCTTCCTTAGGTATAACAATATGCATTCTTCAGTTACCATTAACTACTTGCAATTAACATTGTGTCACTTCATGCAAAATGTAAGAAACTTACAAAATACTGGTGTAATTTCATTTGCCACCTCCATTCTTTATGCTATTGTCTCATATTTCACTTTTCATATTTATAAATTATATTTTAATTTAAATAGTAGGCATAAACAAAATTTTGAAAAAATAGATTTTTGTATTTATCCATATATTATTTGTAGAGATCTTTATTCATTCCCAGAGATATAATTTCCCTTCAGCCAGACCTTTCTCTACCATTTCATGCAAAGCATGTCCATTTTAAAATCTAAAAGTATTTTTATTTTACCACCATTTTAAAAAGTTTTTTGTGGACTAGAATACTGTATTTATAGTCTCAGTCTCTCTCTCTCTCTCTGTCTCTCTCTCTCTCTCTCTCCCCTTAAAAAAGCCTTCTGTTTATTGTTTCTGATGAAGTCGGTCATCATTTGTATCATTGTTCTCTGATATATGAAATGCCTTTTTCTGTGACTGTTAAGATTTTCTTTTCTTTACCTTTGACTTTAGCCTTTTAATCAATTTTACTATGAGGTGTTTAGGTGTGTGTATGTGTTTTATACTTATCTTGCTTGGTATTTGCTGAAAAGCCTGAATCAATGGGCTGCCGTTTTCAACACAATTTTTAAATGTTCAGATTTTAAATAATCTTCAAATGATTTTCTGTCCCTTTCTCTATCTCCTATCCTTATAAGACTTCAATTTTACTTATTAAAAACCATTTGGTACCATCTCAAAAGACACTGAGTCATTCAATATTTTTCTCTGTTCTTCAGCTTGGATAATTTCTATTTAATCAAATTCAAGTTAATTGACTCACTGTGTAACACCTCATCTGTAGTTATGTTTATTCAGTGACTTTTTCATTTTAGATATTGTAATTATTTTACTTCTACTTTCTAAAATATCCATTTCTATAGTTTATTTTCTGTGCTAAGTTTTCTCAAACGTTCACTCATTATGTTTATCTATTTTTTTAAAAAAATGAGTGTATTAAAGATAGTTCCATTAAAATCTTTATCTACAAATTCCAAAATCTGGACCATCTTGGAGCATATTTCAATCTCCCACTTTTACTGTAGATCAAGTATTGATAAACTTTTTTTGTAGAGGGCTAGATAATAAATATTTTCAGTTTTGTGGGCCTACAGGCTTTGTCACAACTACTCAACTCTCAACTCTGCCACTGTACCACAAAAATAGCCACAGATGAAAAATGGCCAAAGTTATATTGGCTATCAAGCTTTAACCTTAATTAAATTATTAAAAATTTAATTGCTAACAAATGAGCTGTGTTCCAATAAGACTTTAGCACTAAAACAGGTGGCAGAACACTTTGGTTATCAGACCATTGTTTGCTGATCCTTGATCTAGATTACAGATGATATTTTTACATGTCTAGAAATTTTGGATTATATGCTGGTCATTATGAAATGATACATTGTAGGAAGTCTGGTTTATATAGTCATTCTGTTAAAAAAAAAATGCTGATTCTGGTAGGCAGTTAAATTACCAGTTCTTGACCCTATCAGGTTTTATTTTATGCCTTGTTAGAATAGATGTAACTATTGGAAGTGATCAGCAAACTACTTCCAATCTAGCTGCACCAGCACCCCAATCTCTGGACTTCACAGGACTGGCTCTGATATCTAACTTACCCATTTCCTTCCCTACATATTCCCCAGCTTCTAACTTGCTATTAATCTAGTCCAAATACTAATGCTACCCCAAAATCAAATTCTATTATCTGCCTCTTCAACTCAATGTAACTACTATCCACTGTTTGGAACAGTCCATGGTCCATTATTAAGAATGTGCTCCCAGAAACAAAGCCAAAATGAATATGTGCTCATCTAATGTGTTTCTCTTCTTTCAATCCTATATAAGTAGAGTGTATTCATTCTACTTATTTTTGCAAAGGTACCTGTAAAACAGGTTCTTCAGGAAGTATTCTAGAAGAAGACACTTATCCAAGGAGATGATAGCTCTATGCAAGTTATTGCCCCTGAAGACCTTCTAGTGGGACAAGATGTGGAAGCCAAAGACAGTAATGTTGGTGATCTTGACCCTGTGTAGGCCTAGTCTAATGTATGTCTTTGTGTCTTAGGTTTTAACAGAAAATTTAAAAATAAAAATTAAAAATTTTAAAAATAGAAAAAAGCTTATAAAGGTATTAAAAAGAAATATTTTGTATGGTATAACATGCTAGTGTTTTAAGGTAAGTGTTATTACAAAAGTCAAAAAGTTAAAAATTTTAAAAGTTTATATAGTAAAAGTATTACAGTAAGCTAAGGTTAATTTTGTTTTGCACATTAGTGTAGCCTAATTATACAGAGTTTATAAAGTCTATATTTGTGCATAGTAATGTCCTAGGTCCTCACATTCCCTCACCACTCACCCACTGACTCACCAGAGCAACTTCCAGCCCTGCAAGCACCATTCATGAGTGCCTTATGCAGGTATACCATTTTTATCATTTATCTGCCAGTTAGCTATGCCCTTTAGGGGAAACCTAGTGAATCTTGACTTGCCTAAACCAATTGTGATGTTTTATTATTTATGTCACATTTTTACTGCACTTTTTCTGTGTTTAGATACACAAATGCTATCATTGTCTTACAATTGCCTACAATATGCAGTAAAATAACATGCTGTGCAGGTTTGTAACCCAGGAGCAATAGGCTACACCATAAAGCCTAGGTGTGTATAGACTCTGCAGTGTAGGTTTCTGTAAGTGCACTTTATGATGTTCCCACAATGTTGAAACCGCCTAACAATGCATTTCTCAGAATGAATCCCTGTTGTTAAGCTAAGCATGACTATTTCACCATACCACAAGCTGCATAACCTGGTGACTCTATCAGTCTTTTGTGGTTCAGTTTTCTAGTTTCTGCAAATCTCAGGAATGTCCATTCTATATAGACACTTTCTCTTATTTCCTGGCCAATTTGGACTTGAGGAATTGTCCCTTAGTCACATTGCAAAAAAGAAAAAGCAATGCAGTAATTAAAGACTGTCATAGCTCAAGGATGGCCCCAAGCTGGTTCAGTTTCACATTTGTCCCTCCACACAGGCAGTCCTAGGGCGGTGGCTTTACCATCACTATCTCCCTAGGTTTACAGAGATCCAACCCTAAGTTCTCTGCTGATGGGTATTGGGTATACTGAGGTATCCACATGAGGTAATCAAATAAGACCAACCAAAGTGTGGAAGCAGAAACTTTTGTCCTCCCAGTAAGCAGTCAATTAGCAAAGTGTTTGCAGGTGAAAAAGTGAAGACCCACTAGAATTAGTGGGACCATGAGAGCAGGCATGAGATCTTCCTCCAATAACCTCCAGGCTAAGGCTCAGCTCTACATGATAACCAATACAATCCTTTGCTATATTCACCCACTTGGATCCATCCACCCAGGGGGTAAGGCCTCGTTTTCCCTTCTGAACAGATTCCTTACTCTCTAAGCTCCTCCTTTTAAAATTACCCTAATTTTCTTGCCACCTTTCTCTGACTTGGAGAAATTACTCACCTATATCTACCCCTCTTCCTTGCTTTAGAAATGCTCTCTACATCTTCTTTCTCCAAAATAACTATTTAAGCTTTCAGGATCAATCTGAGTCCTCCAA
The DNA here is from genome assembly GCF_001604975.1 of Cebus imitator. Lineage (NCBI taxonomy): Eukaryota > Metazoa > Chordata > Mammalia > Primates > Cebidae > Cebus > Cebus imitator. The sequence goes on from NW_016107414.1 coordinate 4,408,129, forward strand.
ATCATAAATTATTTCAAGATTTTATTCTATAATTTGCTTCAGATACAAGGAAATGTAAGCAATAATTCCTTCTGTCTACTAAAGGGTGCCTAAAGGGTGCTATGGAACCAACCAGCTGGCTATTCTCCCTCTACATTCTTTGCCTAGAGGAAATGATTTTACTGGGTTAAAGCATCTTCCAAAAGAGGATAGTTTCAAAAAAGATGTTAAATTTTAGATTTTAGACTGGAAAAATATTCACCAATTATAATAGCACAATTGAGTTTTCCGCACCTTCAAATTTAAATGAGAGCCTTAGGAAATATAGTAACACTCTACTTCATACTTGATCATAAACAAATGGTTCTTATTCCAAAAAGACCTCCTTCTCATCTATACAATCCCCAAACTCCCCTCTCCCAACACACAGACACACATTCACATCATCTGTCACAAGAGAAAGAATAACAAATAGAGATATGATCATAAAGAATAATGCATTGATGAAAAATATGATTTCTACAGCACCTGTCCAACCTTCTCAGGTCTTGGCAATGAAAATAAATGGTAACAAATTGTTCTTTGGTGCTGAAGTCATAAACAGGCTAGAAGATTGGCTTGCCCTCTGTCTGCTCCTTAGGACATTTCTAACATTAAACCCTTCATATACTAGGAGTCTTATATCAAAAAATATATTAAAAAGAAAAAAAAAAACACTGCAAGTAAAATAAAACAAATCCTTCATATAGCCCTGAAGCTGAGTTCCAACACTTCTTCTATCATACCTGTCTTCTGATGGCCTGGGATCTTTTAGAGGCAAAGGAATTGTCCTGTATATAAAATAATAATGACCCAATGTCATAACCTGGCTATCTTTCTTATACCTTATATTATATTCTTTATTCTCTCATTCTGTCACACCCCATAGCCATCCTACAAAGAAATTATCTTGGCTACACTTTCAAGACATGTTCAGAATCTAGCCACATCGTTCACGTGTATTGCTATTCTCTTGGTCTGAAGTAGCATCATGTCTTGCTTGGATCCTGGATTATTGTAATATATTTCTAAATAGCCTTCCCGTTTCTACTCTTAAACTTCTACAGCCCATTTTCTGAACAACAGGTATTTTAAACCTAAGACAGATCATATAACTTGTCTGCTGAAACTCTGGCAGTAGCTTTCCGTGTTACTCAGAACGGAACGAAGTCCCCCCATTGCTGATGTGGGTTTACATGATCCTACCTCGGCTACTTCACTGAGTTGATCTCCTACTACGCCCTTGTGCTGCACACTCTCCAGCTGCACCCATCCACAGTAGCCTGCTCACCTTCCTTGGTCACGCTGCCTTGGCACGCATGTAGTCTCTGTTCCAGGACAACCCTCCCAGAAGAGCAGAAGTAGTGGGAGATTTGGAGTCAGTGGTAACTTGGTTTGAACATTGTTTCCATATTTTACTTGACCTTAAACAAAATACTTTTTCACCCTGAATTGATCTTCCACATGCTAAAAATGGAGATAAGCATCTAGCTCACTGGGTCATTGTGAAGACTAAACAGAATAGTGACCATAGCACCTGTCACAAAACAGGAACCAGATAAAGTTCGATTTCAGTCTCCCTTTCAATGTCATTGATGATTGCAATATTTCAAAAGACGGCATTTGTTTAAAACTCAATTAATTTATTTGGTAAAATCTTGATCAACATTATACCCTCTTAACGTAGAACTTCTCCTAACAGTACTTGACTGCTAAGAGACAGGAAGCAGCAGTTCACTTGAGTTTAATTTAAAATATTTTTCTTAGAAAGGGAGTTGCTAGTTATACTCCCTCTCATCCGTCCTTTCTTCTCTCCCTCCCTCACTTCTTTTCTTTTTCCCTTTCTCTCTCTCTCTCTTTTTTTTTTTTTCTTTTTGCCCTTTTGTCCTCCCTTATTTTCTTCAATTTTTGTAACTTGCCAGACTTGGGTTTTGCTGATTAGGTTTTATTTTCTGTAATCTGATAATTTAATAAAAAGAAATATAAGCACTGCTAATAACTTCTTGTTGTTATGTTACAAGGATGAACTGAATTTTCTGTTTTTAATTATTTAAATATACGTCTTTTCCCTGGAAGCTGGTTGAGGAAATTAAGTCATCTGCTAGTTGGGCAAAAAAATAAAAATCATTGAAAACAGTTTGCAATAGTTGGCAATGAGGTCATCCTTATGATCAGACATTTTCATGCTTCTCTTACTAATATTTCTGATAACATATACAAATATTCATTGAATCATATTCTGTAATTATTACTTTTAAAATATAAGTATGACTCAAATCTAAACAAGTGTCGAGTCATTGAGTAATTTCTGCCTCCTGTGCCCACATTCTGAATTTCAGCTAATTGGATGATATGATGCATGATTTGTACCAGAGAAGAAGATACAAAATTAAAATAATTGAAGAAGTAATGGGTGGTGTAAAACAACTAAATCAATCAGGAGGTTTGCATATCAAACTACTTCCAGACTCACAAAGGAATGACTGCATAAGAGGACTTTGGGATTAAACAAATCTAATTACTATAGCTATATTGTATGTATTTGCAAACAAAAATAAAAATTATACCCTTAGTTTCACACTTGAAAAAATATCTGATACACAGTCTGGTAGTATATTCTCAAAGCACATAACCTTTCAGTTTTTCTTTGCACAATGGGTCTAGGAAAATGGATAATTTTCCAATATCTCCAGCACTATTTCATAGATACAGCAAGGAACAAGAATGCCAAGGTCCCTCCGTATTTAATTCTTATGAGAATCTAACATTTAAGACATTTTTCTAAGGAAAACTTTATGACATAGTCTAAAATCGTAATAGGAGACTGATAAACTAATGTACTCCCATAAAAGGAAATATTATGACATTAAAAACTCCATTGCAGAAGAGTATTAAATGACATTGAAGAGATTAAAATGGCTTCGGTAAAAGAAATAAGCTACAAAAGAATATGGCTTATACAATCTAATCCCATTTCATTTTCAAAATCTATATTACGAATAGCTTCCTAGAGAGGCTATAAAAAATTACCACGAACTGGGTGACTTCAAAAAAATAGAAATTTATTCTCTCAAAGCTCCAGAGGCTAGAGATGAAGTCAACATGGTGGCAGACGTGGCTGCTTCTGGAGGCTCTTGGGGAGAATCTGTTGCGTACCTTTGTCCTAGCTTTTGGTGATTGCCAGCAGTTCTCGGCAATCCTGTGTGATAGAGGCCCCACTCCAATCTCTGCTTCCACTTTCACATGGTGGCCTTCACTCTGTGTTTCTATGTGTCCTCTCCTCCCCTCAGGAGGACATCAATCATCAGATTAGGCCTGACCTAATCAAATAGGACCTCATCTTGATGAAATACATCTGCAAAGATTCTATTTCTAAATAAGGTCATATCTGAGGTTCCCCGTAGACATGAATTTTAGGGGTGCAATATATTTCTCTAACTGTCCAGTATGATAAATTAATGCTTATATTAGTCCATTTTCACACTGCTGTAAAGAAATGCCTGAGATTGGGTAATTTATAAAGGAAATAGGTTTAATAGACTCACAGTTCTGCATATCTAGGAAGGCCTCAGGAAACTTAAAATCATGGCAAGGCAAAAGAGAAGTAAGTGTCTTCTTCATAAGGTGACAGGAGAGACAGAGAGCACTGGGAAAACTGTCACTTTTAACACCAGCAGATCTCATGAGAAATCCCTCACTATCACAAGAATAGCATGGGGGAAACCACCCCCGTGATCCAATCACATCCCACCAGGTCACTCCCTCAACATGTGGGGATTATAATTCAAGATGAGATTTGGGTAAGGACACAGAGCCAAACCATATCAATGCTACGATTGAAAAGATGTGTGGCCAGCCGCGGTGGTTGACGTCTGTAATTCTAGCACTCTGGGAGGCCAAGGCAGGCGGATTGCCTGAGGTCAGGAGTTCGAGACCAGTCTGACCAACATGGTGAAACTCCAACTCTCCTAAAAATACAAAAAACTTAGCTGGGCGTGGTGGCATGCAACTGTAACCCCAGCTACTCAGGAGGCTGAGGTAGTGGAATTGCTTGAACCAGGGAGGTGGAGGTTGCAGGGACCTGTGAACACTGCACCCCACCCTGGGTGACAGAGCAAGACTCCATCTCAAAAAAAAAAAAAAAAAAGACTTACGAAAGATGACAGGTAGAGACAGAAAGAGATAGAATAATTAGAGGGTCCTGTGGTCTGAATGTGTCCCCCAGAAATTCATGTGTTAGAAACTTAATCCTCAGTGTAACAGTGCTTAGAGGTGGGGCCTAATGGGAGGTGTTTGGGTCATGAGGGTTCTGTCTTCCTGAATGGATTAATGCTACCATTAAAAGGGCTTGTGAGAGTGATTCACTCTTCACTGTTCTTCTGCCATGTGAGAACCCAGCGCTCACTCTCCCTTGCCCTTCTGCCTCCTGAATGTGAGGGTACAGTTAGAAGGCCTCTGCCAGATGCTAGAGCCTTGATCTTAGACTTCCCAGCAACCAGAAATGTGAGAAATAAATTTCTGTTCCTGAGAAGCCACCCAGTTTATGGTATTTTAACAACACAAAATGAACTAAGGTAGAGATATACACCCTAAAATGTTAAGCTTGATTATTTTGCGAAGGTGAAATTGCAAGGAAGTTTTATCTCCTCTCTTTGCTTTTCTACATTTCCTAATTTTTAAAACAGTAAACGTATATTCATTTGCAATAAAGACAACACTACTTCAGAAACTATTCTCATGAAAATAATAAAAGGCTGAAGGTCAGAGTTATTTTAAATAACACCTATTCTAAAGAAAATTTTGAATCACTACTGCGAAGAGAAAGTGAGCATCCTTGGTCATCAGTAGACAGTTTTTAAAAATTAAACGTAGACACTCCACCTAAAAATCATTGTATGAACCATCAGTGGTGCAGGTACTAATGTAATATGCTGGAACTATTATTACACCATTTTACAGATGAGAAAACTGGGCATAGAAAGGCATAATAATATCCCCAAAGTCATACATATAAAATGAAGATAATATTAAAAGTGAGAAGTAAGTTCAAACCCAAGCCCTGAATCGCTACATAATCAAAGCAGTGTTTTAGGAAAACCAACTGAACAGCAAAACAAACTTGACAGAAAAAAAGAAAAACAGGAAGTGATGATAAAATGACTTGAGGTGGGATGGTAGAATGAAAACAAAGAGAAAAAATATCTAGAAATCTCGTTGTTATAGAGTAAACTGCGTTCCTTCAAAATTACCACAAAATGTAAGCGTATTTGAAGATAAGGTCTTTAAATAGGTCACTAAGTTAAAATGAGGCTGTCAGGATGAATCATAATCCAATAGGGCTGGTATTCTTTTAAGAAGAGGAGATTAGGATATTGATGCAAATAGAAGGGAGATCACTGACAGTAGAGGAAAGACAGTCATCCAAAAGCCACGAAGAGAAGCCTCAGAAGAAAGCAACCCTGCCAACCAAAGAGATACATTGATCTCTGACTTCCAGCCTCCAGAATTGTGAGAAAATTAATTTGTTATTACACTACCCAGTCTGTCATGCTTTCTTACAGTGACACTAGGAAACAAATGCTCTAGAGGTACAAGCCATTCTGAGAAAACAACTTGACTTAGAAATGCATTTGCCGGCAGGGCTCAGTGGCTCAAGCCTGTAATCCCAGCACTTTGGGAGGCTGAAGAGGGAGGATCACCTAAGGTCAGGAGTTCGAGACCAGCCTGGCCAACATAGTGAAACCTTGTATCTACTAAATATGCAAAAAATGAGCTGGGCGTGGTGTTGGGCACCTGTAGTCTCAGCTACTCAGGAGGCTGAGGCAGGAGAATTGCATGAACCCAGGAGGCGGAGGTTGCAGTGAGCCCAGATCACACCATTGCACTGTAACCTGGGCAACAAGAGTGAAACGATCTCAAAAAAAAAAAAAAAACCAAAAAAAAAAACAGAAAGAAAGAAAGAAAAGAAAGAAATGCATTTGCCAATTTGCCCAGTCAGGGATTGAAGCAGGGGTGGAAAAGATGACGACGTGAAACAGAACTGTGAAATATAAGGACTTCTACTACCAGAAAGGGACTTCTACTGAAAAACAGGAGAGATTAGCTGTTTTAGAAGCACCAGCTGTTTTTCTTTATTATTATCCCTGATTTCTAATCTCTACCAGGCCAGAAATTATTTCTATGGCACATGTAAAATTCCGTAATTTATAGAAGATTCTTTCACTTTGGAACTGTCATTATTGTCAAGCAGGGAGTGAATTTTCTACCTTTAAGAAGTTCTGAAACAATAGTATGTGTCAGTCTTCTGACATTCACAAAATTATCTTGCAAGTTTCTACTGTTTTTATTAGTTTTAATTATAAAAAAATTTCAATCATTCAGAAAATACTTTTGCAACTGTATATATATATACCACCAAAATTTAGCCTTTTACATTTTCTTTTGATCTTTCTTTCTTTCTTGTTTTGTTGTTGTTGTTGTTGTTGTTGTTGTTTTCTTGAGACAGAGTCTTGCTCTACCATCCAGGCTGGAGTACAAGGGCCTGATCTTGGCTCACTGCAACTTCTGCCTCCCAGGTTCAAGCTATTCTTCCACCTCAGCCTCCCAAGTAGCTGGGATTACAGGTACCAGCCACCACACCCAGCTAATTTTCATATTTTTGTAGAGATATGGTTTCACCACATTGGCCAGGCTGGCCTTGAACTCCTGACCTCATGATCCATCTGCCTCAGCCTCCCAAAGTGCTGGGGTTACAGGCTTGAGCCACCACGCCTGGCCTGGATCTTTTCTTTTTAAATAAAATAATAAATTACAAATGCTACTTAAGCTTTACTTCCCATATATTTTTCTTCCTCCTTTACTGAGGTGACTATACACATTTCTAGACTTTGAGATATATGTCTATGTGTGTGTATGTACATATAATCTTAAGCAATGTATAATTTCCGGTTCTTTAAAAATGTAGACAAATGGGGTTTTTTACTCAACATTATGTTGTTGCATTTTATCCTAGTTATAAATGTACAATTTATGTAGATCAGCTGAAGCATAATCCATTGCATGAATAAACGAGTTTACTTCTCATTTCCCCTGTTGATGGAAAATTAGGTTGTTTTGCTTTTTTAGCTGTGACAAACAGCTGCAGTGTCTGTCTCTGCATTTGTCTCCATGTACACATGCACAAAAGAAGTCTCTTTTTAACTTTCCCCAACTCAGTTCACAAACTCTGGCCTTAAGTGAGATTACCTCAGCCTTCACCATTCCAAACTCCCCCCAGAAACAGCATTGGCCCAATTATGAATTTGCTATTCTACTAAATAGAGACAATTAATCCACTTTTATTTGTAGCTTCAGCCCAGATTTGAAGCCAAGTCTCCAGATGTTGGGTGGCATGCATCACTTAGTAGAAAATAATATTAAAAGGACTGTCCTGAGTCCTTGGGTAAATAGGTTGATAATATGAGAAGGCAGTTATACATTCCATTAATCATTACATTGCCTGAGGGAGAAAATATAAAACTTTGCTTGGTTACCTATTCTCAAAAGGAATCATGAATCCCAACTCCATTAATGATGGAAAGCATTGCAAGGAAAGAATCTCAGTTGTGAATCATAGTGAGATTTTCTACCAAACTCACCTAGGCTGTAATCATCTTTCTTTAAAGAAGCTGCTGTATGGGGATGAGTCAGTCTTTATATCGAAGTGTCATTATACCATTTCAAGTTTCTTATGTTTGTGTTCAATTCCAGAGTTTTCACTTTTGAGAGAAGACAACGCCATGAAAGCTCAAGACACATGACACCATTACAATTACATGGTTGATTTAACCAGGTATTCATTCAAGCATATATTGAGCATTTATTATAGTAATAGCTGTTTATTATTTGACTGAGTGCTTATCATAGGCTAAATACAATGATGCTTTAAATACATTATCTTATTGAATATTCAAAACCTTCTAACAGGGTAGAAATTATTATTCCCATTTTAGAGAAGAGGACATTGACATGCAGGAAGTTTCAACAACTCACAAAGTTCACACAGCAGAGCTAGACTGGTAACCTGGTCTGTCTAACTCCAAACCCCATCTGCCTTTACATCTTCTTTGGGGTTACTCTAAGTTCTGGAGATACAAAGGTGAATCAGGCACAGACCCTACCCTTGTTAGGCTCATAATCAACTGTCATGAAAGGAGATGACCCTATGAGGAGAGGGGCCAGAGCTGCCTGGTTTCCCACCACATCCTCAACATTTTTGCATTACACTGAACGTAATAAATATTCATGAATGATTGCATAAAGGAACAAATCGGTGAATTCATGCCAGCATGATAAGGCCTTTCCTAAGTGGTGAAATGCAAGCCAGTGTTTGCAAAACGGAATGGTGTGTCCAGGAAAAGCCTTCATGGCAGGGAAATGGCATGTGCAGAGGGAGGGATGCAGGATGATGTGGCATCAGGGGAAGGGGGAAGTCAGGCTGAATGGCAGCAAACGAGAAAAAGAGTGGAAAATAAGGCTGGAGACAGAATTGAGAAGGACTCCTTGAGTCCTGGTCAGAAATTTGGAGTTTATCCTACAGAAGATGTTCTTAATCTTCAGTGGCCAAAATTATTGGGGATGTCTGTCTTTCTTGACTTCTCAGCATCTATTTCTTTTGATGTTGACACCCTGATTTTCAACCACAATCCACCTTTCCCTAGGTTCTGCAGGCAGGGACAGTATACAACTGCTCAGCTCAGTAGTAGACGTAGGACCCATGCTTGGTCCGCCAGCCCATCCCATTCTCCTAATCTTGCTCATTCGTAGAGGAATGAGTGCATGACCCAAGCAAGCATCTCAGAGGCAATCTGAGGCATTCTCTCTGAACTACTAAGAAAGGGAAGTTCTCTTGTCTCTCCTTCCTCTGGAGTTATGGATCTCAGAAAACATAAACCTGGAGCTGTCACTAAAAAGATGACCTTCCTGAGAATGAGGACAAAGCAGATAGAGAAACAGAAATCTTAATCATATCCTCTGAGCTCTGAATCTGACCATGCCTGAAACTAGAGCTATCCCTTGACAATGCAAATACACAATCCAAAAAATTTTCTTTTGAAATACTTGGAGTCAAAAAAGCATAGCAGTTCAAGGTACAACCTTGAGAGTCAGACTGGTTGATTTCAAATCTCACCCTCTGGCATTACTAGTGGTGAAATCTTGGGATGAGATGATACTTATCAAATGTTGGAACAGGGCCTGTATATAAGTAACCCTCAGTAGGCTTTAGCCAATATTAGGAAGTTAGTTATAATTACAACCAAGGATACTTCAATGGTTAGTTTTATAATGTCAACCCAGCTAGGCTATCGTTAGAAACACTAATCTAGGTGTTCCTATGAAGGTGCTGGTAGGAGTTAACATCTCCAATCAGGTGACTTCACATTACAGGACATTATCTTTGGTGATCCAAGAGGAGCTCATCTAAATCAGCTGGAAGATCTCTGGATCAAAACTGAGCTTTCCCTCCAGAGGAAGAAATTCTGCGTCAAGATACGGGACTCAAAACATCAGCTCCTTCCCTAGTTTCCAGCGTTCTGTCTTCCCTGCAGATTGCAGCTTGCCAACTGATATGGTCTGCCTGTGTCCCAATCCAAACCTCATCCTGAATTGTAGCTTCCATAATTCCCACATGTGGGAGGGACCCAGTGGGAGATAATTGAATCATGGGGGCAGTTTTCCCCATACTGTTCTGTCTCATGAGATCTATTGTTTTTATGAGGGGTTTCCCCTTTCACTTGGTTCTCATTCTCTCTTGTCTGTCATCATGTAAGACATGCCTTTTGCCTTCCACCATTATTGTGAGGCCTCCCCAGCCATGTGGAACCACCAGTCTCATTAAAACTCTTTTTCTTTATAAATTACCCAGTCTTAGGTATATCGTTATCAGCAGTGTGAAACAGACTAATACACCAACCTTCATAATTACATAAACCAATTCCTTGGAATAATTGAATATCTATCTATCTATCTATCTTCCATCATTTGTTATCTCCCCCAACTGATTCTATTTCTCTGGAAAATCCTCACTGATACAGATGCTTACTAATTCCACTTTTAAAAAACCAACTAGAAAAGAGAAATAATTCATTTTGAGCCCAAATGATCTACATGAAAGCTAGAGCACTCCAAATAAAGACTGCCAGAGAACTATTTTTGATTAAGACAACTACATTTTTTTCTGAATTTAACAAGAAATGATGCAGAAGGTGAGAAGCAGAGAGAGCAAATATGATCTGAAATACAATAATTGTTAGGGTTTAAGTTGACATATTGTATGTTAGCAGGAGTTGGGAAACGCGTTGTGTTTTTCTGGGCTCTTGATAATTTTCTTGGTGCCAGAAAACTGTTCATGTTTTTTAAACACTATAAAGTGTCTCCCTTTTCCCCTCAGCACATGGGAAATGTCATCACACAAATTATCTAACGACCTATTACTACACCAGAGAGATTGGAATTTATATTCATGAGGAACACACAGACACATAACTCATGAGTGGTGCTGACATAAGTGAGTCATCAGAGGACCTCAGTGGACTATAGATCAATTCTAAATCTTCGATATATTTAGTACATCATTGAGTTTTACAACTCTTCATCTTGAAAACTGTCATCGAATAGATCGCATTCTGGGCTTGTAACTGCTGAACTATGGGGCTTCATTTTTATGGACATGCATGTGGCCTGTGTTTCATTATATTCAAACACTATGTTTTACCAATAATTCTGTAGTGACCTCAGTATTTAAGGTCTTGTGTTGATTTACAGGGCATTCCAGATTCTAAAAGTAAACTTCCCAACCCCAGAAGAACCTGACTGAATGGACACATTATTTTGCTGCTAACATGAGTAGCCATGAATCTCTTCCTTCTCAAATGGAAGTTTATTAGGGTGCCATTAAGCTATTTACTGCCCCGATAGACTCAATATTGCCTAAATATTTGAGAGAAGATAAACAGAGGAGTAATTTTTGTTGATATCATTGAGAAGCCAAGACCTAGTATCTTATCTCTAAGTACAGTGCCATTGGATTGGCTAACAGTGAGACCACATCCAGGCTAATTTCTTTATCAATCAATTATTCAATGGACCTCCAAACTTAAAACTTAAATCAAGACTATGAAAGAATATCATTCACTCACTCTACATTCATTTTACCATCCATATATACTTTGTTCTCTGCCGCTGGGACCCTCGTAAGATGTCCATAATAATAATTGAATCTAGATCTTCAATTTTTTTAAATTAAAATTAATCAGTGAAAAAAAAACTTCAATGAGTGTGCACAGGAGAAGACTACTGCTACTTGTGTGTTTAATTATCTAACTATTTGGCAATAAATGAGGATCATTTTCCGATTATTCAATGAGATTAGTGATTTGCTAATTTACTATTGGAGAAGATAGTGTAACCAAATGCAGGTCTGGCCTCTTGCTGCTTGCCAAGTCCAGTTAACAAGAGCAAGGTTCGGTAGAAATTAAACAACGTTTATTCCAGAGCTTAGCTGAGGGGAAACAGTAGAGACTCCTGCCCTCAAGGGAACCTCTTCAGCTTTTGGGGCAGAAAGCTGGGGCTTCAGAAAGCTGGGGCTTCAGAAGGGACACTTGGGGCAGGGCATAGTGGCTCATGCCTGTAATCCCAGCACTTTGGAAGGTCAAGTTGGGTGGATTGCTTGAGCCCAGGAATTCAAGACCAGCCTAGGAAACATGGGAAAAAAAAAAAAAACTCTATAAAAAATTAGCCCAGTGTGGTGGCATGCTTATAGCCCCTACTACTCGGGAGGCTGAGGTGGGAGGATTGCTCGAGCCCAGGAGTTCCAGGCTGCAGTGAGCCATGATTACACCACTGCACTATTGGGTGACAGAGCGAGATCCTGTCTCAGAAAAAAAAGGTGGGTGGGGGCATTTGGCATGAGTGGCATGCAGGAGATAGGATGAGGAGGTGTGGGGTCCACATAACTTGCTTCAATGTTATAGGATGTTCTGTCTGGCACCATCATGGGTAAACCTGGGTTATAAATTGACATTCTCTTGAGGCAATCTCCTGGTGGGGGAGAATCCCAGAGGGTACCTGGTGTGGTTCAACATTTGGTCCTTAGAATTTCTAAGCAAACATAGAGTTAGATAAGCTTGCTGTGCAGAGAGTACCTGAAGAAGAGAAGGTAATGGTGATAATTATATTCTTAAAGAGCAAAGTAAGAGGTGAACACACAGGGAGAAAGAGAAAAGGTAAAGATAACTTTTAGAAAAATGGGACACTCCATTACAATAGCTGGTTAGACACTTCCAAATTAGTTTTTGAAAAAGAAGATGGTTAGACAGTTCTAAATTAGCTTTTGAGAAGAAGATTGACATGTAATATGTATGCTAATTGGTGTCAGACATTTCATAAGTATATACCAACATGGCCTGCAATAATAATGCCCAAATAATACTTTATACTAAGGCTCTTTTCGGTGGGTGTGAGTGAGGTTGGAGCAAAGTGAGTTGGAGGGTTCTATGAGTTTCACTCTTGTTGCCCAGGCTGGAGTGCAAAGGCTTGATCTCGGCTCACCGCAACCTCCCCCTCCTGGGTTCAAGTGATTCTCCTGCCTCAGCCTCCCAAGTAGGTAGGATTACAGGCATATGCCACCATGCCCAGCTAATTTTCTGTATTTTTTAGTAGAGACAGGGTTTCTCCATGTTGGTCAGACTAGTCTCGAACTCCCAACCTCAGGTGGTCCACCCGCCTTGGCCTTCCAAAGTGCTAGGATTACAGACGTGAAACACTGTACCCAGCCAGAGGGTTCTATTTTTAAGTCACCTTTTGGAATACGTGGATAGCACATGTCAGACCCCCTCTCTCTCTGAGAAGAGCTGTCTAAGCACAGGAGTGAGTCACCACAGCCACGGAAAGACCCTGACCCCTACAAGAGCTGATTGGACTGGGAGTGGAACCCTCATCAAAGCTGGGCTAAGCAGATTCTCCTTCCTAGGAATGTGGAATAGGACATTGAAATGTTGGTCAGTTGAAGGGAAAAGAGCTGGAAAACGATACTGCTCCATGGCAGGGGTGGCCAATTTTCTTTATGTAAAAAGAAGCAGAGAAAACTGAAAAGAGCAGAAGAAAAGTGAAGCACAAATGTGTAACTACCAGACACCCGAGCCCCAGAGAGAGAATAATGAAAAAGAGCTTCTTCTCTGCTTCCTGATGGCTTTTTGGTTCCTGGTTCTTGTTCTCCTGGAGGCATCACTTATCATTTCCCTTGAAGTCTGGGACACTCAGGTGTTTTTACAACAATTTCACTTGTTTTTTCCTAAGCTGATTAGAAGGAATTTCTATTACTTTCAAACAAATAAGCTGAAATCAAGAACAAACAGAGGAGGACAAGGAAGACTTTTATACCAATCAATAAAAAATCATTGAATAGGCCGGGCACAGTAGTTCATGCCTGTAATCCCAGCAATTTGGGGGGCTGAGGCAGGCAGGTCACTAGGTCAAGAGATCGAGACCATCCTGGTCAACATGGTGAAAGCCCGTCCCTACTAAAAATACAAAAATTAGCCAGGTGTCGTGGTGCACACCTGTAGCCCCAGCTACTGAGGAGGCTGATCCAGGAGAACCGCTTGAATCCAGGAGGTGGGGATTGCGGTGAGCCGGTGTTGCTTCACTGCACTCCAGCCTGACGACAGAATGAGACTCCACCTCAAAAAAAAAAAAAAAAAAAAAAAAAATTCATTGAATAAACAAAGGGGGAAAATCTTCTTTAAAGCCCAGAGAAATGTGGATTCAAAGAAACCTAGAAGTCAAAAATCCAGAGGGATGGGCTTCTCCTGGATGAGCAAGAGCAAAGGATGTTTTCATGCCTAAGGCTGGTTGTTGAGGTTGGAGACAAGAATTGGAGGGAATCAATTTGAATCAACAAGAATCAAAAGGCTTAGTGCCAAAAATACGTGAACTGTCCCATCAATAACTTTTTATATGGATGGCATATTGAAATGATAATACTTTGAATATATTGCATGTGATGGTTCATTTTAGTTGTCAACTTGACTGAATGAGGGAACACCTAGAGAGCTGGTAGAGTATTATTTCTGGGTGTGCCTGTGAGGAGGTTTCCAGAGGAGACTGGTGCATGAGTCAGTGGACTGAGTGGGGAAGATCTCTCTTCTCTCAGTGCGGGTGGGTGCCATGCCATGGGCTGGGGCCCAGGATAGAGTTAAAAAGGAAATGATAGGATTTCTTTTCTTTCTCTCCCTCAAAGCCACGACTCTTCTTCCTCCTGCTCTTGGGCGTTAGTACTCCAGGCCCTCCATCCTGGGTACCCAAGGATCTGTGCCAGCACCCCCCCGGGTCCTCAAGCATTCAGTTTCGGACTGAGAATTAGGTCACCAGCCCTGGTTCTGAGGCTTTTGGATTGAACTAAGCCATGCTCCCAACATCCCAGGGGCTCCAGAATGCAGACAGACTATCATGAGCCTTCTCAGCCTCCATAATCCTGTGAGGCAATCCTCCTAATAAATTCCCTCTCATATATCCATATCTGTAAATATCTATGTGTATATCTGTCTGTGTCTCTGTCTCCACATGTCTGTTTCTGAGTTTATATGTCTATATCTATATCCATGTCTGTCTATATCATCTACATGTCTGTGTTAGTGTCTGAGCCTGTGTCCATTATGCCGACATCTATATCCAGGTCTGTCTATATCTGTATGTCTGTGTCTGTGTGTAAGTCTATATCTAGACATACGCATTCAGCAGGTCCTCTGTAACTGCAGGTTCCACATCCTCTGATTTGACCAACCACAAAACAACAATATTTGAAAAAAATTAAAACCCCCCAAGACAACAATAAAAATAATGCAAATAAAAGACAGTGTAACAGCTATTTACATGGCATTTAAATTGTGTTAGGTATTACAAGTAATCTGGAAATGATTTAAAATACATGGGAGGGTGTGCATATGTTATATGCAATTACCGTACCATTTTATATAAGGAACTTGTATGTTGGCAGATTTTGGTATCTGAGAGGGCATCCTAGAACCACTCCCCCATAGAGACTGAGGGACAACTGTATGTATATATATTCCTACTGGTTCTGTTTCTATGGGAATGCTGACTAGTACACTGGGTTAAATACAATAGATCATAAAAATTAATTTTACCTGTTTTTTATGTTTTATGATGTGCCTGCTACAAAATTTAAATTTACATGGATGGTTTATATTTATTTTAGATAATGCTAGACAACAACACACAAAACAACCACCCTAAATTGTCCCATAAATCACTTATGAAATGCAATCTTCTTCCTCATCTAGTAATTTTTATGCTCAAAGAAAAAGAGGAAACTGCAGATATTTCAGTATTTTAACATTCTGCCTTTAAGGTAACTACCAAATCTCTTGGGTAAATAAAGGAGGGGTAGAAAAGTCTAGGTTACCTGCTTGTCAACCTGGTTTGCACATTCAGTTTAATAAGATTAATACACAGTAATAGTTTGCAAAATTTTTGTTAAGGACTAGAGGAGCATTATGAAGAAGTTAAGTCAGCAACTAAATAAATATGCACATGAGATGGTTCTTCTTAACAGGATAGGACACACACAAAGTGTTCTTACATACTTTATCTTATTTAATCAGCTTCACAAATCTGGAAAATGAAGAGGCAATACCTTCAAAAGGTATCTAGACTGCCACCATTTCTCCCCAACTCTGCCGACTAGCAATACTCAATCACCTTTGCCTTTTCCCTTGGCTAATGTAAGTGTTGTTCCGGTCAATGACTGCCTGAATTCAACCCTATTTGATCCTTATTACTCATTTTTCACCCAGCAGCCACATTGATACCTTTAAAAACCTAAGTCAGCTTGTGTCACTTCTCTGCTCAAAATCCTACAGTGGCTTCTGCAGTCTCTAAGATAAAGTCCAAAATCCTTACGGTGAAACACAGAAAGCCCTCATCATCTCGACAACTTTCACACTTCCCTTCTCATAATTCTTTGGGTCTGAACTACCTGGTAGTCCTTCTGTTCCTAAAACACATCACTTTCCAACTTATTCCCTTAAACCCATCCCCCAGGTTTCTGCATGGCCCTGTGCTTTCTTTCCTTCAGATGTCTGTTCTCAACGAAACAGCCTTCCCTAACTTCTCATCTGAAACTGTACTCCCCACGACCCTGATAATATTTCCTCATAGCACGTATCAACCGCCTTGTGGTACATCTATGTGAATATTTTGTGTCTGCCACTAAAATGTAAGGACCTGTGAGAAGAAACCTTCTCTCTCTTGTTCATCACTGCATTTCCAGCTTCTAGAATAGTATAAGATACATAGGCACCAACAAATACTTGTGATGTGCACATAAATGAATGAGCATCACATAAGAGGAAATCTAGACTTGGAGGGGTTGTTAAGTGATCAGTCTAAGATCACAGTTAGTTTGAAAGAAAGTCTTATGACTCTAGGTCTAATTAATCTAATACGAGGTAAACTAAAGGGTTCATTACAATAGCAAATGGAAAGATTAATGAATAATCACATCTTTTTATCATATTCGCTCCTACTGGTCCCATGTATAGAATAACCACATTACTTGCAGATAATTCAACAAACTTCACATTGAAATGCTTCACAAAATGGGTTTCAAATGTTAAATGTGGGAAGCTTTTAAGATAATCTACTAACAAACAACATAGTTGGGAATTTGACTCTAGCAAGAATCTAACACCTCTCTAAAAAGTCAAATAGCTTCTTGGATGTTCACCAACTAAGCATACAGAAAGGCATGCATTTGCCCATGCATTCCAGAGAGAACTATAGTATGATTATTTTCTGCTTTATTCTCCCTGCCGGAAATAGATACTTGTTCAGTGTATTAATTACCTAGAACAAATAATTGTTTCTATTAAGCCTATGAGTTCGTGCATTTCAAGGTCCATTAAAAGTTTATCTCATGATAACCAGTTTGCTCTAAAACAGCAAAATACCACATTTTCTGCTAAGTTGCATGTATTTATTTGCCATTTACCAACTTAAAGATCCTCAAAATTGTGATATGTCTTCTAATTTATTTTGCAATAAATTTTGTGGTAGCCAGCCTCCAAGATGGTCTCAGCGACCCTTACCTTCTCATATGCCACAACCTCTCACATTGAATAGGACCGATTAGGATATTGTAAAAAGACAAAGTGTGACTTCAAAGCTTGTCATAAGTGACATTGTGGCTACCATTTTGCCCTCTTGGATCACTCACACTGGAGAAAGCCACATGTAATAACATGAGGATACTTAAGCAGTCAATGGAAATGTTCTCATACTGAGAGGCTGAGGCCTCCTGGCAACAACCCACACCATGTGAGGAACCCTTCTTGGAAGTGAGTCTTCCAGCCCCTGTTTTGCCTTCAGATGACTGCAGTCCCAGTGATGTCTGGGCTGGGCCTTCAAGGCAGACCTCAGCCAGAGACACCCATCTAAGCTGCTCTGAAATATCTGACTTAAGAAACCATGTGACATAATAAATGTTTGTTTTCAGCCACTGTTTTGGAGTAATTTGTTAGGTAATAATAGATAACTAATACACTGTAAGTGTCTTTGAAGAGAGAGCACATACCATCACTCCCTATTTGATGAAGGCAAAATTCCACCTACAAAATAGCTGCAATCCCAATAGGGTGTCATTACAATCTTTAAGTGGATTGTTTTTCAAACATTTTAAGATGGACAAACCAAAGTCTGTATAGATTAGATTGATACTGAAAAGTTAGGCTTGGCTTGGTTGCTGTGTTACTTCATAAGCTTGGTTTGAGTAAAGGAAAACATTATCTAGGTGGATTTATTTAATAATCTACAAAAACCTAGGAGCCAACAGTCAATATTTCACTAAACCTAAGTATTAACCTATAGCTCACTTCTGCTTTACACACATGAATTAGCTCTCTTTTTCATAGATAATTTTGACCTTCATGGCAAATTCTATTACTGGATTTTGAAAGGAATGATTTGCCTTGGTGTGATTTATTTTTTAAGTCTTCAAATTGCAAGACATTAAAATTACACTCTGTTGGAAGAGCAGGGGAAGCTAATACCTGCTTACATTTTTCTTACTGTGAGCTGTGAACAAAGGGTAAATGCTAATTTGTCATAGCAGATCTATACTCAGTGGAGAGATGTATTTTCTTTTAGAGGGAAAAAATGTCCCACAGAACTGGAAATTAACCCAGTTAATATGCTCCTATTGGCAAAATTCTTTACTTATGTCTATCTAAACAGATGTTAAGAAAAAGGATTAAAAGGAGCAATTCAATTATGCCATCATTCTCATAGGAAAATCTAGTAAAACAATTGTGCCTATGAAATCAGTCGACTTAACAAGTTAAAATGAGTACTTGCATCTCATTGGATTAAACTATCATTATGTAGTTGAGTGTCTACAAACAGGAAAAAGAATATATAATTCAGTTATTTCAGGTCGCAAAGTTCAACTTTACCTGAAATATCTTTTGGAAAATATTATATTTGATTTTGGCTTTTAAAGCCAAAATCTGCTTTTATCTAATATAGTTCTGTTTTCAAATTCCCTCTGCTATATTTTCTTTTTTTCAAATTCTTTGTCTAGACTTGGCCTGAAAATATTATTTCCAAATATTAACTTGTAACCCCTTGTTTCATACCTTCTTTGATTTTTTGTACAACAAAAATTTAAAATCTTAAAAATCTTTTGATAAACATTATTATCCAGAACAACTTATACTGTACTTATAAAAGCTATAATTTTGAAAATCTTTATTTGCTCATAGCTATGTCCATGTTTCCAGCACAATGCCTGGCACATTTTCTTTACTTTCTGGGTGCAGGCCTGGAGCAGAGTTCTGTCTCTTCTTTGCAGATAGGCATAGCTACATGACTGAATTCCAGCCAATGGCATATGAAAGGAGTGATGTATACTACTTCCCAGCCTGCCCATAAACCTCCCATGTATATCCCCTTCTTTGGCTCGTTGCAGATGAACCAAGCAACCTTGGAGGCCAGGTATTGCAAATGGTATGAGAGCAGGATGTAAGGAGACTGCATCCCTGAATCCAGGACTTTAGATAAAAGCCACCCACCCAGGACACCTTTCATGGACTCTTACCTAACAAGAAATTGGCTTCTTTTGCATTAACCCAAAGAGACTTGGGGGTTGGGGGTTACATTTGCAATAGCTAGAGCTGTCTAAAGTTATCATAACTAAGACAGTACTGTGCAAGTAAGTTTCCAAAGAATATAGTTTTAATCATACAAATAGTTATAAAGTAGCCACCATGTGCTAGACACTGTCCTAGGAACCAGGGATACAGCAGTGAATAAGACAGATTCACTGTCCTCATTGAGCTTACAGTGGAGGAGGGGGTGGACAATATGTAAAATGTAATTTTTAAACTTATACAAGTTTCCTTGGGATAAAAACTGCTACGAAGAGGATCAAGAAGGGTAGTGTGAGACAGATTGACACAGATAACTACTTTTTATTGGATGGTCAGAAAAGGGTGTCTCTGAGGAGGTGGGATTTGAACTGAAACCTGTAAATACAGAGCCAGAATGTTCCAGTTGAAGAAGACAACATACCCAGATGATATAGTTTGGCTGTGTCTCCACCCAGATCTCATCTTGAATTGTAGTTCCCATAATCCTCATGTGTCATGGGATGGACCTGGTGAGAGGTAATTGAATCAAGGGGGTGGTTTTCACCATGCTATTCTTGAGAAGGTAAGTTGTCACAAGATCTAAGGGTTTTATAAGGAGCTTCCTACTTCATTTGTCTCTCAATCTTCTCCTTCCTGCCGCCCTGTGAAGAAGGATATGTCTGCTTCCCTTTCTGCCATGATTATAACGTTTCTGAGGCCTCTCCAGGCATGCTGAACTGTGAGTCAATTAAACCTTTTTCCTTTATAAATCACCCAGTCTCAGGTATGTCCTCATAGCAGTGTGAGAACAGACTAATACATCAGGTGCGCAGCTCTGGGAGGTTTCTAACATTCAAGGCAAAGGAGGAAAAAGTGAGTAGGAAGTGGCAGGAAAAGAAGTGGGAAGGTGTTAGATATAAGATCAGGAAGATAGGAAAGATCCGCGTTGTAAAGTTTCTGTGGTCATGCTAAGAAGTTGGGATTTTATTCTAAACAGGATAGCAAGACAGGATTTCCCATAAAAGAAGCATCTTGTGCTGAGACATTATGACAAAATGTGAAAGATTTTCTGTCTAGCTCATACATCAAGGTTATCTTCATGTTTTATTCTTTGAGCCAAAAACTAAAAGGAATGTAAATTACTCTTGTCCATAGAAATACCAATTATATTTGGTGGCATGCCATTGGTTATTGTCCAGTGGATATTGACTAGTTTTGTATCTATTAAGGAAATTCATTTCAGCATTTGATGGGCTATATATCTATCTGTTCTTTGGATTCTTTTTTGCGCCAGTTGTAACATCTTATTGATTCCCTTATCAATTAGTAAATGAAAGAAAACCTTTGACACATCTTCATTTTGTATTTACATGAGGGTCAGGATTTTGCCTTTTCAAAACATTATCATTTAACAGCATAAACACTCTCCACAATAGATTCATGTGCTATCAAACAAACATTCAAACTACCACCCAATTTAACATCCAGTTGTTGCCACTAATTAAACGAATCACCACCACAAATAGCTAATTCTATAAGCTAGTACACCAACAACCCCACAAGCAGCCTCTAACCTGCTGTTTGTTAAGGTGTGAACTAGAGAACAACTCTGCAACAGCTCTACAACATCCCTTTTATAAAGAGGATGCATTTTGCCTAGCTACCTCTATTAGTCACTTTCACTCTCCACACTTGTGATCACACACTCCGAATCTCTCCTTCTCTTTACTAAATGATGTTGGTGGGGTCTGGAAAAGGTATATCTAGATCAGGTGTGTGGAGGCTCCCAGAAAGCAGCATATAGGGAGATGGGTCACATGAAATGTTGTTTATAAACACCTGAGTTTCCTTTTCTCAGTTTTTAGTTGGGGGGGGGGGGGATGGTCAATAAAATATGCCAAGTACGTTTTGATAACTTGTTTCCACTTCTCTGCTCTACTACAACATCTGCAAGATGTAAATAACCCTGCTGAATAGGATTGTTTCCAAGTTTTACTTTTAGAGATGGCTTCAGAAGTACCTAGACATGCAGCAGATGTTGGTCTAGCCTCCAGAACATTAAAATCCCCATGACAACTTTTTAGGGTGTTTTGCAACTACCCATTCACAGAATCAAAGACTGGAATGAGGGGTTCCAGGGGCTTGGAGGAGGGGGAAGTGAACAAACCTTAGTTAAGTAAGATGAGAGAGTTCTAGAGATATGCGCTGCAACACTGTCCCATAGCCAACTATAGTATATTGTACATTTTAAAATTCCCTACGTGGGTAGATCTCATGTTAAATATTCTTATGTCAACATTCAATAACATTTTATTACAATATTAAATAAACAAATTTGCCTATCCTGTTAAATAACCCTGATTCCGCTTGTATTACTTTTAATCTTGCAAAACATATGATGTTATTTTAAATATTAATGAAAGTTGTAAGTCCATTATTTAAGTTAAAACCTCAGGCGGATTCTTTTTTAATGATGGAAGTGCACATTTCAGCAGCACATATTCAACACTCTTTTCTTTGAGATTTTATGTTTCCGGCTCGGTTAGATAACTTATGTGTTAAAAATGATAAAAGTAGGTGACATGTTGGACAAATGTATTAACAAGGACTTTTAAGGTCAAGTTATAGAAATATGGCTCAAAATGGGTTAAGCAAACGCTGGGCTATATTTGTGCATGCAGTAAAAATAAACAAATAAAACCAGCTTCAGGCATGGTTGTATCCAGGAACATCAAGTGTCATCAACATCTAGGCTCTGCTTTGCTTGTATTGACTTCATTCTCAAAAAGTCTCTTTCTGTGTAGAAATAAATCTAAACCAGGTTGATATCTCACCCACAAGTATAGAAATAAGTACAGTGTGTAGAAATAAGCACACCAGGTTGCTATCTCACCCACAAGTACAGCAACACCACTACTACACATTGAATACTCAATATTAGAACACATTTATAAAATCCTCACAACTGAAGTAACTGTATCAGAAAAAGCAATGGTTTTATCATCAAACATTGTCTTGATTGTTAAATGTATATTTAGCAGATTAACAGGCAAAAACAATCCATAATATACATTTCCAAATAAAAGTCTCAATAGAGAAAAAGCTTCTTTTGGAAAGTGAATAATCCCTGCTAAGGATCAGAGAGGACTTTTTTCTTTAATTTCGTTTCCCTAAACCTCCAGGCATTTGGCCATCTCTGCACAATCAGTGCTTTTGTTTTTCTTCTACTTTTAGTTTCAAGTCACTGAGCCAAAGCCCAAGATAAATGACTATTCCATGACTTCCTGACTTCAATTTCGTGTAGATAAACAATTCCAGGATTTATGGTTAATATACCTAAAATATGATAGAAAAGCACAACAATATGAGGAGGGGTGATGAGTTCTGACAATAAAAGAGGTGAAACAATTTGGCAAGCTCACTGGGTCTTGGCTGGGAGACATTTGGCTCTGAGCAGGAGTCATAACTGCCAGGCTGAATCAGGGCAATTATAGTGATGCATTTATAATAGCAAAGTCGGTTTCAATTCACAGAACAAAATCTGGGAAAACACACATTGTCCCCGACAACAACCATTTAGAGTTTTCACTCTTACTGGGTATCAATGTAGATATATATAGACATATTTTTGTGCATGTATATACGCATACATACATATTTTTCCTATATCTCCATCTATTCAATTTTCTCTTTGTAGTGAGGTAAAAATGGCAGGCTGGAAGCAGAAAGGGAATGGAAAAGATCTGTATAACCACATATTCTACAGGCTTTGACCACATCTCCCAAATCTGATTAGATCTGCTTCTTATTGCCATCCTAACACAATTTATTCTTATTTGAGGGCATATAAAGTGAGAAGAAGAGGAAGGAGAAAGAATGCAAGGACGGGAAAGTGTCAACAGAATTGTTTGCATTTCTTGAAAATGAGAAGTGAAACTGCAGCTCCCCAAAGCAGCACTGAGTGAGTGATACTCCTGGCATTTTCTGAGCACTTGTTATACTGGCTTTGCAAGTGTGATTTCACTGGACCCTCATGGAAAGTTGTAACAGATAACTGTGGCCTCTGAAGTCATCTGCAGCCGCAGAGGCCAGTTTTGTTCAGTCTCAGGCTCACCTCAAGTACCCCAGTTTCTGCTTCTGCCTCATAAGAGCAGGCTCACCTAGGACAAGCTATTGTGAAATAATTAATACTGTTGAGGACACTCCTCAACCAATGGCGGACCTACCTCCCATCCTTCTAATGACCAATTCTGGGAGGCATTCCCTGTTTCTCAGGAAGTTCTTTTTTTTTTAATTCATTTTATTGCATTTTAGGTTTTGGGGTACATGTGAAGGACATGCAAGATTGTTACATAGGTACACACTTGGCAGCATGATTTGCTGCCTTCCTCCCCTTCCCCCATATTTGGCATTTCTCCCCATGCTATCTCTCCCCAACTCCCCACCCCCTACTGTCCCTCCCCTATTTCCCCCCAACAGACCCCAGTGTGTAGCACTCCCCTCCCTGTGTCCATGTGTTCTCATTGTTCAACACCCGCCTATGAGTGAGAACATGCGGTGTTTGATCTTCTGCTCTTGTGTCAGTTTGCTGAGAATGATGGTTTCCAGGTTCATCCATGTCCCTACAAAGGACCCAAACTCATCGTTTTTGATGGCTGCATAATATTCCATGGTGTATATGTGCCACATTTTCCCTATCCAGTCTATCGTCAATGGGCATTTGGGTTGGTTCCAGGTCTTTGCTATTGTAAACAGTGCTGCAATGAACATTCGTGTGCACATGTCCTTATAGCAGAACGATTTATAATCCTTTGGATATATACCCAGTAATGGAATTGCTGGGTCAAATGGAATTTCTATCATGAGGCCAACAAACATATGAAAAAATGCTCAGGAAGTTCTTGATCAAAAAACTTAATGACTTTTCTTAGTCTTTTGTTCACTCTTCCCACTATTTCATTCTCAGTACCAAGGATCCACCACCCCTCCTTGTCCCCATAAATTACCTTCACCCAAATCCTTGTCCCAGGATTTGCTTTCAGGGGAATCCAAGCTAAGGCATAAGCTTATTACATTTCCCACTTGAGAGATGAGGAAACCGAGGCTCAGAGAAAGTTGGCGCAATGCAATAAAGCTGGTAGGGAACAGAACCAGGATTTGAGCCTAGACTTGGGAAGCTTCAAAAGTTGTGTGTTTATCGTTACACAATGCTGCCTCCTGGAATAGAGTACCCTTGGTTCTACCTCTCCCTCTTTCTCTAATGAGTCATTGAAATCACATAATTCATCAGGCCTATGTATTAGAACCTTCTCTCTGTGTGTCTTTCAAGAGCTTCATGAGAATCTGTTTGCCTCATTGGAAAAATCCAGCTTAATGCTAGGCTGTATAGAGCTAATGATATTGGGAAATTCAGATCAATTCAGCCAGTCAACCAGTCTTTAGAGAGGGTTTACAATGTGCTATGTGCTACAATACTAATTGCTAAGGGTAAATTAATGAAAAGGAGGCCCACCTCTCAAGAAGATTGCAATAGAAGAGCCAATACTTATAAACTCACAGTACTGAATGGTGAGGCTGGTCACGCTTAAAGCACACAACTCATCCAGATAGAGATAGATCTGTGGGTTAGGTGGGGAGAGGGAGTCAGGAAGGATTTCTAGAGAAATGCTTTAAAAACTTTTATGTGCATCCAAATCACCTGGAGATCATATTAAAATGCAGATTCTGATTCAGGAAGCCTGAACCAGCTCCTGCATTTTAACAAGCTCCCTGCTGCTGCTGCTGCCGCCGCGGAGCCTGTGCCATGTTCTGAACAGTGAGGCTTTGGAGTACCTCTGGCCTGCGTCTTTCAGAGCTTAATTACGTTTTCCCAAGGGAACACAGTTAATCTTGGTTTTTAGGAAGAGCCACCCTATTACCAAACGCATTGGGTAGAATGAGATTAAAACTTACAAGAACTTAATTCAAGTGGCTCATGATTGGTGTTAACTTGGAAATAAATTTATAGGGAAGACAGTAAAAATCTAAATGTAATGCTCGTACTAAGCACTTCTTTACAAGAAAGCAACTCATGCAACGGAGGGACATGATTGTACTTTTTCTTGTGGTGGTGTTTCAAATTGCTTTGCAGGTGGTTAGCTTCTCAGAGTAGTCACCAGGCTATAGGTTCCATGAATCCAGAGGCCATGTATATTTTGTTCCCTGCCTGATGTCAAGCAGCTGCTGCTCCATAAATATTGATGATTAATAATGATAGCACTTATTTTTCAGCGCTCACCAGGTACTGGTACTTAACACATAGTATATCATTTAATGCACACAACAACTCAAATAGTTACATACTGTTACCAGAAAAGGATCCCAATCCAGGCCCCCAAGAAAGGGTTCTTGGACCTCAAGCAAGAAAGAATTGGGATAAATCCACAGAGTAAAGTGAAAGCAAGTTTATTAAGAAAGTAAGGGAATAGAGAATGACTACTCAATGGGCAGAGCAGCAACATTGTCTGATTGACCGTGTTCTTGTAGCTATCTCTTGGTTATGTGCTAAACAAGGGGTGGATTATTCATAAGTTTTCCAGGAAAGGGGCGTGAATTTCCCCCAGAATGGAGAGTTCCTTTTTTTGACCCTATAGGGTAATTTCTGGGCATTGCCATGGCATTTATAAACTGTCATGGCACTGGTGGGAGTGTCTTTTAGCATCCTAATGCTTTATAATGAGCATATAATGAGCAGTGAGGACGACCCCCGGTAATTTTCATTGCCGACTTGGTTTTGATAGGTTTTGGCCTGCCTCTTTACCACATCCTGTTTTATCAGCAGGGTCTCTATGACCTGTATCTTGTGCAGACCTCCTGTCTCATCCCGTGACTAAAATGCCTAACCTGCTGGGAATGCAGACTCCTTAGGTCTCAGCCTTATTTTACCCAGCCCCTATTCCACATGGAGTAGCTCTGATTCAAATGCCTCTGACAATACTACAATTATTCTTATTCTCCCAAACAAGGCTGTGAACAAAGGGTCAGATTTAAGTAGACTGGAGCAAGGTAATTAAGTCCCTTCAAGTAAGTAGCAAAGCCAGGCAATTGACTTTGAACGCAGGCAACTAGACTTGAGAGTATATGCTAGTATAAGAGGATAACTTTTATAAAAGGACATAATCATGACACACTAATAAAAGACAAAATGTCAGAAAATTATTTAACTTATTACTTTTTTTTTGAGACAGAGTCTTGCTCTGTCGCCAGGTGCCAAGTTGGAGTGCAGTGGCGCAATCTCGGCTCACAGCAACCTCTGCCTCCTGGGTTCAAGCAATTCTCCTGCCTCAGGCTCCCAAGTAGCTGGGACTACAGGCGTGTGCCACCATGCACAGCTAGTTTTTGTATTTTAATAGAGACAGGGTTTCACCATGTTGACCAGGATGGTCTCGATCTCTTGACCTCATGATCCACCCACCACGGCCTCCCAAAGTGCTGGGATTACAGGCATGAGCCACCGCGCCCGGCCTTAACTTATTACTTAATGAGAGAACCAGTAGTTTTCACGTGATTCAAAAAGAATCTTTATAGACAGATAGGGAAGAAGAAATAAATTTACAAATGATTGCAGAATGAGCGAAAGCAGGCAATATCCACAGCGCAATAATCAATTCCATTTTTCCAAATTCAATTTGCTGTTCTATGGACAGGAATTATTTGCATTTCTATCAGCTTTCTTACAGAGTTGTGAAATAGACTAGACCGTGACAAACAAAGACAAAGCTAGTCTGGTTGGATAGTCAGGACACCCACCGAATTTCAGAGTTTTTCACAATTTTCTTTATACTAGTGACCATGTTGCTGTCTCTCTCTAAATACAAAAAGAAAACAAAGCAGTGAAGATTTAGAGTGAAGAGCTCAGTTATGGTGGAAACATCCTTGATTTCTAATACAGTCTTTCTAACACATAGTGAACGCAACATGAGGTCTTAACAGGTACTAGTTAATGTTGCCGTGTTAACTCAGAGACTGACTGACCAACACTTCTGACTAGATTGAGGTAAAAAGGAAGTGTAGTTTTGGTGATGGAGAAACTGTGTATAATTGGCAATTTCACAAATATTTTTGGCCCAAATATTGATAGCAACACATTTCCAACTGATGATTCTTAGCGAAACATTTTGATCCAGACAAAACTCTCAAGTTTAACTTACGCCTTTTGGTTCTATTTTCTATTTAACATCATTAAATGAAAACAACTTGGCCCAGTATAGCACTGAAGTTCAGAGTTTGGTATTGCCCCAACGGACAATCACCTGCATTATCGTTTGGGCAAGAGATCTTCAGGGTTAAGGGGCTACAGTACAACAATGTCCCTTAAAATGACTTTGTTTCCTCGTTCTATCCTGAAGATATGAGCAATCTCAGCTATCAGAAGCAGGACTCCCTTCCCCTTTCCCCAAGGTCCCACAGAAAATAGCTCTCTTTGCAGTCACACAAGCAAACATAGCTCATAGTAGTCAGGTGTTCTCAGGCCATTGATCTCCCAAAACTGTAACAGAAAAATTCAGAAGGTTCTGAACCTACCCAGCCACTGCTTAATAGTGTTTCCCTTTAAGTATCTCATCATTGGACACAGCCATTAGATTTTGTAATTAGTATTTTTAAATGCCTAACTGGGTGACAAATTATCCAGCTCAAGCACCCTTTATTTACAACCCATATTAACTACTTGACTACAAACAGATGCAGCAGAACTCAATGGGGACAGCTAAATACTGTCCCCATATTTGCATGGCCCAACTATAATGAATTCACTTCAATATTTACTCTGGGAGCAAGAAATCTTCAATACAAATAGTAGTTTATACTGCCTTAGAACTTATGAACTATAGCAATTTGATCACTAAAGCATATGACAAAAATTAGTACCTTGAGAGGTAAATGCCAAAGGGGAAAATATCTGGAAATTCTAGCTTGGGCTAAGGAAACAGAATCATAGCCTAACGGAGGTCTTCAAGTCTGATTGTTATTTTGATGTATATGTTCCCTCTGCAGCAGTTTCCTAGATTGGTGTTTAGGGAACTGGGTGTAGGAAGTGACTAGTGCTGTGTATATGAATGAGCATATCAGAAGTGTGAAGGAAGAATGCTCTGCACTTCAGCTTGGTAAAGTTTAATATGCTTTGTGTCCTTTGTAGGGACATGGATGAACCTGGAAACCATCATCCTCAGCAAACTGACAGAAGAGCAGAAGATCAAACACCACATGTTCTCACTGATAGGCGGGTGTTGAACAATGAGAACACATGGACACAGGGAGGGGAGCACTACACACTGGGGTCAGTTGCGGGGAAATAGAGGAGGGACGGTGCGGGGTGGGGAGCTGGGGAGAGATAGCAAGGGGAGAGATGCCAGATGTAGGTGGTGGGGAGGAAGGCAGCAAATCACACTGCCACGTGTGTACCTATGCAACAATCTTGCATGTTTTTCACATGTACCCCAAAACCTAAAATGCAATAAAATAAATAAATGGGAAAATATGTATATATGCTTTGTGATGCGTAGTCTGCTCCACTGCTCAGCCTCCCAGAGCCTTTAAAATGCTTTGTGTGACTCTCAAAGAAAGACCAAAATATGATGTATTCCCCAGACTAGTTTGGCCAAGAAAACCTTTGATTGGAGCCCCTCATTTACTTCTACTAGAATGAGTGCTGTCTGGAACACATTTGGGGAAATGATCCCTAAGTCTGCCCAATAAGAATAAACAGGTGAGGCTTATTTAAAAAATGACATATGACTGGATGTCACAGAAATCTACAAAGTGCCCTTCAAAATGGAGCTGCCAACTTATATTCCCACCACCAGGATATCAGTTTCCCAAACCCTTGTCAACACAGCAATTGTGTGTCTTCCAAGACAGTAAACTGGACACTGTGAGAATTCAACCTACCATTTTTGCACCTCCTTCATTTTTTCTCAGCTCATCAGGCAAGTCTATTTCTCACTGGAATAAACATGACAATTAAAAATTAACCTAGCCACCTGGTGAGCTGCCGCTCATGTGTCTTTCTGACAAGAACAGTCTAGCAGAACTCATCTGGGAAGTAAGAGCGTAGTTTATTAGAAATGATAAGTTGTGCTTAAATGGCTATGAAGAGAATGGAGAATTTATTCCATGTTCCATGAGGGAGATGTCTAAGTAGAACTCTAATTTGGCTCTCAAACAAATCTAACCATACCAAATTATGACCAAAGTATCATAAAAGTTATGTGCTATTTTATATTTGGTTTCTACCAATTTATATTACACAACAGAATAACATACAATCTGGCAGATTATAAATCACCACTGATTTCTTTGCAGTTCTTTCATTGAGACATGCAGTCTATTTCTCAGCAAAAAAATATGGAACCAGCCCAAATTCTCAGTTATCTACAAATGGATAAAGAAAATGTGGTGTATATATACCATGGAATACTACTCAGCCATAAAAAGAAATGAAATAAAGGCATTTGCCAGAACCTGGATGGAGTTGGAGACCATTATTCTAAGCAAAGTAACTCAGGAATGGAAAACCAGACATTGTATGTTCTCACTCGTAAGTGGGATCTAAGCTACAAGGACACAAAAGCATAAGCATAATAAAATGAACTTTGGGGACTTGGGAAGGAGGTGAGGGATAAAAGACTACACATTGGGTCAAGTGTATACTGCTCAGGTGATACGTGCACCAAAATATCAGAAATCACCACTAAAGAATGTATTCATGTAACCAGACACCACCTGTTCCCCAAAAACCTATTGAAGTGAAAACGTTTTAAAAGTTATAGCAGAGATGCAAATTTGGAAATGCCCATGAGTAAACAAAACAAGTAAATTATTTAGAGTGTAATTGTTATGCATTCATACACTATATGAAAAAAATGACTTTGATATACAAATTAAAGGACTCATTTGAAGCCTAAAGAAAAAAAAAAAAAAGATATGGAGTCTATTCTCCATTCTTGTGAATGTAGAGGACATGACAGTCTTACTTCTGAGCCTTGGTCCCAGGTTCTGGTCTCATCTTCCCATTGCTAATGCTATGTGAACACGTCCAAGATAAACTCTAGAAGAGGCAACATAGATGAGAATGGAGAAGCCCCAGCCAACTGCCAGACGTGAATGAGGTCACCTGGGAGCAGGCAGACCCCAAGTGACCTGTTAACTGAATACAAATGCCTAAAAGAGTCAAGCCAACACTGTGTGGAACAGAGAAAAACCATTCTAGCTAAGCCCAGCCCTAGCTGCCGGCCCACTGAAGAGTGAGTAGGAAAAAATGCTGTTTTAAGCCAAAATATTTTGGGCAGGTTTGTTTATGCAGCAAAAGATAATGGATAACAAGTATATTTTAAATAAATTTTCATATTATCCTACTACAAGTTCTCCCATCTGAAGTTTAAGATACTAGCTTATTACTATAGAAATGTTTCTAAATTTCAAATTCATTACTCAAATAATAGTTATGAATTTTGATTTTGCAACTGATTGTTATCAGTTATTTGTAAAAGAAGATTTGTTCGGCTGGGAGCGGTGGCTCAGGACTATAATCCCAGCACTTCTTGAGGCCACAGGGGGCAGATCACCTGAGGTCGGGAGTTCGAGACCAGCCTGACCAACATAGAGAAAGCCCATCTCTACTAAAAATACAAAAATTAGCCGGCCGTGGTGGTGCATGCCTGTAATCCCAGCTAGTCAGGAGGCTGAGGCAGAAGAGTTGCTTGAACCTGGGAGGCGGAGGTTGCAGTGAGCTGAAATTGAACCATTGCACCCCAGCCTGGGCAAAATTCCAGCTCAAAAAAAAAAAAAAAAAAAAAAAAAAAAAAAAAAAAAAACAAAAAAAAAAAAAAAAAAAAAAAAAAAAAAAAAAAAAAAAAAAAAAAAGAAAGACTTATTTCAATAAAACTATAGGCCATTTAGTTATGTCCACCTTAATGACAAACGTCAACATTTTTCCCCTAAGTTTCAACTAGGGCAATCCACATAGAATTTTCATTTACTTCCTATGACAGTAGGAACAGTTCTATTCAATCTGTAAAAGTAAATTCATTAGTTTCACGCGAGAGAGATTATAAGTTCTTCCACAGGTAGTTATGCAGCTAATAACCTGAGGAGTTAAGTATAATTAAGGCATATCACTCTTGGGGGAAACAAAACTAATATCTTTTCCTATCTCTGCATTTATGTTCTATTCATCAAAACCTTATAGTTCATTAGTCCATTAATAATCACAGAATACAAAAGCAGTGATGTACAGGTGATTCAGCACTCCATATCACTCTTGGTGAAAGCAATTAGTCACTGAAGTGACAAAAATATTCAACAGCTGCCAGAACAGAATGCTTGTCAAAAAAAAGTTAAAAAGTAGACAGTATTAATAATTTACTATGGTATGTTATTCCATTCTGGAGAATATTAACACAGAAAGTAGGCCCTTGTATGTTGCACTTTGGAAAATACTAACACAGAATCAAAAGATGTGATCAAGAACTAAACTAGAGTCACAGTTGGGTTTTATCATCTGTTTTCATTGTTGCCATTTTAGTACACACAAAACTACAATCAATAATCTAGGCTACATAACTTTTTTGCATTATTTGGGAAATATTTTAGAGGACAATTAGTAGAGATGCAAATACTGTTTTTAGTTCAGCTACTGCCAGTTACCATCCCTGAAGAATGTTTTAACTTGCTCTGTGCTATAGAATATCGCATCATGGTCTGCAAAGAGAAACAATTTGACTTCCTCTTTTCCCGGTTGAATGCCCTTTATTTCTTTTTCTTGCCTAATTGCCCTGGCCAGAGCTTCCAAAACTATGTTGAATAGGAGTCGTGAGAGAGGGCATCCTTGTCTTGTGCCAGTTTTCAAAGGGAACGCTTCCAGCTTTTGCCCATTCAGTATGATATTATCTGTGGGTTTGTCACAAATAGTTTTTTTACAATTTTGAGATACATTCCATCAATACCTAGTTTATTGAGGGTTTTTAGCATAAAGGCTATTGAATTTTGTTGAAGGCCTTCTCTGCATCTATTGAGATAGTCATGTGGTTTTTGTCTTTGGTTCTGTTTATGTGACAGATTATGTTTATAGGTTTGCATATGTTAAACCAGTCTTGCATCCCAGGGATGAAGCTGACTTGATAGTGATGGATAGAAGACCCCATCGTCTCAGCTCAAAATCTCCTTAAGCTGATAGGCAACTTCAGCAGTCTCAGGATACAAAATCAATGTACAAAAATCACAAGCATTCCTATACTCACGTAACAGAAAAACAGAGAGTCAAATCATGAGTGAACTCCCTTTCACAATTGCTACAAAGAGAATAAAATACCTAGGAATACAACTAGCAAGGGATGTGAAGGACTTCTTCAAGGAGAACTACAAACCACTGCTCAAGGAAATAAGAGAGGACACAAACAGATGGAAAAACATTCCATGTTCATGGTTAGAAAGAATTAATATCATGAAAATGGCCATACTGCCAAAGTAATGTATAGATTCAATGCTATCCCCATCAAGCTACCATTGGCTTTCTTCACAGAACTAGAAAAAAACAACTCAAACTTCGTATGAAACCAAGAAAGAGTCCACATAGCCAAGACAATCCTAAGGAAAAAAAAACAAAAAACCCAAAGCTGGAGGCATCAGGCTACTGACTTCAAACTGTACTGCAAGGCTACGGTAATCAAAACAGCATAGTACTGGTACCAAAACAGATATATAGACCAATGGAACAGAACAGAGGAGCCAGAAATAATGCCACACATCCACAACCATCTCATCTTTGACAAACCTGATAAAAACAAGCAATGGGGAAAAGATTTCCTGCTTAATAAATGGTGTTGGGAAAACTGGCTAACCATATGCAGAAAGCTGAAACTGGATCTCTTCCTTATACCTTATACAAAAATTAATTCCAGATGAATTAAAAATTTAACCATAAGACCTAACACCATAAAAACCCTAGAAGAAAACCTAGTCAATACCATTCAGGACATAGGCATGGGCAAGGACTTCATGACTAAAAGACCAAAAGCAAGGGCAACAAAATTCAAAATAGACAAATGGGATCTAATTAAACTTAAGAGCTTCTGCGCAGCAAAAGAAACAATCATTAGAGTGAACTGCCAACCAATAGAATGGGAAAAAGTTTTTGCAATCTACCCAACTGACAAAGGGCTAATATTCACAATCTACAAAAACACAAACAACCCCACCAACAAGTGGGTGAAGGACATGAACAGACACATTTCAAAAGAAGACATTTATGCAGCCAACAAACATGAAAAAAAAAGCTCATCAATCATTGGTCATTAGAGAAATGCAAATCAAAACCACATTGAGATACCATCTCATGCCAATTAGAATGGCGATCATTAAAAAATCAGGAGACAACAGATGCTAGAGAGGAAGTGGAGAAATAGGAACACTTCTACACTGTTGGTGGGAGTATAAATTAGTTCAACCATTGTGGAAGACAGTGTGGCAATTCCTCAAAGATCTAGAACTAGAAATACCATTTGACCCAGCAATCCCATTACTGGGTATATACCCAAAGGATTATAAATCATTCTATTATAAAGACACATGCACACATACGTTTATTGTGACACTGTTCACAATGGCAAAGACTTGGAACCAACCCAAATGCCCATCAAGGATAGACTGGAAAGAGAAAACATAGCATATATACACCATGTAATACTATGCAGCCACAGAAAAGGATGAGTTCATGTCCTTTTTAGAGACTTAGATAAAGCTGGAAACCATCATTCTCAGCAAAGTGACATAAGAACAGAAAACCAAATGCCGCATGTTCTCACTTGTAAGTGGGTGTTGAACAATAAGAACACATGGACACAGGGAGGGAAACATCACACACCAGGGCCTGTTGAGAGGCCGGCGGGGTAGGGGAGGGAGAGCAGGGAATGAGGGGATACGGGAGGGATAGCATTAGAATAAATACCTAATTTAGATGACGGGGTGATGGATGCAGCAAACCACCATGACATACGTATACCTATGAAACAAACCTGCACATTCTGCATGTGTACCCCAGTACTTAAAGGATAATAAAAAACTTTTAAAAGAAGAATATCACCTAGTCAGTAAAAAGATTGAGCAAGATTGACAATTTACACAAAGAATTGAAAAAGGAATCTGTAAAACATTATGAATAGTATGTAATAATGCTTATAAGAAATTAAAAATCAATAATGATATATAGAAAAGAAGAAAAAAGACATATGTACCAACCTATTGATAATTATTTTATTTGGAAGTTATTTACAAGGGACTAATACATTCCACATTGTGCTTTTTAACCACATTTGAATTTTACATTACACATTTGTATTTTGTTTCAATGGCTTTTTCTTTTGATATTTTTCATCTTTAAAATATCTGACTCCTCTTAATAACCCACTTGTTTTAGTTACAGTGCTTTTGCAAACAGCAAATACCCAACCGTTTCCTAAGTAAGCAGAGACATCCAACCAACTTTCCATTTCTCCTCTCCATTTTTCATCTATTTAAACAACAGCACATTTGTAGCTATGTAGTTGTAGTGTTTGTTTGTGAGAGAAGGTGAACCAAAAAACACCTTCACGCTCCCAGCATCTCTCCCTTCTTTCCTCTGCCATCTTTAGCATGTTGGATTTTCAGCCTTGCACTTGTTTCTTTATATACACAAGATGCTGCCACAACTCTCGGTTTCAAAAACTCATGTGTCCAAGTTCAAAGCGGAATACAGAAGAGGACAATGATTCAACTCTCCTCACATTTCTTTTTTCTTATTTCAGGAAGGAAATTTTCTTTTTTTTCTTTTTTTTTTTTTTTTTTTTTTTCCAAAAGCCCCTTACCTTTCATGCCCAGGCTTGTGTTATATGGCATTTCAACCAACCACAGACAAAATGGAACCGAATTTCCAAGCCTTACTTCATTCCCCAATACTAGGCACAGATTTAAAAAAAACAATGGAGCTGTGTTAGCAATGAAAAAGGAAAAGGGGTGGGTTGGCAGTCCCCCCATGCCTGCCCCTCCTCTTCTCATTTCAAGAAAGCGATTCACTCCTTTATCTCTTCGACGTTGTAAACATGTTTCTGTCAATAAACCCTCTCAAACTGAGTCATTATTTCCACTTCCTCACTTGTGAGTTCTACCATCTTATGAAACTGCTACCATTTCTGGAGGTGTACTTTCTCATGTTCATTGTAACTTTTGTTTGGAACTTTTCTCCCTGACCTACTCATTCTCTCCAAGAGCCAAACTTCTTTTTCTCCCTTTTGGTCGTCTTGTTAGCTGTCCTCATCAGTGCCTCTATAGTAAATGTTGTTCTGCGGCTGCCCAGCTGCCATTTCCTTTTCTTCGAAAACAGGGAACTCTGTCCTTCACCCTACAGGGATGTTACGCCAAAGCCCAGGTGCTTTCTACCGTGTGAGGCTTGCTCCTGTGAGAGCAGTCTCAGGAACAGGGTAAAGGTGAAAATTAGAGTGCAGTGGGTTAGGAATGGGGAGAAGGCAAGAACGGAAATGATTAAATGTGGGCGATGGCACTTTGCTCAGTGGCTGGCACATAAGAAAGCCTTTAGAAATAATAACTTTGATTGTGATGATGTGATGGGGGCATGTAAATGTGGTTCCACATTTAAGTATTTAAAACCACATTTAAATATTTACATACTTGTTAATGGGTTCAAAAGTACAGTTAGAAGGAATAAGTTTGAGTATTTGATGATACAGTGGGAAAATTATAGTTAATTATACATATTGTATTACATATTATATTGATGAAAATATATATTATTGTATCATACCATATTATGTTATAGCTAATGTATATTTCAAAATAGCTAGAGGAGACAAATTGTAATGTTCCTTCCCAACATGGACTGGGTACAGTGGCACATGCCTATAATCCCAGGATTTTAGGAAGCTGAGGTGGGAAGATTGCTTGAGCCCAGGAGTTCAAGACCAGGCTGGGCAACATAGCAAGATCCTGTCTCAACAAAAAATTTAAAAATTATCCCGGTATAGTGGCATACACCTGTAGCCCCAGCTACTTGGGAGGCTGAGGCAGGAGGATCACCTGAGCCTCGGAGGTCAAGGTTACAGTAAGTTATGCACTCCGGCCTGCATGACAGAGGGAGACCCTCTCTCAAAACAAACAAACAAACAAAAATGTATTTGTTCCAATACAAAAAAAACATAAACCTGTGAGGTGATGGATATCCCAATTTCTCTGATCTGATCATTATACATTGTATATATGAATCAAAATATTACATGTACCTCAAAACGATATACAACTATACATCATATTTCCTATGATGTATCAATGGAAAAATATAACAAACAAATATTTACATATTTTAATATTTAAACTCTAGCACCTGAAAATTCTCCTTCTTATAATGAAATTAGCTTGGCATTAAGAAAATTATGTGAAGTCTTATCAGAAGTATAGCATTGCTTCTCAAATGTCTTTCTGTCACGGCACACACAGACGATGGTAATGTTTGTGAGGCCTAATGGGGTCAACGAGGAGGAGTTGTGAATTCTCCCTGAGGCTGCCTGGCTGAAGTCAGCCAATGTAGGGCCCCCAGGCATCCCAAAGCTTCCCCAGTCATCGCAAAAGGCATCCTGTTCCACAGGGCACCAGCTAGAAAGCTCTGAGGTGTGAGCTTGAGTCCTGTCGGCCTCTGCTCCCTGCTCTGAGCAGCTTTGCCTCTCTGAGCCTCAGTTTCCTCATCTGTATAATGAAAACCACAGTGAAATGTGCCCCAGCAGGGTTTTGAAAGGTTAAATAATAAAACAACTAAGATACATTAGATAAATAATTAGTACTCTGTCTGCATTTGTGTATACCCTGGAAATTTCTGATCAAGATAGCTCTGTATTACATGAAACAAGGATGCTCTGAAGGCTAAAGGAGGATTCTTGGCATCCTAGCCATCTGAAATCTCGGTCCTAATCTTTCGTACTGAATGCTCTATAGCTCAGCAGCATTTTATTTCTCTTTATAGATAAGACAACAGCACTCATCTGCCAGAGGCAATCATTTTAGCTACGACTTCAGACCCTTATGGCAATACAAATGAGATCTTCTTGGTAGATTTCAGTAAACACGTAACTATTGTATTTGTCCAGGGTCATACTTCTGCCCTGGCTTCCTTCTGCAAGCTGCTCTTGCCTCTTTCTGAAGCTATTTTTTTCCTTGAAACCATCTGTATGATTGCATGAGGAGCAGCAGTGTCGCCACGGCCCATCTTCTGGTCCATTGGTCCAGGGTGGACTCTCGATTCAGACTGGACCAATAAGGGACCTTCATTGGGAAACTGAGGACTAGTCTGAGACAGAGAAGCTGGACACACATTTCAGAAAAGAAGCTGTAAATTTTGGGAGAGCTTCCAGAGACCACACAGAAAAAGCCCAGGGATGCAAGCAAAGGGGAGACCAACAGAAGTCACAAGTGAATGGACCAGATTCGCAGAGAGAAGCAGGACAAAATCAGACAGTAACATGTATAGTGTGTGAGTTCCTGAATCCAGTTATCCCTGAGGCCTAGCCATATCCCTCTCCTGAGACTGTATGGGATATCTCAGAATCCTTGTAATAAATGTTTCTTTTTGCCCAGGATTATTTGTGATAGATTTCTGTCATTTATAACCAAAGGAGACATGCAAGCTGTTGGAAATCTCAGGCCTATTATTTCCCATTAAATACATCTGTACGTCAGTGGCATTCCATTTCTCTTTACAGAGAAGCAGCAGCCGCCATCTGCTAGAGGCGATATATTTTAGGCAGGACTTCAGAACTTCACAGAAACACAGATTAATTCTTCTTGGAAGATATATTCAGTGTGAGAGAGAATTAAAGCTATCTTGGTGCCTTCCTAAAAAATCAACTGTCATACAACCTGCTACTCTCCAAAACACGTGCTGGGTGCTGGTATTCACATGCTTGAGTTTAAAAAATGGAAAATTTGGAGACAGAATAGATAATATTACTGTGTATGTGTGTGTATGTATATGTGTGTGTATGTATGTGTATGTGTATGCATATGTGTGTGTATGTGTATGCGTATGTGTGTGTGTGTGTGTGTATGTACATATGTGTACATGTTGAGAGTGGAAGAAGAGATGATGGGTTCAATGCAAGCTCCAGCTCATTGACTGTATAGATGAGGATACCATGGTCAGACATGAAATAACTCCAGGGAAAATCCAAAGTAAACAGAAGTAAAGAGGATGAATTTCACTCAC
Source organism: Cebus imitator (assembly GCF_001604975.1). Classification (NCBI taxonomy): domain Eukaryota; kingdom Metazoa; phylum Chordata; class Mammalia; order Primates; family Cebidae; genus Cebus; species Cebus imitator. The sequence continues at coordinate 4,446,610 of NW_016107414.1, forward strand.
TCACTCAGGAAATATTTATTGGGAGTCTTTCCATCTCCGCCACTGTGCTCTGTCTTAGGTACATTCACATCCTTTGGTTCAACAAATACTTGTTGACCCCTTGTGGTATGAAGATTTCATGCGAGTTCTTTGGAAGATGAAAACATTGGGAGATAGAACCTCAAGGCTACGATAAGCAGGGAGAGGACTACAACAATTCACAAGTTATAGCTACAGTTACCTTATGCAAAGTACATAGCATAATAGCACTCTCGTCTTGATGAGATGCCATAGCAAGTAAATGAAAGCTCCCAGATGTGAAGCCCCGGCCCCGGTTGTTTTGCTGCCATCTTGGGAGGTGGGGTAGTATGACAAGCCAAGAACATGGGTTGTTATTTACCGTTATTTACAATTACTTATTTACTGCTACTTTGGTTTCTTGCAGTTGTTTACTGGCTTTGTGCTTTTGGGCTAGTTACTTGCCTTCTGTATGCCTCTGTTTCCTTATGTATAAAAAGCAGATGGCAATAGAGTTGACCTCATGTGAAAACTAAACGAGTTGCTTCATAAAAAGCCATTAAAATGTTACCTAGGGCCAGTGTGGTGGCTCACGCCTATAATCCCAGCACATTGGGGGGCTGAGGTAGGTGGATCACCTGAGCTCAGGAGTTTGAGACCAGCTTGGCCATCATGGTGAAACCTCGTCTCTACTAAAAATACAAAAATTAGCCATGCATGGTGGCGGGCGCCAGTAATCCCAGCTACTCGGGAGGCTGAGGCAGGAGAATCACTTGAACCTGGGAGACGGAGATTTCAGTGAGCCGGGACTGCGCCCCTGCACTCCAGCCTGGGAGATAAGAGCAAAACTCCATCTCAAAAAAAACAAAAAAAAATTGCCTAGAATATTCCCAGCACTTGCATAACATATGCTAATTTTATTGTTGTTGTTGTTGTTGTTTTTACAAGGACGAAAGTTCAGTGCCAGGCATTACGCCAATTACTTCACACGTACCACCTCATTTCATCTTAACAGTCCTGGAGAATGAAATCATAATCCCTACTCAGAGACACTGACTTGTCTGACAGTATACAACTGCTACCTGCAATGTACAAAGCAGAGATACAAATCCAGGTCAGTCTAAACACAAAGAATGTACCTCTCCCAAGCGAATACATTAATCAGAGATGTAATTAATACTGCAAAACTGACAGGAAACATGAGATCAGTTGTTTTAGAGCCTAAGTGGACACGTACATCACCCAGGATACTTAATTTACAGATTCCTGATCCCTACCCAGATACCTAAATTGGCAAATATTGAGTGAGCTGCAGAAATCTACAATTTTAACAATAAGTCCCAGGGCTTTTGTTGAAGGGGATTTGCAGTTTGATTGATCCAGATTCAAACCTGAGATTCAGAAGTTAACCTGTTCCTTCAGGGCTTTATAGAGATAGCACTACCAAACTTCAATCTCAAGTGTGGGAATGGCCTAGATAATGGGTAGATGAGATATTTCAGGCAGGCCCAATTGCCTGAACACAGATGTGAGATAGAAGTGCATACAGTGGACAGGTGGACCACATTGACTGTAACAGTAAGACATAGTGGGCAATAAAGCTAGAAAAGGGAATGGGGTCAAGTTGTGGGAAGGTCTCAAGCCATCATGAGGTATATCTGGTATGATGATTATGCCCAGCTTGCAGACAGCCATTTCCATATGTGGTGGCTACATCATTTATTATTGTGATAATGCATGAGCTTCCTAAATGGTTTTCCCACTTTGCGTTTTGATCTTCTACATCCATTCCCCAAGCAGTAGCACCAAAGCCAATTTAAATAATATAGATCAAATTACAACCCGCTCCTTCATAATAGCTTCCCATTGCCCTGAAAATAAAATGCAAAGTCTTCACCATAGTCTACATGGCCTGCCTCCTGCTCCCTGGCCACCCTCGTCTTCCAACATCTGCCCCTGTTCAGTGGACTTCAGTCTTTGGCCTGATCTTTTTCTTCCTTAAACCCTGATCCTGTCCCCACCTCAGGGCCTATTCCCCAGCTAATCCTTGACCTGCCAATCTCTCTATTCAGCTCTGCCATTGGGATCCCAGTGCAAATGTCACCTCTCAGAGTCAGTATTGATCACCCAATCGCAGGTTTAGCCACATACCTCTCATACCTTATTGATTGCATCACCTGATTTTATTTTTCCTTCATAACTTTTTTTTTCCCTTTTACTTTTTTGTTTGTTTGTTTGTTTGTTTTGAGATGGAGTCTCGCTCTGTCGCCCAGGCTGGAGCGCAGTGGTGTGATCTTGGCACACTGCAACCTCTGCCACCCAGGTGCAAGCAATTCTCCTGCCTCAGCCTCCAGAGTAGCTGGGACTACAGGTTTGTGCCACCATGCCTGGCTAATTTTTTCCCTTTTTTTGAGACTGAGTCTCACTCTGTAGCCAGACTGGAGTGCAGTGGTACAATATCGGCTCACTGCCACCTCCAGCTCCTGGATTCAAGCAATTCTCCTGCCTCAGCCTCCCGAGTAGCTGGGATTACAGGCATGCGCCACCATGCTCAGCTAATTTTTGTATTTTTAGTAGAGACAGGGTTTCACCATGTTCGCCAGGCTACTCTCGAACTCCTGATCTCAGGTGATCCACCTGCCTCAGCCTCCCAAAGTACTGGGATTACAGGCGTGAGCCACCATGCCCAGCTTCTGTTATAACATGGATCATCATCCGTATTCATTTGTTTATTTTATAGTCTGGGCCACCAACACCAGTAGCACCATGTAAAGCGTGACCTTGAATATGCTACTCACTGCTTGATATGGTCTGGTTATTGATGTTGTTACCCTCCACCGCCCCCGCTAAACTTCATGTTGTAAAACTTAACTCCCAAGGTGAGATTATCTTAGGAGTGAGGCCATTGGGAGGCCATTAGGTCATGAGGGTAGATCCCTTATGAATGGAATTAGTATCCTTATTTTAAAAGGGCCCAAGAGAGACCTTTTTCTCCTTCTACCATGAGAAGACACATGGAAGGCACGATCTCTGAACAAGGAAACAGGTCCCTACCAGACACCAGATTTGCTGGCACCCTGATTTAGATGTCTCAGAATGATGAGAAATACATCTGTTACTTATAAGCCACTCAATCTATGCTGTTTTGTTATAATAGCCTGAATGGACTAAGATACTGTTTATCCCTACAACCTAGATCAGTGCCTAAAACCTAACAAAGGCTTCATAAATATCTGTTGCATCAATGGGTGATGACATCTACGGTAAATACTCTGGAGAAGTGGTAGAAGGTTGGATTTAAAAACAGCAACTTTAGTATCTCCCAGCTGCTACTATAACTATGAAGATTCTCCCTATTAGGGTCCCTTAAAAACAATCAAAGAAACCGTTTTTGCTATGTTAATGGAATTTAATTAAACTAATGATGTCTGATTTTCAACTATCTCAGGCCAGTCTACTAACTTTTTCCCGGCAATTCAACTCGCTCTAAAATATGAGAAAGCATTTACAATTATTCTGACAAAAAGAGTTAATTAACAGAATACTTAATCACACATCTGAGCTTTAATATATCAGCATTGGATATCATTTTCATTAATGTGCTCCAATATTTATATTTCTTAAGACTGAAAGAATGTTGCTCATGGGGGTGGAAAGAGAGATCATTTTCTTGTTGAGCAATGTCCATAAGATTAAGTACTTAGACTGCAGTAAAAAATGAATGCAGCAGGCTTTAATCCTTTCCATATAGACAAATGAATGTATTTTTCATAATAACATTGCCACAATTCAAGGCAGCGTAGTGGATCACAGAGACTTTGCCTGCGAATATCAGATTTACAATACAGTGTCCCAAGTGGGGAGAGAAACTGTGACACATTCATTATTAAACTAAAATAATGTCATGTACACTGCATCATTTGTACGCTGGCAGTCTCCAAATCGTCCCCAAAATTACTTAAGATCAATGCATTATCAAGCCTGAAAGGAACCACTGTCCGGATACCAAGCCCCAGTCTCAACTGATCCTGGTTAGTAATGTGTAATGGGGAGTTTTCCAAATTCAAATGGAGAGAAGAAAATCTCACTTTCAATTCCAGCTGGAGGTGCTGACATTTAAATCTGTCATAAGCAGTGCAGCCTCATCCTAATTGCAAAATTTCATGTGCTTTATGTTATTTAAAACTTAATTGCATATTTAATCATGGGAACTGCAAACTACTCATAGCAAAGCAGACAGAGCAACTGGAGTACACTTGATGTGTCCATTAGGGACAAACGAGAATTCAGCATCTGTTTGAAAATGCAGAGAAGATGAAAACTTGGAACCAAACAAGAAAAAATAAAAGGGAAGGCCAAAGCTATCTGAGTTCTCCCCCAACCCCCACTGTGATTACCGCCATTTCTTCTGCATTGCTTCTTATCAAGAGAATCCTAAAGCATCTTTATACTGAGGCTATGCACAGATGAAATTAAATTCAGGTAAAAGCCATTTAAGCAGAAGGCCATTTGTTTCATCTGTCTTTTCCCAGCAGGCAAATTTGCTAAAGTTTATAACCACATAGAAAAAAGAATCAGGGTTTTAATGATGTTTAAAATAAATAAATAAAAGACCCTCAAACTGCAGGAATCTTATCTCTTAGCTCTCCGAACGTAATCTTTTAAAATGCCCCAAGCCTACAGTAGACCTGAGCTGGGACCAAAACAGCCAAATATACTACATATAAAAATTTCCTCTAAACCACAATTAAACCAAGACAGTTTCATTTATCTGAGCTTATGTTTATTCATTTGTTAATTCAACAAACAATTATCGAATTTCTATTTGACAGATACTGAAGATACAGCAGTTAACATCATATGCCAAAACCTTTACCTTTATAAAACACGTATTTTAGAAGGAGGTAGACAATAAATATAACAAGTGAATTTAAAAAGTTAGAAAGTGTCCGGTGCTATAGAACAAGAAAGAAAGAGAAAGGAGTAGAAGGAATCAGGAAGGAAAAGGGACGGGAAGGGAGGGGAGGGGAGGGGAAGGGAGGGGAGTAGCTAGAAATGGAATGATGAATGTCAGCTCCAGGGGAGGGGAGTGGAGGGGAGGAGAGAAAGATATTAAGAAAAGAAGGAAGGGCTCATGGTGGCTCACACACATAATCCCAGCACTTTGGGAGGCCAAGGCAAGCAGATTGCTTTAGCCCAGGAGTTCAAGACTAGCCTTAGCAACATGGTGAAACCCCGTCTCCACAAAACAATGCAAAAATTGGCCAGGTATAGTGGGGCAAACCTGCAGTACCAGCTACTTGGGAGGCTAAGGTGGGAGGATGTCTTGAGCCTGGGAAGTGGAGGTTGCAGTGAGCTGAGATGATGCCACTGTACTCCAGCCTGGACAACAGAGCCGGACCTGATCCCCGGCAACAAAAGCAAGCAGTGTAAAAGGGCTGGGAATGTCGAGAGCAAGGATGGACTGCAGTTTTTAATGGATAATAAGGTATCTATCGTCATACAACAAATTACCCCAAAACTCAGAAGCTTAAAACAAGCACATATTACTCTTCACAGTTTCTGAGGGTTAGGAACTCAAGAGCAGCCTAACTGGGTGCTTCCAGCTCAGGGTCTGTCACCAAGCTGTGGTCAAGCTATCATAGGGAGCTGCAATTACTTCAAGGCTCAGATGAGACCAGAAAACCTGCTCCAAACTCAGTCATGTGGTTGATAGGCCTATTATTTACTGGCTCTTGGCCAGAGGCATTTGTTCCACAGGAGAATTTTTTTGGTCTCTTTTATAATGTCCTTTTCACTAGTTAATTCATGATGTAAATCTGACTTAACTGGTGAACTAAAATACATGTTTTCGAGAATGCTGACTGCTATATCAGGGTGTAGCCTAGAACCTCAAAACCAGAGTAGCAACAGTTACCACTGCTTGAGAACTCACTATTGGCTAAACATTGTGCTAAGCCTTGTATTAGCACTAGCCAATGTAATGTAGAAGCTCTCTAGGAGGAATCCTCTTTGCATTTTATAGTTAGAAAAACAGACTTGAGGCTGTCAAGTTTTGTCTGAGGTTACATGACTAATACATGTCAGGCTGGGGACTCCCAAACCATACTAAAATATCTCCCTAAAATAAATGAACTGCATCTAGTTTCCATGGGATGGGACTTCTTTTTCCTTAACTCATTTGCCCCAACTAAGCTATTTAGCAAACTAATTATTGTTACAAAAACAAACAATTCTCACAATTAATACTCTTGTTTAGTTATAGACAGATAGATACATATATAATCAACATAAATATATGTAGGTGCATACACACACACACACACACACACAGAGAGAGAGAGAGAGAGAAAGAGAGAGAGAGAGAAAGAGAGAGAGAGAGAAAGAGAGAGAGAGAGAGAGAGAGAGAGAGAGAGAGAGAAAGAGAGAGACAGAGAGAGAGAGAGAGAGAAAGAGAAAGAGAGATAACCAACCAAGATTCAAGGGGATGGAGCAAGACATTAGAATACTCTGGCAACATTAAAAATCCTGCAACAAGAATTTCCAATTTAAAAAGCTCAAGCTTAAAAGAAATTGAGCTCATAATTCATTGTGAAAGAAGAGATATGAAACCTTGTAGCATTTTTAAAGAACACTTTTTGGGTGACAAGTACAATTTAAAGGATCTTATCAATGATAAATTATTCTTGTTGATGGTTAAACCTACCTTTCTAAACAGTTGGCTGGGCATGGTACCCACATCAGGTAATGGATTTAATTGTGACATTTATGTGGGTTCAGTGTGGCAAAAAGGAAACATAAAGTGGGCCTGACTATGGAGACACCTTCTTATTGCTATTCTTTATTGGTATCTCTTCATAAATCACTCAGAGCTCTGCTCAGTTCCACCCTTCTTGACTCACAGGAGAATCAATAACTTGCGGAGATAAATCACTTTCTTAGCATTACTCCCATTGTACATTCCATGGTTATACAACAAAAGGGGCAAATAAATAACCAGTTTTAACTCCCTGAAGCAACTTTTCCTTTAAGTCCTTTTTTTACTAGTTACCAATTAAAGATACAATTTATATCAGTTCAAAGATAGCAATAGTCTTGAAATTCACTGGAAAGCAATGCCACAACTGTGTCAATCCACAGACCACAAAAACGTCTCCAGATATCAATTGTATAACAAACTCCAGACCTGATCCTGTAAGAGACACTGAGAAGTAAGAGACTGAGTTAAGTTAGCATAAGGAAAAGAGAAAAAGCTCTGTCACTTGAAAGAGTTGGCTTCAATTCTGGTCTAGCCATTTAGCAACTGTGTGTGGCTTTAGCTAATGACTATGCTTGTGTTTGCTTTGGTGTCTTCAGCTGTAACATAGCAATAGTATAAGCTACCTTGAAGAATATTTGTGATGATTATAAACAGAGCAAAAGAGTCTGGCCCATGGAATGTGTTCTATAAAGGCAATTATTGTCATGGTCTTCGTCATTGTCATTTGCATCCCTCATAAGTATATCAAATGTTTGTGTACCTGCATTGTGCTAGCCAATGAGCTAGATGGTAGGGGGCACGCACAATATTGTAGATAATGGGAAATAATGATAAATTAATTAGGCAAGAAATGTGAGGTCAAAGAGAGGCACTCTGAAATTTAATAACTGTATCATAAAAATGCATATTAAGAAATGTTGAACTAATTTACATTCCCACCAACAATGTAAAAGTGTTCTTGTTTCTCCAAAACCTCACCAGCATCTGTTGTTTCTTGACTTTTTAATAGTCACCATTCTGACCTGTATGAGATGGTATCTCGTTGTGGTTTGATTTGCATTTCTCTAATGATCAGTAATGTTGAGCTTTTTTTCATATGTTTGTGGTCTTCTTTTGAGAAGTGTCTGCTTGTGTCCTTTGCCTACTTTTTAATGGGGTTGTTGTTATCTTGTAAATTTGTTTAAGTTCCTTGTAGATTCTGGATATTAGACCTTTGTCAGATGGATAGATTGCAAAGATTTTCTCCCATTCTGTAGGTTGCCTATTCGCTCCTCAAAGATCTAGAAATAGAAATGCCAGTTGACCCAGTAATCCCATTACTGGGTATATACTGAAAGGAATGTAAATCATTCTATTATAAAGATACATGCATGCACATGTTCATTGTAGCCCTATTCACAATAGCAAACACAGGGAATCAACCCAAATGCTCATCAACAATAGATTGGATAAAGGAAATTCGGTACATATATGCCATGAAATACTATGCAGCCATGAAAAGGATATAAGATCATGTCCTTCGCAGGGACATAGATGGAGCCAGAAGCCATTATCCTCAGAAAACTAGCACAGGAACAGAAAACCAAACACCACATGTTCTCACTTATAAGTGGGAGCCCAACAGTGAGAACACATGGACATGGGTGGGTGAATAACACATGCTGAGGACGGGGTGTCAGGGAGCAGGGTAGGGGAAGGGAGAGCATTAGGAAATACAGCTAATGCCTGCTGGGCTTAATAGCTAGGTGGCGGGTTAATAGGTGCAGCAAACTACCATGGCACGTGTTTACCTACATAACAAACCTGAACATTTTGCACATGTACCCCAACTTAAATTTCTTTTAAAAATGTTACCATATGTCTTAAGTTGGGCGGTAAGATCAAGGTTGATCATTTTATTGCTATGTTTCATAATTCAGATAAATATATTGAATATATGTTCTTTTGTATATTGTATCAAAGAGGTTTTTGACACCCAATAAACAATAGCATCATGGTTGAGAGGTAAATAATCTTTAAATTTATATAGAATTTTATATTTATAATGGAGCCAATTTCTTGAGAGATATAAATAAACTATTTCCCTCTGAGTGGTTGAAACTTTCTTTCCAAATCCCATAATGGTTTTTTGTAGATTTAAAAAAAAAATTTTTTTTCCCAGAGATGTTGTCTCACTTCATCACCCAGGTTGTACAATGATTGCAATGGTACAATCACAGCTCATTGCCGTCTCACCTACCTAGAGCATGCCAGACAAGTGGGCAGAGGTGCTTGCAGCGGTGAGAAGGGCATGAACAGCTCCCTATTAGCCTCCTTGGCTGGAACATTTCTGTTGTTGGGGGCTCGGACAAGGATTAAGAGGGAAATGTCTCCTTACTGGATAGACAGTCTCCATGCTCTGCTCTTATTGTTACATAAATGTGGTTGCTATTTCTCTTATTACTCTTCACTGGCTGTCAATGCCCTGTTTGGCAGCATTTGAACGGGTCTCATGTCTGGGTACTTTGCAAAGGTCTATGGGATCTCTTCACAACACCTATCCCACCTACCACTACCCACAGATTGTTTTTTTAGTCGGCAGCCCCCACAGGAAGATACCAGTAGAAAAGTGCACATCTGCCTTCCTTACTTCTTAAGGACATGTGAGAAACTCCCACATCTTTGCTGCATCACACAATGGAAGTGCAGGACCACCCCCAGTCTCAGCCCAAGAGTTTTTCCCAATCCCTTCAGTACGCTCTTTAGATAAGCACAGGTACAAAACCAAAAGCAAAGTAGTATCCTACCCGGAAATACAGCAGACTTCTTCTTATAGAGGCACTCATAGCGATGATTCTCTTGAGCAGCTCACTTGTTTGGATATAGGGGAAAAAAAATGACAGTACATAGCACTTCTTGTTTTCACAATGGATTTTAGGCAAAATTGCAGGTAAATAGGAAGAAAATCAGCTCCCCTTTCTGCATGTTGGGAGTAATAAGATCACCTTTCTCATGGGAGTGATATAAGTAACAAGGAAGATAAGGCAGAGAAAGCACTTAGTAAATTCCTCCTATATAGTGAGGTAGGAGTGAGGGTAAAACTCAGGATCATGATAATTTGTTCAAAAGCCTAAATTCAACTATTCTCTTCAAATAACTATTATCAGAGCTCAAAGTGGAGGTGAGACAAACACCACATTTTCACTCCATACCACTCTAATACCTATAAATTGTAACACTTCTTTTCCCACTAGTGCAATCACATTTACTACATATCAGTGTTCACTTTGAACTTGGAAATTGGAAATAGAGTTAGATAGAAAAGTGGAGAAAAAAATAAGGTACATAAAAATTTGAGAGGAAAATACTAGAAGGGGAAGAACATAAGGTTTGTTGGGATGATTTTCCCATTTACTGGGTTGGATGCCCCATCTTTAGGCATGCTTGAATGAGTTTAAACACATTCTACTAATGGATACATTTCAGTTAATTGAAAACTAGTAGTGGAAACATTCGTTATGAACCTTTGCTTAAGATACCCACATATAAGGCTCCCTCAGCAACTGGTTGTTCATTGTGATTAAATATATTGAGTGAAATAAAAACATGTGTGTCAATTTTAATCTTAAAAGCAATCCTTCCTTTTTAGCAAAACAGCATATTCAATTATCTCATTCAATAGATAAAAATGATTCCCAGCTTGAGAGTAAATATTTGCTTTTGAAGATCACATTATGGAAAAATCAAATTACATGCTTGTTTTTATTATTAACAAGAATAAGTTCCAAAGCCCTGTATGTATTGCATCTGTCACTCTCCATATCCTACAATCAAATTTCCCTTTAAATCTCATCAAATAATTCCCAAAGTCATTGGAGAGGCAATAAATGAGGTTATGACACACTGCTCACAGAGAGCTAAATGTCTTTCATATATCTTTAAGTAGTTATTAATCTCTGAATTAGTTTAGAATACATTAACCTTCAAGGTAAATTAGATCAATCAGGAAAATGACTCACAAGAGCTAGACTGCCTTTTTTGATGTTGCTGTTTTCACATCTGGCCTGTGTGGCAAGATGTGCCAGGTTGACGCATGGCTGTATCAGCCGCCATCACTCACCAGGCTTCCAAGTTGTCCATTTCGGATCTATTTCTTCCTGGAAGGTCGTCCACCTAGGCAGTGAGACTGGATGAATAGACATGGACATATCATTACTTTAGTATAAGCAAGATGATTTGACTATTGCCATGGGGGAATAGCTTATCTAATTCCTACTACCCTTGCTAGTGGCACTTTAGAGTTCTCTGCCCAATAACTGTGGAATGAAAAAAAGCAAAAAGCGGCACCTTTTTTAAAATCCAAGGCAATTGGCCTTTAAAACTCCTGAAGCAAGTGATTCCACAATCTCAATCTTTTCTTTTTTTAGAAAAAGAACTATGTGAAGAAAATAATTAGAACTGTTGAAAAATGGTCAAAAGTATGTGGCTATCATTTTTCTATACAATAGGAGCCTAATGATGGTGATGATCATTTTAGTAATTCAATCTTTAATTTATATGGTTGGTGATTCAGCTCATCATAGCTTGGAATTCTCAATTACATTGCTCAATGAATAAAAAAGATATGGAAAGCAAAGCTGAGGGCACGAGGAGGGGCACTCCAAGTTTTTAACTTGAATGATAAATGTTAGAGAGACCAGGAGCCTAGTGGTGGGAAATTTTTGCCCCGTATTTTGGTGTTTTGCTTTTCTTGTGGTCCTATAGTTTTATATATTATTGTGATTCAGAGTAGACTTAGCCCTAACAAATATTATTGTCAATTGCCATTTTTGCTGTTGTATTGGCATCAAATATCCCAACTTAAATATAATTGAAGAGAAAATCCCAACATATACACCCAAATATTTTTTTCTCTCTCCTTTCTTTAAAATCTCCACAGAGATGTGTTGTGTTATTTCTGAGGCCTCTGCTCTGTTCCATTGGTCTATATATCTGTTTTGGTACGAGTATCATGCTGTTTTGGTTACTGTAGCCTTGTAGTATAGCTTGAAGTCAGGTAGCATGATGCCTCCAGCTTTGTTCTTTTTGTTTAGGATTGTCTTGATGATGTGGGCTCTTTTTTGTTTAATATGAAATTTAGTTTTTTTTTTTCAATTCTGTGAACATGAGCACAGGGAGGGGGACATCACCCACACACCAGGGCCTGTTATGGGGTTAGGAGCTAAGGAGGGATAACATTAAGGAGAAATATCTAATGTAGATGACCAGTTGAAGGAGTACAGCAAACCACTATGGCACATGTATGCCTATGTAATAAACCTACACATTCTGCACATGTACCCAAGAACTTAAAGTATAATACAAATAAATAAATAATACATAAATAATAAAATCTCCACAGAGAGAAATAAAATATCAAGGGGACGAAAACTGCTGGAAGAATATTTGTTGATGATTTCAGGACAGAAAGAAAACTCTTTGGTCAGTGCTTCAAAGGAGCACATGGAATTATGCACTGATCCTTCAAAAATGAGACAACTTGGCAGTAAAATAAGCTCAGGATTTAGTAAGTTATGTATATTTTGGAAATTTGGATTAAAAGATTTTGGAAATGTGACTATGTCAATACATATGGTGGAATCCTCAAACAAGAATTATTACTGAGATTAATTTATAGCCATTAAAAAAAGAATTAAAAAAGAAAGAGAATACCATGGTTACAAATATAGTTCTAGAGATATTTGAGAGAACTGTCACTTCTTGCATGCTACAATGATCAGCTTGAAAGAATCATGTAATTACAATATCCAATACAGGAAAAGGCATGGAGATGAATCTTAAGTGGTAAGATTGTGAGGTGGTGCCTTTTATTAATCATTTCATAAAATGTTTCTTTTTCTTTTGTGAAAATGAAGCAGCAGTTCACAAAAATGAGAGCAATTCAAATAGCCATATCTTAGATCAACTTCCACTTTCTAGAAGATAAAATATCTCATTGTTTTCTTTTCTCCCACTTCCTCTCAAATTAGAGAAAATTGTGAGTTAGGGCATTGCCTTATTTAACAATATACAAGACAAATAATCCTTTAATGGTCTTGTTTCCAACATAAATACAGTGACTGACAAAGCATAGTGTAATTAAAAATAAATAGGACATTTACTTGAAATAAATCATATTTTAATTGGCATTTTAATTGAAGTGATGTTAAATATAATGTCAATATATTATTCCAGATTGTACTCTTTAGGCAAAATCCCATGCTACTCTTTGTTTGCTAACATTTGAGCCAACAACAGTGTTTTTATGTTTGCCTTTATTTGAAAATAACTGTATTTCATATATGAAATGTAAGTAGTATAATATTAGTAAACCAGTTTTGCCAAACTCTTTTTTACAATTACCAGGAGGCATTTCTCCATGAGTTTCTCACATTTCTGCACATCTTGCAGTAGCTTTTGTTTCAGACAACCTTTTCAGATGTTTGTATAGTTAAAGGCCTTGGAAGATAGAGATAGTAGCTCCCCTGGGGCAGAGGGCAGGTATGTTTCCTGACCAGTATAAGGTAATGTCTCTCTGTAGGCAAAGGCTAGATCGCCTCTTTAAAAGATTGGGATTTCTTAAACTCAGCTGCACCCCAAGCCTTCTGAGCCTGCAGCATCTACCAGGCTGCTTCCCATCACTCCCAGGGAACTTGGAGCGAGAGCACCTGCAGCCAATACAATGGTCATGCTGCCTGCTGCGCCTTGAGTAATCCAAGTCTTTTGTCTCTGACTCAGGGGTTGCATGTTTTCTGCCTGCATCTAAGAAACTACAGCAGGCTAAGTTGTTAACTTGCAAGCAAGATACACATCTTTAACTTTTCAGAGTTCTTGGCAGAAACGAGAGACTTCTGCAGAAAAAGACAAGAAAAAAGAAAAAAAAGGAAAGCATCGTCAGTTAACCAGAAAATGTTGCTCTATCAAGTATCCTCCGGCCTTGGGGGTGAGCAGCCAAATTTCTTCAAGGCAGGCAAAAGTGATAGGTTTGAGTATAATTGTGTTTTATTTGTTTCTTTTCCTGATATCTGCAGAACACACATCCTAATTCAGTCCCCTCAAGCTGTCAGAGGAGCTATGCATTACCACAAGAAGGGCTGTTTTTGAGAGATGAAACTCTTGACACTCCAAATGGATGGACGCTACTTCCTACTTAGAAACGTGCTGGCCAAGATCAAAATCCCTATCCATTACACGCCAGTTCTTCCAAATGGCTCTGAAAATTAGCTTGGATGACATTAGGAGCTGAGATTGCAAGGCTGCATGAGGAAGCTGAAAGGAAGCGAGGAAGGCGTGTAAGTGAACCAATAAACTGATAACCTTGTTTCTGCAGCTCTAGATAATATGAGTGCCTGAGATGCAGGAAAGATGCACAGTTCAGTCTCCCGATACAGAAAAGGAGATTCCATAGACTACAAATCTTGGTTTACAGTGTTGTGTCTATTTATCAGGGCACTGGATGCCCAGTGAGGCCATTTTCCAGATTTATGTGCCTCAAGGTCATGGAATCCTAACCATAAGAGTGACACCACTAATGAATTTCCTCCCACTGCCATATTTTGCCCTTCCTACAAAAGCCATAAATTCTGTAGAAGGCCAACTGAAATTCATGCAGAGAGGGACAGGGTATTCCGCTTTGTAAACCGGGACCAAGTTACAGAAGCAAGTTTCCCCTTTAGCACTGGATCTTATTCTAGAAGAAACAAAGCACCTCAGAGATTCCTCTTTGTGGTCCTACAAAAGCCAGGCAGCCTAAACTGGAGCTCCCCATAACAAAAGCCAACAAATTAGTCCCAGGACTTAAAAGACTCTTGTCCCAAAACAAGACAAGCAGGTATAACAGGACAGCATCTGAGGACTTTCCTTTTCTGCCCCAAGCCCAATTAGAAGTGTGGCTCGACAGTTAAACTTATCTCTGCAAAGGGATGCAATTCACAATACTTTAACAAGAAATGAGTGTATTTTAGTGATGATTTCATAAGGAGGTAAGGAATAAGAGCGACTCTGCCCAGCATTTAGTTAGAAATCAAATAGAATTTCTGTTCTCCCCATGCCCAAGGGCCTCCCCTACCCACAGCCAGCCTTGTCCTTGCCACAGTCTCTCAGCATGACCCACTCTTGTCCTGAATATGTGCTCTGTCCCTCAGCCTCCTTGTATATATGCCACAGCACATCAACTGCCTGGTTCAAAGCAGTAGAGTGACAATACGCAAGAACAGAAAACCAAACACCACGTGTTCTCACTCGTAAGTGGGTGATGAACAATGAGAACACATGGACACAGAGAGGGAAACATCACACACCGGGGCCTGTTGGGGGATGGGGGGCTAGGGGAGGGATAGCATGGGTGGAGGAATACGGGGGGAGGATAGCACTAGGAGAAACACCGAATGTAGATGACGGGGTGATGGATGCAGCAAACCATCATGGCACATGTATACCTATGTAACAAACCTGCATGATCTGCACATGTACCTCAGAACTTAAAGTATGATAATAAAAATAAAAATAAATAAAATGAGACTATTCAGTTAAAAAAAAAAAAAAAAAAAGACTAAGTAGGCAGGCTCCAGAACCACTGTTGGGCTTTGCCTTGATGTTGCCACTAACAAGGAACAAAATCTCTCTGAATTTCAGTTTCCTTACCTAGCCAAGGCATATCGGAGCAGTGCCTCCTTCATGAGATGAATGGTATCGATGCATGAAAATTGTCTGGCATGGACCCTGGCTCTCAGACAGCACTTGATAGATGGGATTGTACCTGGCTCAAGCAGATAAGAAGGTGTGGCAAGAGGATGAACTGAGTTTTTTCACCAAACTAAAACTTTACTTTGCCATCACAAAGTAATTTTAACACTAAATTATGCCATCATGAGCAGGGATAGACAACGTCCTTTTTCCCTCTCTCAATAGGAAGAAATGGGGTACCTTTGGATGGTCCTCTCTTGGTCACAGTGTGCTTGTACTACATTAAGAGTGAGCCTGGGGTCCCAAGCTGGTTGAGAGAACATGCTGGCTTCTGCCTTCAACTGCAGCAGCATTTTCCCACCACCCCTTCCCAGTAAGAAATACTTTGAACACTCGATACTTAAGAAATCCACTAATTACAGCATGTGTCTCAGATGAAAGTTGCTGCATCTCACTAAGGGGATTTCAATTCCACCAGCATTTGGAGCAGTTTAGAGCTGGAAGATTCTGTAGACACTTTGGCTGCTTCTCCTGGATTCTTGTTCACAACATACAAACCACATTGTCCCAGCTCTCTGGTAAAGGCAATGGATGGTTTATCAATGTAAAAATTCAAAGGGATTTTTAAAAAGATGTTTTATTTTATAAAAATAAACACTTGGAGAAGTAACATTACATTTGTGTAATACCAGGTATTTAAATTCATAGTCTACAAACATTTTTTATTGTACTCCATCAATAAGAAAATTTCAAACGTCCATCCCCAATACAAGGCTATTTTTTATTTATAAATTAAACATGTTTTTTTATACTAGCATTCTATAGTTTGTAAAACACATACAAATAAATTATAAAAAATGAGATGGAAGATAAGTCATTTTTGGTAAAAGCCAAGTTTGAATGAATATGCTTTTATTTTTTTAAAAACTCCAGGTTTCATATTTTGTGATAAAGCCATTTCACGGTCTCATTCTAAGTTATTTATTTCACTTCCTGTTTTAATGTCTGTAATGTGTGAAAGAGTTCCAAACATAAAAAGGGCATTACTGATCATACTTAATGAAACTTAACTTTTGGTCTCCTTGACCCAGTTATGCATAATTTTTGATGAAATACTTTTGTGCTTTTATTGGTATTTTTTCAACCCATAGTTTGCTTGCAGGAAATTGTTTTTCTTGAGACAGGATCTCACTTTGTCACCCAGGCTGTAGTGCAGTGGCACGATCTCAGCTCTCTACAACCTCCACCTCCTGGGTTCAAGAACTCCTGACTCAGCCTCCCATGTAGCTGGGACTACAGGTGCATGCCACCATGCCTGGCTAATTTTTGTATTTTTGGTAAAGACAGGGTTTCACCATGTTGGGTAGGCTGGTCTCGAACTCCTGACCTCAAGTGGTTCGCCCATTTCAACCTTCCAAAGTGCTGGGATTACAGGTATGAGCCACCACATCTGGTCTGTTTGCAGAAATATTTCTAAGCCACTTGTTCATTTTATAAGGGTTAACCAGGTATTTTAATTCATAAACCCAATTAAACAGGCTCATGTTTAATAGACTTCAGTCTGTTTTATTCTCTCCAGGTTCTAAATCAGCCAAGCAAATAGTAGGAACTCAATAAATATTTGTTACATGGAGTTTCAAAATGATTATTTTGACATCCTTACAGAGAATATGTCTCAATGGATTAGGACTATAAAGATAAGATAGTAAAATACTGCAATTGTTTTAGTAAGAAATGATGCAATTTGCTATCCCATCTTCGAAAGATCGAGATGCTACCAAGATATGGTTGGCATAAATAAAAATGGAAGAATTCAAGCCATGTTTTGGAAGAATAGTCTACAGAAATGATTGGCGCATTAATCAAAGATGTTTGTTGGATTATGGCTTGAGTTGCTGGTTTGTGGTAGTATTTGCTGAGGTTTAGAAGAACAGGAAATGAGAGAATAATTTATACATATAACTAAGTTTCAGTGGCTGTATTTTTTTTTAATTACCCTAAACCCTGATATTTCTCACAAAATCTCTGCTACCAACCTAGTTAAAACTATCATTGTATCTCGTCTGATGTTTTGCTATAACCTCTTAATTAGTCTGTCTTTATTCATTCTGGCCCCTGTATCCTCTACACAGCAGGTATAAAGAATACTTTAAAATTTAGGCTTATTGAGCTGTAATTTACATCAAGTAAAATTTTCCCTTTCAGGTGTACCTTTCTGTAAGTTTTGACAAACACATACAGTTGTGTAACTACCATGCCAATCAAGGTACAGAACATCTCCATCACTCCAAAAAGACCCAGAGGGAGTAGAGTTGTTTCTTATTATTTGTAAGAGATTGGTTCCAATCCACACACCCTGCCACATACCAAAATTGTGAGATACTCAAGTCCCTTATATAAAATGGCATAGCATTTGCATATAACCTACAAGTATCTTCCCATATACTTTAAATTACTTAGAATATCTATCACAAGGCCTCAACAGTACTTCATCCTTGTGACAAATTCAAGTTTTTACTTTTCGGAACTTGTGGAATTTTTTTTCCCTGGAAAATTTTTCAGTATTCTGTTGGCTGAATCCATGGGTGTGGAATGCACAGATATGGACAGCCAAATGTATTTGAAAACATAGATCAGATCAAGCCACTAAAGTACTCAAAACCCTCTATTGGCTTCCCACCTTTCTAGAAATAAAATCCATTGCCTGTAAAGTCCCAAGTACATGATCGTGCCTGTAGATATCTCTCTGCTCATCATTTCTAGGGCTTTCCTCCTTAAAAACTATGCATCAGTCCAGCTGGCCTCCTTGTTACTCTTGGATATCCCAAGCCATTCCCACCTCAGGGCCTGTGCACCATCTCCAGTGATCTTCCTCCAAGATAGCCTTAAGGTTTTTTTCCCTTTTTCCCTTAACTTTGTTCTGTTGAAACAGCACACATGCGTGCTCACACACACAGTCCCTTCCATCAGCCTTTATTTCTTTCACAGGCTTTATCTTCCTTCTTATCATCTACTCTTATCTGATACAGTATGTTCTTCTTTATCCGTTTATTTGTTATGTTTCTCCAACCCAACATTCTGCAAAATGTAAGCTCCATATGAACAGGACCTTGTTTATTTTGTTCCCTGCTGTAGCTCCAGCACCTAGAGCAGTGCCAGAGACATAGGGAATATTCAATCAACATTTTAATAAAAAGATAGATAGGAGAAAGGATGGATGAATGGACAGGAAGTAACAGAGTGATCATTAACATGGCTGAATAAGCACTTCCACATTCTCCAATCTGGTGGCTAGGCCAGATATCCACTTGAGAACTTTTAGACTGCTAAGCAAGTCTTTCAATATTATTAAGGCTCATATCAAGGATATTAGATGAGCGACATGCAATCTAAGCATAATGTCTCCACTGTGGAAAAAAAAGCTTTAAATTTCCACGTGTCTGCAGTACCAGATACTGTAGCAGTGAGAAAAAAAAAATTGTCTTTAACACTAAATGTGCTTACACTTCATTTATCTGCTCTTCACAGTAACCTATTTTACTTTGTGAGCTATCTTCTTTTAATATTATATTATCTGGCATTTGCACCTCCAAAACAAACAGGCTTACTTTCCCCCAAACTGCCATAATAAGGCTCATGTTATTGAGTATTTTGGAAAAAGCCTCCATAGCAGTCCTCTTAATTAGGTCATGTGGTATAGTTTACATTCAGCACTTCACAGATTATGCCTTTTTATTTTCCCCAGAATTATTTTTGTTGAGCTTTTAAAAAAGACATTCTGTCGGCAAAGGGCCATTTGCTGACTATAATTACCATATTTCCCTATCGAGTGCCCCCCTGGGAAAATCTGTTCAATTCTACGGCTACTATTATTGCCCAAGTTTATTATTTCTATTCAAGAGTTTGTAAACTTAGGTAAATTTATTATTTACATGAACTGTCCAATGCTCAAGTATTTTAAAAAGGGGGATATAATTTTTTTCAATAAAATGTAAACAATATGACTAATGAAATCATTAGAAGGAAAAAGAGAATAAATGTGTCTATCCACTGAGTTGGAGAGAAGCATGTGGCTTACTAGTAATCTACTAAGCACATACGTTGTCCAAGGGGAAAACGTACAAAGCTGGGATTCTGAGAGCCGTGAGCCAAGACCTATGCATTGCCATTTCAAATGTCCAAACTTGAGGCCAGATCTGAGCTTAGTGTCTTTTGGGTTGTATTTCAAATGCTGTAAAAATGGAAAGTTGTCACTTCCCTAGGAGTCTTAATACTGCTGTATGCTGGAAAGAAATTGAAAATGTTCTTAGTTCCCCATTATGATTGAACATTTCTAGAGAAGCCAACAGCCCAAATCAGGTTCCCAGTTGTTATGATTGCCACATCCAGATAATGAAGGCAATTGCCTCTAAAAAGAAAGATCTGATGATTTATTTGGCATTTTTCAATTGAAACAGGGTTGCTGGATTTTTCTATTTCATACTGAAATATGAAAGAGAAGAAGTTGAAGAGAAGAAGAAAACAATGACATGTCATTTTGAAATAACATGTGAATCATGTCTACACCATCCTTTAAAATATCCCTTAAATATTACTCTCCCATAGTCATACTGTTGTTGAAAGTTTACATTTATAAACTTAATAGATTTAACCTCTATGAGTCAGATGCAGGTGAGCCCCTGTCAAAAATATACAGGTACACAGCCTTTGATGAATAAACCCTTGCTAGAAATTTATTAATCAGACACACAAATTCCCAAAGATAAACTAACATGTATATATTCAGGGATGTTCATTGCAAAATTGTGTATAAAAGCAGAACACTGTAAACAATTTAATGTTCAACAATAGAAGACTAGGGAAATAAATTCTGGTATAGTCAAACAATATTGCTAAAAGACATGAGATCATCTGTAAGCACTAATTAATATGAAAAGATGTCCAAGATATATTATTAAGTAAAATCAACCAAGTTACTGTTCAGACAACATGAAAATGCTACTAAGCTTCAAAGTCTGCAGCTAGATTGGTTTCAAAACCTAGCTCCCCTACTTACTGGCTGTCTGACTTTGGATAGGTGGTTTATCCTTTTACTGACTCAGTTTCTTTTCTGTAAAATAGTGATAATACCTTATATGCTTTCAAAGGTGTTGGTTCGGATTAGGTGAGTTAATATATGCAAAGCACTTGGACGTAGGTTCCACACACGCTTGTCATCATCACCATGACCACTATTATTATTATTAATTTTGCTTAAAATTAGTAAAAAGTGTTTAAAATTGTAAAAATAAAATAAAAACAGTATCTTCATGTCAAAATAGTTGTTTACCAATCTTATTTCTGGTTTAGGTTGAATTAAGATGCTATGGTTTAAATATATATATATGTGTATATTTATGTGTGTGTGTGTGTATATATATACACACATATATATCTAGAGAGAAAGTGAGAAGGAGAGAGACATTACTACATTGTTAAAAGTGTCAAATATTAGAAATAAAGGAAGTGTCCATAAGTAAATGGTTTTTTTAAAAATTACGTCACATCCACATTATAAAATATTATATGGGCATAAAAATGATTGAATTATAATTATACCCATTGATGGGGGGGACAAGGTTCAAGGCATCTATGGGTAAGAAAATTAAGAAGCAGCATATGTATATAATTCCATTTTAGTAGAATACTGAGATAATTAAATGTGCATTTGTATGTGTGTATACATGATTATATGTAGTTATATGAGGATGAAGACAATAAGCCTGAAGGAGCAATAATTCTACTTCCAACCAAGAGAGTACCGGGAACTAAATTTACATTCCTGCCCAAAACAACCAAAAAATAATAATGTAGGACATAATATATGAAATGATACCTTTTTTTTTTTTGAGACAGAGTCTCACTCTGTTACCCAGGCCAGAGTGCATTGGCATGATCTCAGCTCACCACAACCTCCACCCCCCGGGTTCAAGCAATTCTCCTGCCTCAGCCTCCTGAGTAGCTGGGATTACAGGCACCCACCACTATGCCTGGCTAATTTTTGTATTTTTTTAGGAGAGACAAGTTTTGCCATGTTGGCCAGGCTGGTCTCAAACTCCTGACCTCAGATGATCCACCCGCCTCAGCCTCCCAAAGTGCTGGGATTTCAGGCATGAGCCATTGCACCCGGCCGAAACAATGCTTTTCAAGATAATGGATACAAGACAACAAGAGACAATGGTCCTGATGGGAAAAATGGTGAGACACACTGCAGTTCTGGCTAACTACCTTGAGAGACTGTCCAGGCCCTGGTACCTGAGAAGCCTGCAGGATCCAGGCCGACTCCCTGAGTTAAGGATCCCTGGGGAGACCAAGGTGGCTAGAGCTCAGAAGACACAGTGGCACAGAGGAGAAAGATGCACAGAAAAAAAACTGGGAAGACCTACTGAAGGTTTTTCTCAAATATCCATTTATTTAAAAAAAAAAAAATCAGTTCATACATGTTAGGAAACTACCTGAGGCTGAAGAAAAAAACCATCTAAGAACATTAAAGATAGCTGTTCTCAGCACTCATGCCAAGCTGGGGAATAGTCCCTTTTGCCACCAGAAAAAAAACGGGAAATGTCATGATTTATGGAGCATCTGATAGAGTACACAGAGGGGCTTGTTTCAGAAGTGGGAAAGAATGAGTCCAAAACAGAGCACTTCTCCAGTCTAACAGATCTTAAAAGCAAACTCTGCAGGGATCCTACTGCTTTCAAGAACAGGAATTCTCCCATCTGCAAAGAATATGTTCTAAGACCCCCCATTGATGCCTGAAACTGGGGATGGTATAAAACTCTATAAAGACTGTTTTTTTTAATAAATATATACCAGTGATAAAATTTAATTTATAAATTAGGTACAGTAAGAGCTTAATAACTTATAATAAAATAGAACAACTGGAACAATATACTGTAATAAATGTTATATGAATACACTCTCTCTCCCCTTCTCTCAAAATTTCTTGTACAGTCAGCCCTCCATAGCCACAGGTTCCATATGCACAGATTCAGTGAACATCAAATTGAAAATATGCAAAAAAAAAAAGTTAAAAAATGAAAAGCAACAATAAAAATACAAAGAAAAAAACAACATTATATAACAACTTTTACATTGCATTTACATTGTACTAGGTATTATAAGTAATCTAGAGATAATTTTAAACATACAAAAGGATGTACATAGGTTATATGCAAATACCAGGCCAAGTTATATAGGAGGCTTGAGCATCCATAGATCTGGGTATCTTTGGGGGGGGTCCTGAATCCAATCCCCCGCAGATACAAAGAGATCACTGTACTGCATTACAGATAAAATGCAAAACTGCAGATAAAGGGTAACTACTATAAATAACCTTGTCCTAGAACAAAGCTTGAGAATTTTTGCAGAAAACAAAAATATTCAGTACCCAAAAAGATATATTTCACAATTTCTGGCATGCAAAAAATAAAAATTACTAAGCATGAAATATTTATAGTTTAAACAAAAATAATACAGTATTTTATGTTTATATGTATTTTATATATAAACACATATAGCTGTACACACTATATGCACGTATTTGTGTGTGTTTATCTGCAGTCTTTATAACCATACGTATACATTACATGCATGATAACTATATCATAAAAGTCAGGTGGGGAGAAATAGACTATTGCGAAGACCTCATAGTATATGTAAAGTATACTTCATCACCTGAAAGTAGACTGTGATAAGTGAAAAATGTGAACTGCAAATTCTAAAATGACTGCTAAAATAACAAAAAAAAAAAATCACTGTCGATGAAACAACAAAGAAGACAAATGAAATTATATAAAATATACAATTAATCCAAAGAAGGCAAGGAAAAAAAGCAAAAATGAAAAAGGAATAGATGGTACAATGGAAAACAAATAGAAAGATAATAGATTTCACCTAATCATATCAATAATCACGTTAAATGCAATCAGTCTAAATAGTCCAATTAAAAAGCAGAGATTATCAGATTTGAAAGGCAACACTCAAATATATGCCACCTACAAGCAATATACTTATAATGACACAAACACTCAAGAAAGGATAGAAAAGAATGTACTAACACAAGTAAAAAGAAAGTCAAAATAGTTAAATCAGAGTAGAGAATACTACTAGGAATAAAGATCATTTCATTATAATGAAAGTAAAAGGGTCAATTCATGTAAAGGACATAATTCTAAGCATTTGTACATTCAATATCAGAGCTTCAAAATATATGAAGAAATAACAAAAAAATTATCAGAAAATCAAAATCTACAATTAGTCAAAGACATCAATATCCTTCTCAATGATTGGTAGAACAAATATATAGAAAATCAGTGAGAATGCAGGATATTTGAAGACAAACAACTTGATCTAACTGAATTTTTTTAAATATCCAACAGCAACAGAGTACACATTGAAAATGTACCTCAGTAGACCACATTCTGAGCTACAGAAAAAGGCTCAACAAATTTAAAAGGATTTCATTCATACAAAACATTTTTTCTTATCATAATGGAAATTAATTAAAAATCAAAGGGATTTCTGGAAAATTCACAAATATTTGAAAACTTAATAACACCAAAGGAAAAAAATCAAAAGGGAAGTTAATATGTTCAATTGAATGAAAACACAACAAAATGTCTTTGTTAGATGCTGCTAAATCAATATTTCGAGGAAAATTTATAGTATTAAATGCCTATATTTGTAAAGAAGAAAGGTCTATCTAAATCAATGATCATGACATGAATGGCTTTCAACATAATTATGCTAAATGAAATAAGCCAGGCAAAAATTATTACATATTATATGAGTAATTTTATAAATTTTATAAAATTCTAGAAAATGCAAAACGCTCTTTGGTGACAGAAAGTAGATCAGCGTTTTCTGGGACCTGTAAGAAGGTGGGAAGGTGTGTTACAAAGCTGCATGAAGAAACTTTGGGGATTGAAAAATAATTTTCTTGATTTTGGCGATTCATTCATAGGTGTATATACATGTGAAAACCTTGCAAATTTTATACTTTGCATGTGTGCAGGGTTTTTGTTTAAAAATACACACTATAAAAAATTAACAAAATGATAAAACATTTTAAAAGTACACACTAGATATTACGTTGGGTTAATATCTAGCAGGAGCTGGGACTACAAGTACATGCCATCTGTATCTAGTGGGAGGGGCCCTGACACATGAGAATGGAGAACCCAAGCAACAAAGTAAAATAAAAAGACTAAACTCACAAAAGAAAGGTATGCATGACATGTTAGTATTCATGAATTTATATAAAATTATAATTGCATAGATGTTAATGAAGAAAGACATGCGCCTATCCATTTTGTTTCAAAAGGGTCCAAATATGCTTCTAAGGATCCCATACCCTCCTGAAGGACTGATAACATAGTAATGAAACTGGCATAGCTTAAGGAGTCCCTTTTATGGAGCACATAGAATGCTATATGCTTTGCATATGTATTCCCCCATTTCATCTCTACAACTTTATGAGGTAGGTATAAATATTATCCCTATTTTCCAGGTGACGGCATCTGCTAACCAGCCTAAATTTTTCTCAGTCGCCAACTTCCTACTTCATTCTACCACCTGTTCAATGCTTTCAGAGAGCTATCTACGTTTATGAATGCTAATCCCTAAAGGATTATATATACGCCAGAATACAAAATGACCAACCATCCCACCCCCAAAGCAAAACTTTATTCTTCATGAAAAGATTTTAAAAGTAAGTAAGAAAGCATTTGCGGCTGGGCACAGTGGCTCACGCCTGTAATCCCAGCATTTTGGGAGGCCAAGGCAGGCAGATCACAAGGTCAAGAAATCAAGACCATCCTGGCCACCATAATGAAACCCCGTCTCTACTAAAATTCTAAAATTAGCTGGACATGGTGGCACGCGCCTGTAGTCCCAGCTACTCGGGAGGCTGAGGCAGGAGAATTGCTCGAACCTGGAAGGTGGAGGTTGCAGTGAGCCGAGATCTTGCCACTGCACTCCAGCCTAGCACCCAGTGACAGAGCAAGACTCTGTCTCAAAAAAGAAAGCATTTGGGCCAAATGGTGTGTGTATATGTATATACATATATATAAACTATGCAACTGAATTGTTCAAGGTCTATGTTCATTTAGTGTATGTTCGATATGTATCCATTTAAAATCATACACATATAATAACAGTCTATTTGAAATGATTCACTTTCTTATTGTATAAAAAACTATATTCAAACTTTTCACATCAGAGCCACATTTTGAGTAAACTGATAGTCTGCCACTCAAATTGTCATCCCAAGATAATTCCCCAGGAGCTTATTAGAAATGCAGCATCCCGGGCCCCACCCCAGACTCACTGTATCAAAACCTGCATCGTTGTAAGATCCCCTGATGATGTCTGTGAGCATTCAGGTTTGAGAAGCACTGATTGAACACAGTGATTCAGAGCAGGTTGTTTTCATTTTTATTTAAATGAATGATGCTCCTCCAGGTAAGATTCTGCATCAAGTAGCCAAGCATGTGACATTAGTAAAATTCTTTTTCCTTTATTTTGCAGGTAGATATCCCTGACCATCACAGAGATGCTTACAGCATCCACAAATTGCAATCGTGAGTTCCTGCTCAGAAGGACCAGGTCTAGATTCAATGTCTTTGCCTCGTTTTCTACACATTGTATAACGTTCCCCCTGCACACATCTCTCATTAGCATGGATTGCAAAAGCTTCAGACAGCAGTGAGTCAACCCTAGCTGCACCTGGGGAACAGTGAAAAAAATACCACAGCCCTGACCCCACTCCAAAAGGACTCAATCAGACTCTTTAATCAGAGGCCTGGATAATAACCATAGTTAAAGGAAATAAAGTAGTTCTGGTACAACTTGACTTCAGAATCAGTTGTATTTCCATTTGGCTGCACAGTAGAATCATGTGGGGAGCACCCCAATGTCTAGGCCATACCCAAAAACAAATCTATCAGACTCTCTGGAACTGAGGCTTCTGCAGCCATCGTTTATTGAAAAAAAGAAAAAAAAAACCTCTTCAGATGATTCCAATCTGTAGCTAAAGTGAGCAAAAAAGAGCTGTTCGTTGTGCAAAAAAAAATAAAGTTAGGAAATACGTTTTCTAGAATATGAGAGACTTTGGAAAGACTTGGAAGTCAGATGACTCCCTGAGGTGAGGGAAACAAAAAATGTGCCTGCTAAGTTAGACATATATGATAGATCACTGTACGTACCCAGAAACATTTCCAGAATCAAAGTCAATCTTATAAACGCTCTCAGAGGAACCAGGGAAGTTTGGAAGTCTTTTTCATTTCTACCCTCCTTTTCTGTTGATAGTTGTTACCACAAGCATGATTATCTTTTAATCATAAAAAGGAAAGAAAGAAAGGTCACCTTGAGCCAGCGGGACACTCTGGGTTTCCCTCCGCCTGCCTCTGTGGCCCACAGTTTAATCTTCTTTGCCAGCTCCTAAGCCTTGGCGCTTTCCAGTAACACCACCATGATTCTTATAAATCTGCCACCTCCTCTCCTCCTGCCTCTTAAAGCCCTGGCAATTAACCTCATGCCTCCACCCTTAATTCCCATACAGATGTTGGCAATTGTCACATCTCTAGTTGAGCCCTGCAGTGTGGCTTCCAAAGTTCAGTTTTTCTACAAACAGTCTTTCACCAGCAGATCAAAATTGATCTGTTGAAATCTGGACCATCATGCACCAGTCATGAATATCCCTAAGCATAATGCTTTTTCTGTTTTTAATAGAGACAGACCCTGTATTCATTTTCACCTAGCTTTCTGTCTGGGTTGTCCGCAGTCTTTTTTTTTTTTTCAGTTGGGAAATGATGCCAGTGGCAGAGGTTCCAAAGAGCACAACCTTCAGAGCCCTCAGTTGGTACACGCTGTACATTTGCTCATTCATTCGTTCATTCGTTTACACACCTTCATGGAGCACGTTCGCGGAGGCTGGCATTAGCTAGCGCTTAGGCCACAAAGCTTAAAGACACAATCTCTATCCTCAGACAGCTTACCACCTAATGAGAAATTCAGACAACCAAATCAACATTTATACTAAAGGATGGTTTACTTTCTTAATGAGAGACGAAAACAGTTAAACACTGTTAACTGTTTGATACATGTAAGTGTTTGCTCAAGAAAATACACAAAAAGCTGCCATACACAGAATAAAGAATGGAAATAAATCCGCATACATATTGTCAGTTAACTTTTGGTAATGCTGCAAAGGTAATTCAATGAAGAATGATTGTGTTATTGGGCAGACAACTCATACCTGGTATGCAGAGAATTACCTATGATGGCACCAGCTTTTGAGACAAGAAAAAGCTTCATTGCAACTTGACTGGCAAGGAAGTGGAGACAACACTGAAATTTGTCTCCCTAATCTGGAGGTGAGTCAAGCCCTGTGATGCTCCTAACTAGTCCCAGGTGCTGCCAATGCAGCCAGCCAGCCTGGCTGGTGATACGAACAAGAGGCTAAAGCTGTTTTTCATTGGCATGCCTGGGCTGTGTGACTAGCAACTTTGGCTCTGTGCTATCCAAAACAACTTAAGCAATGGTTACTCAGTTTGAGGAGGTCCTGCAACTTACAATTATCTTTTTAACGAATTCTTTTGAAACGGTGGATCACCATACACAAAAATAAGAGACCTTGACTTATACCTCTAACTATATACAAAACTCAACATGAATCATAGATCTAAATGTAAAATCTAAAAAAACCCAAAACTCCTGAAAGGAAACTTAGGAGAAAAAAATCTTTATGACCTGGTACTAGACAATTATTTCTCATGTAAAACACAAACAGTACAAATTATAAAAGAAAAAAATGATAACTTAGACTTCATCAAAACTATAGGCTTCTGCTCTTTGAAAGAATATTAAGAGAATGAAAAGACAAGCCACAGCGAGGAGAAAATGTTTGCAAATTACATATCTAATAATGGACTTGTATCCAAAATATATCAAGAACTCTCAAAACTCACCAAGAAAACA
The DNA here is from genome assembly GCF_001604975.1 of Cebus imitator. Lineage (NCBI taxonomy): Eukaryota > Metazoa > Chordata > Mammalia > Primates > Cebidae > Cebus > Cebus imitator. Next base: position 4,475,090 of record NW_016107414.1, read on the forward strand.
GCCAGATGAAAAAGTGAGGAAAAGATCTGAATAAAAGCATAACCACTGAAGAGATATGGATGGCAAATAAGCACATTAAAAATGCTCAACATTGGCCAGGCGTGGTGGCTCACACCTATAATCCCAGCACTTTGGGAGGCCAAGGTGGGTGGATCACGAGGTCAAGAGATCAAGACCATCCTGGCCAACATGGTGAAACCCCATCTCTACTAAAAATACAAAAATTAGCCAGGTGTGATGGCGCACACCTGTATTCCCAGCTACCCAGGAGGCTGAGGCAGGAGAAACACTTGAACCTGGGAGGCAGAGGTTGCAGTAAGCCGAGACCATGCCACTGCACTCCAGAGTGAGACTCCGCCTCAAAAAAANAAAAAAAAAAAAAAAAAAAAAAAAAAAAAAAAAAAAAAAAAAAAAAAAAAAAAAGCTTGACATCATTAGTCATCAGGGAAATACAAATGACACTTTTTTTTTTTTTAGATAAGGTCTTGCTCTGTTGCCCTAGCTGGAGTGCAATGGTACAGCCTCAGCTCACTGCAGCGTCCTCCTCCCAGGCTCAAGTGATCTTCCCACCTCAGCCTCCTGAGTAGCTGAGACTTCAGGCATGTACCACCATACCCGGCTACTTTTAAGCTTTTTGTAGAGACAAGGTCTCACTGTATTGCCGAGGCTGGTCTTGAACTCTTGGACTCAAGTGATCCTCCTGTCTCATTCTCCCAACATGCTGAGATTATAGGCATGAGTCACTGTGTCTGGCTACCACTGACAATTTTAAGTGACGGCAGAGACGTGAAGTGGCTGGGACTGTCACCCATTGCTAGTAGGAGGGTGAAACAGCACAAGCACTTTGGAGAACAGTTTGACAGCTTCTTATAAAGTTAAAGATGTACTTACCATAGACGCAACAATCTCACTCCTATTATCCAGGACAAATTAAAAATGGATGTCCCAATGAAACCCTGAATGCAAATGCTTATAGCAGATTGATTCGTAATCTCCATAACCTCTGAAAACTGGAAACAAACCAAATATCCACCAACTTGTGAACTGATAAAGAAGCTGTGATACATCCATACAGGGAAATAAAAAGCATGACAAAGAACAAACTATGGATATATCCAGCAACACAGATGAACCTCAAAGGCATTATGTGAAGCAAGAGAAGTTCAACATGAAATCATCACATGCTGCTATATGATTCCATTTCTATAACATCTGAAAAAAGCAAAAGGAACAGCTCAGAAACCCACCAGTGCTCTCAGGGACTGAGAAGCTAGGAGAAAATGTTTGCAAATTACATATCTAATAATGGACTTGTATCCAAAATGTATCAAGAACTCTCAAAACTCACTAAGAAAACAGCCAGATGAAAAAGTGAGCAAACTATTTGAATAAACGCATAACCACTGAAGAGATATGGATGGCAAATAACACATTAAAAATGTTTAACATCATCAGTCATCCGGGAAACAGGGTGAAGAGGGAAGGGGCCCAAGTGCCCTTGGGCATCAGAAAATTTTTAGAGGTGATAGAAAATTACTTCATCATGAAGGTCGTGGTGATTATATAATTATATACATTTATCAAAACTCTTAGAACTGCAAAAGGTAAATTTTACTATATGTAGATGGTGCCTTGATAGATCAGACAGAACATACTTGCAAAAGCAAGACAGCCTTCTTGAAATAAATAAATAAATAAAAATATGTGGCAAAATGTAAAACATTCACTATTAACAGTTTATGTGTGTTTGTTTTTGTGATGTTTACATCACTATACATTTGTCAAAACACATAGGACTATCCACTTAAAAAGAGTGAATTTTACTGTATGTAAATTATGCCTCAATAAACCTGTCTATAAAAAAATAAAAGAGTGTTATACTGAGAACTAAAGAAACCAGAAACCACCTCAGGAGATTTAGCAACTGGATAGAAGGCTTGCATTTCATTAAAAGCTGGATAACTGTTTGTGGCTGGAAACTTACGATTTAAATCCCAGCTACAAAGCCATGGAAAATTCACAGGTTTTTTCCTTTTTTTTTTTTTTTTAACTTTGAAATGTTTCACATCGCTTTTTAAGAAACATACTTTTGGCCTAATTGTGTCATCCTTAGGCTGACATTCACACTCCCTGAGCAGAGCTGACTAGGAAGTTGGTGAAGAGAAAATAAAGTAAGCCAATATTTTACCAGGATTTTTAAAAAGAAGAAAACAAAATGCTGTCTGATGGTGTCAGAAAGGCTTCTAGGAGGTGGTGATGCTTCAGCTGGGTTTTGAAAGATAAGCAAACATTTATCTTTTAGGGATTGTTTTTTTGGTGGAGGTTGTTGGGAACTGACTTGAAATTTACCCAAAAAGCTGTATGTTGAACACTTACTCTGTTAGTCATTATGCTCAGGCAGGGTCTCAGCCTTGGCATTACTGATTTGGGGCTGGAGAATTTTCTGATGTCGGGGACTGTCTTGTGTTCTGCGGGGGGTAGCAGCATCCCTCTTATTACCCACTAGAAGCCAATAGCACCACCACCCCCCGACAAGTTGTGGCAACTAGAAAGTTCTGCAGACATTACCAGATGTTCCCTGGTGGAGAGAAATCAACACCACTACCCCCGAGTCACTGGTCTGGCATCCTGGGGACAGAAAGATGAATGAGACTTCTTGCCTAGAGGTGTTGATGCTCTCATTGAAGGTAGAAAAAGATAAATAGAACTTATTCTAAGCCGATTTCACATTACTGGTTCTTTTTCATGTGTGTTTGTGGGGGGATGGATGAGGGAATGTGTACATTTTAAATAACGAAGACCAGTATGGCATGGTGGCTAGGCATGTAGGTCTAGAGACAGGCTTCCGGGGTGTACATCTGAGCTCTAACCATTTAGTACATGTGTGATCTGAGGCATGTCACCTAACCTATCTATGCCCCTGTTTCCCTGTTTGTAGAATATGGGACAGAAAGAGAACCTATAACAGCGATTGTTGAAATCATTAAACAATCAAAGATTGAAAAGCACAGCATCTGACACATGGTAAAAACTCCATAAGCTTAATTGTTGTGCTGTTAATCTCTCCCATTTTAAAGCTAAAAGCTCCTTGAAAGTCTGTAATAAGTTGTACATAAGGGGCCTTGAGTATGGAGGATGCTTCATAAATATTTGAGGAAAAAGAGAGAGAATCCATAAATAAAAACATTAGCTGGTTGTAAGTTTTTCAACCTCCAAAATAGCCACAAGGTGCCCACTAAGCAGAGCGGTGATGAGAATGACTTGTGAGAATCTTCGTAAAGGTACGGTACTCAGCATGGTACCTGATGCTAATAAAGGCATGATACATTTTAGTTGTTATTGTTGTTTCACTGTCTGTTATCAAGAGATTATCAGTCCAAGAGTTCTTTTATTTTATTTATTATTATTATTATTTTATTTATTTTTTTTTTTGAGACAGAGTCTCACTCTGTCACCAGGCGCCATGCCGGAGTGCAGTGGCGCGACCTCGGCTCACTGCAACCTCCACCTCCCGGGTTCAAGCAATTCTCCTGCCTCAGCCTCCTGAGTAGCTGGGATTACAGGCACACACCACCATGCCCAGCTAATGTTTTGTATTTTTAGTAGAGACGGGGCTTCACCATGTTGACCAGGATGGTCTCGATCTCTTGACCTCGTGATCCACCTGCCTCGGCCTCCCAAAGTGCTGGGATTACAGCCTTGAGCCACTGCACCCGGTTTATGTATTTATTTTGAGATGGAGTCTCGCACTGTCACCCAAGCTGGAATGCAGTGGTGTGATCTCCACTCACTACAACCTTCACTTCCTGGGTTCAAGCGATTCTTCTGCCTCAGCCTTCTGAATAGCTGGGACTACAGGTGCCCGCCACCCTGCCTGGCTAATATTTTGTATTTTTAGTAGAGACAGAGTTTCGCTATGTTGGCCAGGCTGGTCTTGAACTCCTGACCTCATGATCCACCTACCTCGGCCTCCCAAAGTGCTGGGATTACAGGCATGCGCCACAGTGCCCGGCCCAGTCTGAGAGTTCTTAACAGGATAAGGTTTCTCTGGAAAAGGTTTGCAGATTCTGAGATTTTTTTTCACAGATCTTATCTCTCAAAAGTGCCAAAAAGATTCCCATGTAATTGCCAAGGTCTGCTAGGGAACTGTGTACCTGTGGCATCATTAATTTAGGAGGGAGGTGGTATTAATTAAGAGGTGGGATTGATGGCAACCATTTTGTCATTAACTGAAAACACCCGTCCATTCAGACCATCTGTCTGTTTATGTTCTGGGTTCATTGAACGCCATGGAGATGAAAGATAAGAAAAATGAAAAAAAAAATCTGGCTACAAACTTTGGTGTCTATATGGAGAGCTGTCATTCAACTCAAGTATGTTCTTAACATGTCTAGAGGTCCTGAGTTTCCTTATCTGAGGGTGGGGATGGAGGCAGGAGCACAGATGGGAGCACAGGTAGAAGTATCAGCGAGGACAGCTGGCATCTTTGCATGCTGTGCCCTCTCCATGGGGCCACAAATTTCCAGCTGAAGTTCTTCATTGGAGTAGTTCATTCAGTAACACTGGTTTTTAGGTTCCTATTGCCCGGGTTCAACTCTTAGCTCCAACCTCTTACTAGCTGTGTAATCTTGATGAGTGGCAAGTTCATCAAAAGATTCCCTTTCCTTTTCTGTAAAATGGGAATAACATGGCAACCTTCCACACTTCATTGCTGTCGCTCAGTCACTTGAAAGCCAGTCCCACACTTCATGCCAGTTCATCACTGTGTACCCCAATATACACAGCAACACTGACATTTTCATATATAATCATATTGCCATTGTCACACTAAATATTAACAATTCCACAGTATTATCTAATATCCAGTTCATATTTAAATGTTTTCACCTATCTTGAAGCTGTCTTTTTGCAGTCAGCAGATTTATTACTTGAAATATGCAATTTGACAAAATAATTAAGTTGCCAGCCTTATGTTGTTCTCCAGAAGTAAAAAGAAAATGCAGAGAAAAATACCTTATTCTCTGAAATTCAAAAATATAGATGCCCTGCCTTAGAACACCTGGTTTCGCCTCGCAGATGTGCTGGCTCCTGGTCACCTTCGCAGTATCCCTTTTTAAAAAATTTTATTTTAAGGCCAGGCACGGTGGCTCACACCTGTAATCCCAGCACTTTGGGAGGCCGGGGCGGGGGCGTCGCGGATCACGAGGTCAGGAGATCAAGACCATCCTGGCCAACATGGTGAAATCCCGTCTCTACTAAAAATATAAAAAATTAGCTGGGTGTGGTGATGTGTGCCTGTAATCCCAGCTACTCAGGAGGCTGAGGCAGGAGAATCACTTGAACACGGAAGGTGGAGATTGCAGTGAGCTGAGACGGTGCCACTGCACTCTCAATCTGGCGACACATCGAAACTCTGTCTCAAAAAAAAAAATTTTTATTTTAAGTTCCAGGATACATGTGCAGGATGTGCAGGTTTGTTACATAGGTAAACGTGTGCCATGGTGGTCTGCTGCACCTATGAACCTATCACTTAGGTATTAGGCCCCACATGCATTAGCTATTTATGCTGATTCTCTCCCTCCCCCTGCCCATGCCCCGACAGACCCCAGTGTGTGTTGTTTCCTTCCCTGTGTTCATGTGTTCTTATTGTTCGGCTCCCACTTATAAGTAAGAACACCCAGTGTTTAGTTTTCTGTTCCTGCATTAGTTTGCTGAGGACAATGGCTTCCAGCGCCATCCAAGTCCCTGCAAAGGACGTGATCTTTTTCTTTTTTATGACTGCATAGTATTCCACGATATGTATGTACCACATTTTCTTTAACCAGTCTGTCATTGGTAGACATTTGGGTTGATTCCAGGTCTTTGCTATTGTCAATAGTCGTGTAATGAACATAGGTGTGTATGTATCTTTATAATAGAATGATTTATGTTCTTTTGGGTACCTTCACAGTAACAAGATTGCTAGGCCAAATGGTATTTCTGGTTCTAGGTCTTTGAGGAATTGCCACACAAAGCTCAAGATGTTCACTTTCCAGCACCACATCCAGGTCCCATGCAGGCCCTGGAGAGCCATAAACAAGAGTTCACCTCTGTATACCTAGTATCTAGCATAACACCTGCCACACTCATGTTAGCTAGTTAGAAAGTTAGTTTATCTAACAAATTAATTAAGCACCTATGTGGTCTAGGACTGCTAGAGATACAACAGAGGACCAAACAATTAAGATCCTTGATTCCACGGAACTTAGGTTTTAGTGGGATGAGAGAGACAATAGATCAACAAACAGATGGATGCCAGATGGTGACAGAAGCTGTGACGAATAAAGCAGGGCAAGGTATGGAAAGTGATGGAACGGTGTGGGGGGATGTCAGGGAGGGAGGTCAGGGAAGGCCATGCTGAAGTGACATTTGAGCAGAACTTGGATGAGGCTCGGGAGTGAGCCATGTGGATCTTAGAGATAAAAACATTCTAAGCAAAGTAAACACGTTGTGCTGAAATCCTGTGACAGAGAAGCAAGCGTGGCCTGTTCAAGGAAGAGCGAGGAGGATTTATGGCCAGAAGAGAGGGCACACAGAGAAAGAGCTAGGAGATGAAATCAGAAAGGTGGGCAGGGCCAGACCATCTAAAGTATGGGCTAACAAACTTTCCCTGTAAAGGGTTAGATAGGAAATATTTTAGGCTTCGTGGGCCCCACAGTTAGCTGCAACTACTCAACGCCACCAAAGTAAAGGAAAAGCCAGCCACAAATCATATGTAAAAAAAGGGTATAGCTGGGTTACAGTAAAGCTTTATTTTAAAAATCAGTGGCAGGCTGTATTGGGCCCTTCATCCAACTCATAGCCTTACAATCCCTGGTAATTAGTTAGGATTTCATTAGAAGTGCAGTTAGAAGCCATTGAAAGAACAGAAGACCATCACGGCTGTTCTAACACATTGTAGAGAAGTAAGAACGAGAAGCAATTAGAGGACTATGCTATGTTCCATGCAAGAGACAATGGTGCTTTAACTGGGTGGCAGTGGACAACAGGCTGAGCAGTGCTCACGCTCGAGGAATATTTTGAAGGTCAGACATAGCATTTGTAAATGATCAAATGTGGAGTGTTGGAGAAAGAATGACTGACACATTAATGAAGACATGATAACTTATCAACTTCTGAGAAGCAGCGGAATAACTGCAGGAGTTCAGCAAAGGAGCCAAAGAAGACAGAATTTGATGGAAATATTGAAGGATTAGAAAATCCCAGGAAGTGAATATGGCAAAGTCATTGAACACAATGTATGAATCAGACCAGCTATTTTTCAGTCCTGGATTTACCACTGCTATGGACCATGGGCAGGTAACTTAACCATCCTAAGCCTCTGTTTCTTCTCCTGAAAAATGGAGATAATAATCAGATCTTCTTTAAAGGGTCTTTGAGTATCAAATAATTTCAAAAGCATTCTATGCAGTGTCTGTGCAAAATAGCACAATTGCATATTGGTCAGTCAGCACAATCAATGTTTGCTATCATGACAGAAGGAGAAAATGTATCAAAGAATGAATACAAGTAAAAAAATTGGCATATGTTGAGAAAGAGTAAAATGGGTTAAATTAAAGCAGTGCTTCTCAAACTTGTGAAAATGCAGATTCTGGTTCAAGGTCTAAAACTGAGTCTGAAAATCTGAGTTTCTAACAAGTTCCCAGGTGAAGCTACTGCTGATTTAAACACCACACTGTGATGCTTAATTTAGTGTTTCAACTTGACTGGGCCATTGGATACCCAGATAGCTGGCTAAACATTATTTCTGGCTGTATTCTGTGAGGGTGTTTCCAGAAGAGATGAGCATTTGGATTGGTGGACTAAGTAAGGCAGATGGTCCTCCCTAACATGGGTGGGTATGATCCAATCCATTCAGGGTCTGAATAGAACAGAAGGTAGAGGAAGCTTGAATTTGCTCTCTGCCTGCCTGAGCTGGAACATTGATCTTCTCCTGCCTTCAGCACTCTTGGTTCTCAGGCCTTAAGACCCAGACTAGAGTCTATACCATCAGTTTACTGGCTCTCAGGCCTTCAAACTATACCACTGGCTTTCCTAGGTCCCCAGCTGGCAGACAGCAGACCTTAGGACATCTCAGCCTCCATAAGGTTAAGTGATAATGCTGTAATCCTATTTTTAAATTTCCCAGCTCTGACCACTGTTTTCAGTGTAGAAAATAATGAACCCACTAACAAAGAACAGTTCTCGCACCCAGATTCTCATCCCCAAATATAATTTCCTATTATAAGGAGTTAGAATTCCTTAAAAGAAAATAGGTAATTCTTGGACTAAGGCAGAACATACAAGACTATCCTGAATTATCTTGTTATACTAGAAAACAAAGAAGCTCTGGCCAGGAGTGGTGGTTCAAGCCTGTAATCCCAGCACTTTGAGAGGCCAAGATGGGTGGATCACCTGAGGTCAGGAGTTTGAGACCAGCCTGGCCAACATTACAAAACCCCCTCTCTACTAAAAATACAAAAATTATCCAGACGTGGTGGCACGGCCTATAATCCCAGCTACTCGGGAGGCTGAGGCAGGAGAATTGCTTGAACTTGGGAAGCGGCGGTTGCAGTGAGCCAAGATGGTGTCACTGCACTCCAGCCTGGGCAACAAAGTTAGACTCCATCTAGAAAAATGAAAAAAAAAAAAAAAAAAAAAAAGAAAACAAAGAAGCTCCGTAGGGCTGAGTAAGATCATGAAGGAAGTGAAAGCTGGAAGAGGGAAGCTGTTTGCTGCTCACATTTCCAGCAACCGTGCAGCAAGTCCTTCTTGAAGTGACACCTGGGCGGCACATTTCTATGTCAGCCACACAGATGAAATCATAAAGATGCAAAGGTGTGGAAATTCTAACAGATAAATGACCTAGGTTCTTCCATAAACAAATGATAAGAAAAAAATGAGATGATTAAAAGAATATGCAATGTATGAAACTGTTTGAATCCTGATTTGAAAAAACATACTGTAAAAATCATAAGCTAATCATATAAATGTGAACTATGACTAGATATTTGATAATATTAAGAAATTTTTATAATTTTTAAGTAAGGTAATATAGTTTACATTTTTAGAAAAGTATATTGACATATTTACAGAAGAAATAATATGATACTTGAGATTGGCTTCAAAATACACTGAAATGAAGGAAATGGGGAGGAGAGAAAATAAAACTGGACGTGAGTTGAATATAATATTTTGGAGGCTGGGTGATAGCTACATAGGGATTCATTATGGTACTCTCTTTATTTTGTAAATGCTTACTATTTTCTGTAATAAAAAGTGTCAGAAAAATACATTACTGGGTATATACCCAAAGGACTATAAATCGTTCTACTATAAAGACACATGCACACATATGTTCATTACAGCCCTGTGTACAATAGCAAAGACCTGGAACCAACCCAAATGCCCATCAATGATAGACTGGACAAAGAAAATGTGGTACATATACACCTTGGAATACTATACAGCCATAGAAAACGATGAGTTTGTGTCCTTTGTAGGGACTTGGATGAACCTGGAAACCATCATTCTCAGCAAACTGACACAAGAACAGAAAGCCAAACACCACATGTTCTCACTCATAGGTGGGTGTTGAACAATGAGAACATGTGGACTCAGGGAGAGGAGCATCACACACTGAGGGAAGTTGGAGGGATAGGGGAGAGACAGCCGGGGGGGGGGGGGGGGGGGGGGGGGGGAGGGGGGGGGGGGGGGGTGGGGGAGGGATAACATGGGGAGAAATGCCAGATATAGTATGCACCTCAAGTAAAATAAATAAATTTTTAAAAAATACATTAAGAGTTTCCAATCGTTCTTCGAGGGTAAAATTGCCTAGGTTTGGTGGTAGATCGGATGTTGGGAGCAGAGGCTGGTGAGAGGTAGGATTTTTCCGGCTTAACCTAAGTAAGCACAACATGCAGCCGAAATCTGGGGGGAGGGAACTTGCTCAAAAACTCACTCCTGGGAATCCTTGAAAGGCTAAAAGTAGAACTACCATTCGATCCAGTAATCCCACTACTGGGTACCTACCCAAAGAAAAGCAAGTCATTATATGAAAAAGACATAAGCACATTCATGTTTATAGCAGCACAATTTGCAATTGCAAAAATATGGAACCAATCTAAATGCCCATCAACCAATGAGTGGATAAAGAATATGTGGAATACTACTCAGCCATAAAAAGGAATGCAACTTGGATGATGCTGAAGGCCATTATTCTAAGTAAAGTAACTCAGCAATGGAAAATCAAACATTGTATGTTCTCATAAGTGGGAGCTAAGCTATGAGGACGCAAAGACGTAAAAATGATATAATGGACTTTGGGGACCTGGTGGGAGGAAGGCTGAGAGGGTGGTGAGGGATAAAAGCCAAAATATTGGGTACACAGTGTATATTGCTCAGGTGACAGGTGCACTAAAATCTTAGAAATCACCACTAAAATTTATCCATGTAACCAAAAATCACTTGTACCCCCAAAACTATTGAAATTTTTTAAAAAACTCACCCTTGGATTTAAAAATTTTGATATGCCTGTGATAGTACTAAAAGAAGACGTCAAATAGGCAATTAGGTATGACTTTGGAACTCAGAAGAGAGAGACACCCGGGAGACATAAATTGGGTGTGTCAGCATCTATGTGGTATTAAAGCTCCTAGGCAAAGTATATAAGAAAGAAATAAGAAAAGCAGCAAGACATAGCTCTAAATAACTTCAGTTTCTTCTTACATTCCTGATCTTTGTTTTTCTCAAATTTGAATTCTCAAGAGGTTGCAAAACAATCAGAGTTCCCGTGTATGTGCTCTTCACTCAGCTTCCCCCAGCGATCGCTTATTACATCAGTGGAGTACAGTGTCAAACCAGAAAACTGACATTGGTGTTATACTATTAACTCAAACATTGGCTTTATTCAGTTGTCACTAGTTTTTACATGATGTGTGTGTGTGTGTGTGTTTGTGTGTGTCTATGAAATGTTGTCACGTGTAGATTCACAAAGCTCCTACTTTCTAAGATCTAGTAGTATTTCAAGGAAAATTGAAATTTGTTTCTGATTATTTAACGAAACTTAAAGGTTATTTGCAAAAGCTATTCGAAATCTAAACAGTTTTATAAATCTGTCTTACAACTACATTAGAAACCAAATATAATTGCCAGCTTCAAAATGAATTCACATCTGAGTTTTTGGTTCTGAAAAACAAACCGGATGCCTAAATTACATTTGTTTCAAAAACCATTTTTATTGTTTTGCTCTTGAAGCAAACCAAGTCTCTTTCATGTAAGCAAGGAGAATTTCTTGCGGTTTACTATGACGCACCACAGGTATGCTACCTGGAAAGTATCTTCAGATTCCCTTTCTCCAAGCTTCGGAAACACCAAACCACCGCTGGTCGCCCATGACGTCTCTACACATGGAAGTTCTCATAAAAGTCAAGGGGAAAAGGGAAATTTCAAGAGATCCAGGCAAGAGCCACCACCTGCGTTTATGACTTTTACAATCCAAACAAGCTGATTTCAAGGCCCACTGAGGTTACTAAAGCAGTGATTAATAAAGCAGTGATTACCTTCAGCAAAATAAATAGCAGATAATAAAGGAGATCATGAAGAAGATTTAAAAGCAAGAAAAGGAGGCATAGGATGAAGAACTGAGCCAGCAGGCTCATTATCAGTTCCAAAAGAGGCAGAAAACCCCACTATTATAATTACAAATAACTTTTCGTTTTCTCAGAATGAATGCATTTTCCTAGATACTGCACTTTTAGATATCCAATTAGACAAATGACTCTATGAAGCATCTTAAAACCCTTCCAAGGTTTTGAGTGCTTAAGAAAAGTCAGTATAAATATCCAAAAAGATGAGGGTACATCTGTGCCTGTAAGTCCAGGCTCATCTTATTTCTTAACAGTTCTGCGTTTCTTGTTTATTTTACAAATGGGCTCAGCCAAACAGCACACATACAGATTCTCTGCACGTGTGCAGATCTGAATCCAGATGAATTCTGTTCTTTGAAGAGAACTATTTGGGGAAAATGAAAATTTAGTGATGATAAATTAAATCTCGGAAATAGACGTTTATTTCAGACGTCATTTTTCTCTTTCTATATATGTCTTTTTCTCTCTCCTTTCCAATTTCCTCTCTCATAAGCTCACCTTTGACCTCCAAAGATGCAATCAATTAACTGCTTTTTGTCTTAAATCAATATGTCTCCCCAAAAAAATAACGAAAATTGGTTTTTCTCATGGACCCTAAACCATTTCCATTAAGCTGTGTCATACAAAGCATTCGCATCCTGTTTAAAAGTCTTGTTTAAAATCTTCTCTGGTGTAGTTGAGTCTTGAATAACTAGAAAATGTAATAAAATATGATTGCATTTCGTGAGCTTGAGCCAATGATTTCTTGGTGTACAAGTAAAAAAACATTATATATATTTTTTACCCTCATGCTCATCTATCCTTCTTGGGAAATATTATTCATGGTATCAGAGACACCATGGGGGGTCAGAGGAGGTTCAGATGCTTTATTTCAAGATCATCACTGCGATTGCTGTTGCATTCCTGGCCTTTCTGTTCGTTTCTGGGATTGTTTTAATGCACCTGATGGACATTGACAATACCGAAGCCATAAATGCTGAACTATGACCCTCCCTTTCTCCTCTGTCCACCTCTAGAGGTCTCATCATTTCTAAGCGTGCTCTTCTTCCTCCTCCTCTCCTTGTAGTTAAATTCACATTTTAGCCAAAGGACTTATAATTTCCTAAGCTCTTTTTGGCATTTTATGCTCGGTTAAGGGCTTTTCTTCCACTTTAATGCATCTCATTAGGAGGATAAAATAAAGCAATCCTTTATGAATAATTAGTGACTTAGGAACAAGCGTTGAAGTTAGTGTGAAATTCACTGTAAGGTAGTGAAATAAGACAAATACAGTAAAGTACGTACTTTGATGCACTTTCAAGAAATCATCATAGACTAATAATATGGTATCTCAAAGGAACAGATCAGACTGACAGGAAAATTACTTTTCAGGAAACAAAGTAGTTATCACATTTATAGCAACCTTTATAAAGGTTTGTAGCACAAGAAGAAGAAGAAATTTGATTCCCTCATTTCCATGTGCCTCATAAGTAACCTCTGTGGAAAGGAAAGCACACCTACCTTCAAAACGAAGAACATAGTTTCTTTCATTCCCAAGCATAAAGGGAAATGAATAACTTTCTAGCCATTGTTACTCATTTTTTACTAGAAAAGTCAGACTTTGAATAAAATCAAAACCATACTCACATGTAAAAGTGAAAAATGGTGGAGTTGCCTTGTATCAGTCCATTTCTACAGCATTTTTCATCTCTTTAAGTCCATTTTCTATAAAATTAAACACAATATTTAGTCACATGGCCTTTGTTAATTCATTGAGATATTTCCCAGTTCTTCCTTTCAATGGGTCTTCAAGATGTTTTATATGCACAAAGCTATAAAACAGACCTTGTAAAATTAAAAGCCATTTCTATTTCTTTTTTTTTTTTGAGATGGAGTTTTGCTCTTGTTGCCTAGGCTGGAGAACAATGATGCGATCTCAGCTCACCATAACCTCCGCTTCCTAGGTTCAAGTGATTTTCCTGCCTTAGCCTCCCAAGTAGCTGAGATTACAGGCATGCGCCACCACACCCAACTAATTTTGTATTTTTAGTAGAGACAGGATTTCTCCATGTTGGTCAGGCTGGTCACAAACTCCTGACCTCAGCTGATCCGCCTGGGATTACAGGCATGAGTCCCCGCACCCGGCCAAGAGCCATTTCTTTAGCAGGTGAATCTTCGGTTCTGTTTCTTTTTTTTACTTTCAGAGTGTATCCAGAAGTCACCAAATGTTAAAAAGTCTTTTCAAATAAAATCAATAATTAAATTGGTGGGGTTTTTTTCTCCCTCAAATAAAATCAATGTTGTTAGCTAAAGAGAAAAAAAAAATCTATCAAATTCTGAAAAATACATGCTTATACAGACCACACTGGGATCTTGTAAAAGTATTTGCTTTATAGTCTTATCGGTTCTGTATTTGCCTGGAGATTAAACTGTCCCATAACACAGTCCTCTGAGTGTAGAGGTGTAGTGGGCAGGCTCTTAAGGTGGTCCTCAGTGTCCTGCCTGCTGGTCTACTGGCATTCCTTCCTTTGGGTTCCCTCTGCTTGACTGTGGGCTTTCCCTCTGCTTGACTGTGGGCTGGACTTATCAGTTTGCTACTAGGAAGAGAACATGGCAGAAGTGATGGGATGTCATTTTCAAAATGAGGTTACAGAAAACCTGTGCTTCCCTATTGGGTGCTTTTTTTCACCCTCTCTTGCGTTGCTTGCTCTGGGGGAAGCCACGTGCTGTGTCATGAAACAGACCAGTGGAGAGCCCCATGTGAGTAAGCTTCGACACAGAGCTTCTGAGATCTGACAACGCCCACATATGTGAGCTGTGAAGCAGACCCTCTTGCAGCTGAGCCTTGAGCTGACTCTGCCCCTGGCTTACACCTTGAGTACAATCTCGTGAGAGACTCTGAGCCACAGCTATCCAGCTGAGCTGCTCCCAGATTCTTCACCTATGGAAACTGCAAGACAATAAGTGTGTGTTGTTTCTTAGCTGCTAAGTTTTGGGGTGATTTGTTACACAGCTATAGATAACTAATACAGGATATAACTGAATCCCTTGTGTGACATCCAAGATATGGCAACCATATAAAGGATTCAACTATGAATTGTGTTGTTGAAAGCTTAAGTGTGGTTATTCATTGAATTGTTTTCCAAAGTGATGCAGTTTTGCTAGATATTCATTTCCTTCTGATGCCAAGAATTGATCTCATTTTTCACTTGTTTCAAATGAAAGATAAATATAGGAGGAGAGAGAGCTGTAAAGCACTTTAAAACGTTACACAAAAAAACCAAGAGATAATAATAAAGCCTACATTTCTTCAATAGGCACAGTCCCAGAAAAGTGGTCCAATCTTATTTTGCAGTTATATATTTTTAAAAGAGCACTTGCTAGGATACTTTAGTGTACATGTCATGTTATCCATCATTCTCGGCAAACTGACACAAGAACAGAAAATCAAACACAGCATGTTCTCACTCATAGGCAGGTGCTGAACAATGAGAACACATGGACACAGGGAGGGGAGCATCACACACTGGGGTCTGTTGGGGGGACCTAGGGGAGGGACAGTGGGGGGTGAAGAGTTGGGGAGGGATAACATGAGGAGAAATGCCAGATATAGGTGATGGGGATGGAGGCAGCAAACCACACTGCCATGTATATATCTATGCAACAATCTTGCATGTTCTTCACATGTACTCCAAAACCTAAAATGCAATTTTAAAAATAATTATATATATATATATATATATGTATATATATATGAAAGCAGACTATGAAAAATAATGATCAAAAGAGTGCACAAGACAAAAGCAAGAGTCAAAATGATGCAAGGCTCATATATTTAATCTCTATAATGAACAGGTCATCAAACATGTAGCTATTTCAAGGCTTCTACATTTTGTGGTGAGTCCCTGACATCAGTTCCCACTTTCTTGGATAGCGGCCCATTCGGCTCTACTTCATGAGTCAGGATATGGCTCCACTTACACCTACAAGAGAGGAGCACATGACCTGGGCTTAAACCACCATATCTCCCTGATATGAATCAGAAATGGACATGTGACCTAAGCCAGTCCACTCAGAATGAATCTTTAATTTTTCAAGCTCTAGAAGGCTTTCATTCTTTCATGTGGCCCAAACTTGGAAAGAGATAAAGATGGAGCTACTGAAATCATCTCTCCATGATGAAAGAAGGGCATGGATTGGAGATGCAGGTCACTACAGCATGTAGTCTTAGGATAAAGCTAGTACAGCAGATGGCAGGAGGAATCAATCCCTATGACAATGTATGAGCCTGAATCCAGCCTGCCTGAAGCCAACCCTGTCTCTGTATGTTCAGTTATGCATGACAATACATTTGTTTCTTAGCCTAAGCAAGATAGAGGAGAAATTTTTGGCTGGCTGTTTGCTTTAGATCATATTCAATAGAAAGTATCCTGATGTCTTTAGATCCAAGCATTTTTAAATGCTGTCATTTTCACTTGACAGATATCCTAAAGAGTTTCAGTGCTTTGGGTCAGCTTTCATCAAAACCTCATAAAATCTTTGTGATATGCAGGATCTGCCATTGCCAGCTAATGCAACAATGGAAGTGTATCTTTAATAATAATAATAGCAACCACATATTGAACAATTAATATGTATTGAGCACTATGCTAAGATATTATATATGTTGTCCCATCATTCTTCACTGTCCTAAAAGCAAGAAAGTAAAATGGTTAAAACACAGACTCTAGAATTCAAATGCCTCAGGTATGAACATTTTCTCTGCCCCTTTTCACCAGTGTAATCTCTTAAAACATCTATCTGCCTCAATTTCCCTGTCTGTAAAATTAAGGATGATGCTACTGTCCTCATCATATGAGAATTAAATGAGTTCATATTAATAAAGTGCTTGGTGTGGAGTTTAGCACACAGAGAGCATTGTGTATGTGAGCATTTATTTTTTATAATAGAACAATGATACAGGAATTGTCATATTCATTTTCCCAGTAAGAAAATTGGTCTTATTTGGAAGCCCTGTTGTGTCCCCTTGAGATGGCCAGTTTAAAATTGAGCTCTAGTCCTAAAGAAAAATGTAGTGAGACTAAGGACTCGGCCACTTTCATCTTTATGTCCTGGACATTACCTAACATGTTGTCCTTCCAGTGATCACTAATAGGATGCAGACAAAGTAACTGAAAAGATATCTACGAAGAATATAAAGGCAGCCAATGGAACAAAGAATACTAGTCTTAGAGTCAAGAGCCCTGGACATTGTGGTAGCTATCTATTGCTGTGTAACAAATTTCCCCAAACTGTGGACATAGAGTAACTTATAGTTTCTGTGGGTCAGAAATCCACGTATCACTTAGCTGGGGGCCTCTGGCTTAGGATCTCTCACAAAGCTACAATCGAGGTGTCAGCCAGGGCTGTGGTCTCATCTGAAATTTCCAATTCCGGGCTCACTCGAATAGTTATTGTTGGAATTCAGTACCTCCAGGGTGAGGGGCTGAGGGCCTCAGTTTCTTCATGGCAATGGTAGATGGCCTCCCTCAGTTCCTTATCCCATGGGCCTCTCCAGCTGGCTTTATTAGCGCATGGATGTGAGAAACACAAGAGAGAGAGAGAGAGTGTCAGTGAAAGAGAGGGTAAGCAAGACGGCAGCCACAGTCTTTTGTGACCTACACAGAAGTGAGATCCATCACTTTTGCTGTGTTCTATTCATCAGACGCATGCCACTAGGTCCAGCCCACATTCAAAGGAAGAAGATTACACAGAACATGAATACCGAGAGGCAGAAGTAAGTGGGAGTCGATTTAGAAGGCTACCTATCAAAGACATGGAGTTGAAGTTAACTACTTTGCTCTTTGGCTCTGGCAGGGTTAGACATTCTGGGCCTCAATTCTCCAGTCTAAAATCTATACTAAAATTCCCCAAGATTCCTTTCAGCTCAGCCATGATTCCAGGAACCCCTGAAAAGGAGCGCAAAGCACACTTTAAAGAAGCACTGGATTTCAAAATGGCTCTACCAGCTCACTTGCAAAAATGAAAACCATATAATTACAATTCCCCCTTTTGTTAACATCACGTCTTGTAGCCACCTGTGTCAAGGAAAGCCATAGTGAGAAAAATGCTAGAATGTGCCATTGGCTCCACTTCCTGAGCCAAGAGGAGATGTTAGCAAAAACGTTCTGTGTGGTTATAAGTCGGTTTACAGCATTTAAGGAAACGGGAATATGAGTTTCCAAAATTTAATTGAAATGGGAAGCTTTATTAGTTTACTCTGATGTGTCAATAAAACACGGTGCACAGCTGATGGTTTTCATGTGATCCCAACAGTAGCTCCGTCTTGAGGTTAATACTCTTTTTGCTTTCTGGACTTACTGGCAAACTCTCTGGCGATATTGAAGTTTGCTTGGATATTTTCTCAACCATTTTTTTTTAATCTATTACTGCTGTTTTCATCTTTTGAAGCAACTTCCCATTTCCTATTTCTTTCCTTTTGTGCAATATTCTACAATCTCTTTAACCCATGATAGCAACTGAGAAAGACATAAACTAAAAAAAAAAAAAAAACATTTAAACCATTCATTGATGTTGAAAAAACAATTCCTGCCATAGATTTATTTACTTTTTGTGTAGATTAAGGAAAGAGATTCTTCCTTTAGGTTGAAGATAGAGAACACATTGTTAAATAGCATGCTTGATTAAAGTTCCAACGGAAAAATGAGATCTTCCTTTTTACTATTTATTAAAGGGCTTTGGTCAGCCCTCACTGGTTTCTACTGAGGCTCAGATTCTCCTGCGAGTTGGTAGTCTGTGAATTCTGTGAACTGGGTTATGAACTGACGGTCTTTGAACTGGGGTTTGTCGATGTTTATCATTTGTTCCTCATTGTTGTATTCTTCTTAATGTCTTTTAAATCTTTGAATGATTCAGTAACATTTAGAAATTGGGAGATTTCACACAAAACGAACTCAGATTACTGGCTTTTCTTGGACAGTCAGAAAGCTTGGCCAGACCTGCCCACATTCCACCATGGTGACAGCTGGCTGAAGCCACGGGGCTGTTTCTTCCTCTTGCACCACATCCTGGCCTGTCATCAGCGTCTCCCCCGCTGCCAAGTACTCTAAAAACCATGACATCAACATAAAATGAAAGACAATCTTGAAATCACTCTTCCATAAAAGCCACAGTGACTTCATTGTTGAGACAATCAGGGTGGGTATAAAACTATGGTCACCTAGAGAGTTCTGTTCCCTCTAAGCAGTACAGCTGTGACAGCTCAGCCTGCCTCATTCACTGATGTGAACCCCACAGTCATCCCAGAGACATCTGAGCAAGATCCAGCCATAGCGCTTCTGGTCAGGACACACCTATGGTTGAAGTAAGATTATCTCATTCATCTTGATGAGGACCCAGGGCATTTGATAAATGTGTGTTGGCTGCATCCATTTTCTTTGCATTGATTATGGCTTTCCTGTTGCTTTTACGTTCATCTGCTCTTCTATGACTGGGTCCTGAGAGTAGTTCCACCCACCATTCTTGACAGATATTCTCTTTGTGCTGTCCTGGTTTTGCGTTAATAGCAGCTATAATGCCAAAATTAATCCATATGTTACACTTACCATTGTCTCGTGCGGCACACAGCCGTGGTTAAGTGCACAGCATGAAGATGTGTGAGTACCCTGTTGTGTCCTAAATAACATTCAGAATGTATTCGGTGTACTACTTCAGTCCCCTGATCCTATGAGTTTGTTTGCTTTTAAAGACCTCCATAAAAGATTGCAAATACCAGTTACTAGCTAAGAGCCATTCAAATCCCATGGACAAATACTATGTAAGTTGTCTGAGGGATTTTTCCCCCTTCAATGCTCTTTCAAAGGCCTTCTAGCAGGGTTCAGAGTCTAGACAAATAGGTAATTTAAAACCTTGAAGGAAACAAGTATTCTTTGCCATTGTTGCTGCCATCAGTCTCTCTATATATTTAGATTGGCTCCAAGTGACTACTTTTTAAACTGAGACTAGAATTGTGTATTTTGAAAGCCTGAAAGCATGCTTCATTATTTACATCAGGCCTATTTAAATTCTAGCATTTCATAACATTTCATCAATTACTTCTCCTCAACCTCATTCCAAATCAGATAAAATCACACAAAATAGCATTTCTATGAATTGCAGTCTCTTACTTTTTCTGGATCATTTTATGATTTTTCATTAAGTTAAAAACTCTTCACAATCACTTGAACCCAAATGACATTTCATGCTGTTGGCTAAATCTTTTATGCATATGCTGTTGGCTATTTTAGAAAAAGAACAAGAGAACTAAAATCTCTTCTCATCAACAAAGAATTTGTCTTCAGTTGTGTTTTTCAACTGCAGTCTCTTCCACTCCCCAATAGAAACTCACCATCCTCACCTAACACATGACAATCTTGTCTGCATTGAGTCAGGGCCTCCTTCCCTGTTATGCACAGTGGGCAGAATGCCTAGGGCCCATGGCACCTTAAGGGCCTGTGAAAATGTTTAGTTTCTTTTAAAATTAGAAAACAGAGTGAATATAATCCAGTCTGGGTTTCATTTGTCTGTTCCAAGGCAGTCATAATATATGCTTTTGAATATCTGGCTACTGAAAGGAGGGGCTCAGGAAGGCAAAAATACTCAACACCCATGAAAATCATAGTGTGGTGCTACGTTTAGAGTAAATATATACATCACTTAGAATTAATTTGAACAACAGAATTCACAATCAGAACTACACAAATGCAATGTCACTTAGCCATATGTCCTTGAGCAACCTCATTAAGCCTCTATTTTTATTTTCATGGGACTGATCATAATAGACAATATTTATTGAGTTATTACTATGTCTTAGGCCTTGTAGGGGAATGCTCAGCATCTCATCTCATACAATTCTTTGGCAAAACAATGACAGATGTGTCTTGTGCAGCACTATAAGAAATGACTGACAGTAATTGTCAGGATACCATGAGATTATGCAGAGCTGCACTTACCAGCAATGTAGCCTTAGGCAAGGTATTTCCCTGCTCACAGCCTTAGTTTCTTAATCTAAAAAACAGGGATAATAAAAAGATCAAGGTCGTAAGCTCTGGGGAGGGTGACTTAGTTAAGGTCATGTCAAATTCTCTGAAGGTCATGTCAAATACATAGTGCTGGTGATTTTGTCAATGTTCCATATAAATGGTAGTTATTATTAGCCTTCCCTAAGAGATTACCTTTCCCTGCCCTCCACTGTGTCTAAACTTCATATAAATGGAATAATACAGAATGTACTATTTTATGTCTGACTTCTTTTACTCAACAACATGTCTGTGAGATTAATGCGTTTTTTTTTGCAGTCATGACAAGGTGTTCTTTTTCACTGCTGTATTGAATTCCATTGTATGACTAGACCACAATTTATGTATCCATTCTCCTGTTAACATTGAGGTTGTTTCCAGGTTTGGGCTGTTAAGAATGAAACTACCAAAGTAGTCCCCACTTATCTGCAGTTTCACTTTGTGAGATTTCAGTTACCCATAGCAGAGCACAATAAAAAATAAAAATAAAAATAAATCATTTTAGACAAAGAGATCACATTCACATAAATTTTATTGCAGTATGTTTTTATAATTGTTCTATTTTATTAATGTCTTTCTGTGCTAATTCATAAATTAAGCTTAATCATAGGTATGGAGATATATATATACATATGTATATGTGTGTGTGTGTGTGTGTGTATAATATATATATATATGAAAAAATGGTGTATATATAGGGTTCTGTAGTATCAATGGTTTCAAGCATGATCTTGGCACATTATCCCCCTTAAGTAAACTGGGACTACTATATAAGCATTATTTAACATGTATTTTGATGGACACAAGTTTTCATGCCTACTGGGTACATATCTAAGAGAAGTATATAAATCCATTCTAATACTGCTATAAAGAACTACCTGAGACCGGGTCATTTATGAAGAAAAGAGGTTTAATTGATTCACAGTTCTACAGGATTAACAGGAAGTATGACTGGGCGGCCTCAGGAAACTTACAATTCTGGCACAAGGCAAAGAGAAAGTAAACACATCTTACCATGGCAGACTAGGAGAGAGAGACAGTGAAGGGGAAAGTGCAACATACTTTTAAGCCATCAGATCTCATGAGAACTCACTCACTATCACAAGAACAGCAAGAGGGAAATCCACCCCCATGATCCAATCACCCTTCCACCCTATCCCTCCCCCAGCATTGGGAGTTACAGTTCAACATGAGATTTGAGTGGGGACACAAAGCCAAACCATATTCAGCAGAATTGCTGGATTACAGGGTAAATTGAGCACTGTCATGTGCTGGATTTCATGGTAGGCAGGGGTAGGAAGATAGGAAGAAGCAAAGCTTTATTATGGTTCCTGATTTCAGTCTAATAAGGAAGATAAGTCAATAATTTGCAATGATCAATATAAATGTAATAGCTGTGCTTGCAACAAAGGAGAGGCATGTGGAACCATGAAAGTATACCTGGGGCTTTGACCTGGTAAGGGTGCAGGTCCTATGACCAAAGGGAGGATAACAAACCTGGGGAACTGGAATAAGGCTGGTGTGGTTGGTACAGAGAGGAAAGAGGAAGTGGAAAAGTGGGTAGAGTTCAGACCAAGTAGGCTGTGTTCGGCGTTTCATTTTCACTACTCTCACCAAGGGGGAGGACATTATTATTTTTTGTTTTATTTTATTTTATTTTTTTAGGGAGGAGGTGGTTATCAAAGAGTAACCTAATTAGATTTGTAGTCTGAGAAAGATTATCTGGCTACTAAAACGGATTGAAGGGGATGTGTGTGAGTAAGAATGGAGGCTGGGATACCCATCAGAAGTTACATATTTTTGCATGAGTGTAACTGTTCTTATGCCACCATCAGCTACTATAATTTGGACTTTATAAGTTTGAGTCAAATGATTTAAAACAATTTTTAATAGATTATTAATTAAATGCAAGTCCTCTTCAGGTCAATTTTTTTCCATCAGTATCACACCCTGAGAAAAGTTTAATTCAGTTTCCTAGTACATTTGCTCATCTGTTTTATTACAGGTTTTATCGACCTCTACCAATAATTCTATTGTTATTCCAAGTTACGGTATGATTGTGAATGTCTGACACATTATTACAAAATGAATCAGAATTTATGACTGTGGTGTTCATCGTCCATTCCCAATACAACCTATCCTTTCCCAATGTTATTATTCTTTCTTTCTTTTATTTTTCTTGCTTTCTTGCTTTCTTTGCTTTCTTTCTTTTTCTTTCTCTTTCTTTTCTTTCTTTTTTTATATTTTGAAACAGGGTCTTGCTCTGTAACCCAGGCCAAGTGCAATGGCATGATCATGGCTCACTGCAGCTTCGACATCCTGGGCTCAGTCAATCCTCCTGCCTCAGCCCTTCTAGTAGCTGGGACCACAGGCATGTACCACACATGTGGCTAGTTTTTGTATTTTTTGTACAGATAGGGCTTCATCATGTTGCCCAGGCTCGTCTCAAACTCCTAAACTCAAGTGATTCACCCACCCTGGCCTCCCAAAGGCATGAGCCACCATACCTGGCCCCAATATTATTAGGCACAGTGGTCAAGTTCAGAATTCCAAGTGTTCTACGGGTATAATCTGATACCTTTGCTATCTTATAGGACTGGCTTTAAATGAGTTCTTAGGAAGAAGTGTCTTTTAATTTAATTTGCAGACCAAGGCCATCACTATTCTGCTCTCTAATTCCTATTTGAAGAGAAATTGTGAGTTTGAAGTAACCTATGGAGTGTCCTTGGATCTAGGGAGATTGCGAGAAGATTCTACAATATTGCAATGGAGTATTCGAGATGACAGATTTGAAGCCCCATGGTTTGGTTTTGAGTTCTGGCTCCTCACTTAAGTCCTTTGGAACTTTGGTCTGAGCCTCTGTTTCCTCATCTGTAAATGGACATGATGATAACACTAGTTTGTACCTTACAATAATGAATATAAGTGAATACTTATCTAATGCCTAGCCCAGGGTAAATAAGAGCTTTATGGATGTTGGCTGTGTATTATTGGCCTCCTTCTAAATTATTTCCATTGGATTAGGTTAACTGTTTCATTGCTACAAGAATTAGCCATATGAATTTTGCTCTTGCATTTTCTTTGAAGTAATTGTTAAAGTTAGTATCTAATACATTGTTCAAAATCAATGCCTAATGGGGAAAATTTTTTTAAAGGTTTAGACCACTGAAAAATATTTTGTCTCCTGATATATTCGTATATACCACCATTTCCAATGTAGTATTATTCATTGTTTTTCTTTTTCTGTCTTAGCTACATAGAAGTTCAGAGTAGGTTAACCTGAAAGGTGGACTCCATGACCAAATTATTTACTTCTCCCTTCCTTTTTTCCTAATCTAGTAATGTTATATTTATACTTAAATATGTATACACACATAGCTGTTTATATGTCCATATCAGAAGTGATCTGAAATTCCTTTGGATAAGTAATAACAGAACAGAAATAAAATACCTAACAAAATAAATTTCAAAACTACAATTTGTGCATTCATTAACCACCCATTTGCTAAGTAAGCTGCAAAACCTGGGGTAGGTTGTTTCACGTCTCTAAACCTTTCTCTACTTCTGCACAATGAGGGATAATAAGGAATCTACTTGAAAGAGTTCTTTTGAGGAAGGAACATATATAAAAAAATTCAGAAGAGTGACAGCCTACAATAAGCACTCAAAGCCAGTTGTTCATGTCACGATCACTAGAATTATTCCTAGACATCAGAGTCGAGGCTCAGAGAACTAGTTACCAGAAATTCCTACATACAAACTGGGTGCTAATTAGTGTTACACAAACAATGTTCTATACCAAATCTCTAAGCCAACTTTTAAATTTTTGGTTGTTGCTGATTTTTTACTTTCAAAACTGGAGAGTCACAATGATCCATTTTATGTCAAATGACAAAAAAGTAGTTGAATGCAATACAGAAATATCAATAACAATGCCACAGTAATACACATTTTTTCCTAGTTTATGTTTGTGCCATACTAACAGAACTTTATAAAAAAAACTTGTTATTGTGAAGAATTTCATGCATGTAAAATAATCCATAATAAACATATTAACTATAAATAACTGCGGACCCATGACCCAACTTAAGAAACAGAACATAAAGATTATTAAAGCCTCCTCCATCTATACCTTCCTTCTACAGTTAACCACTATTCTGAATTTTTTTCTCTACCATTTATGCCTCAGGAAAAAGGCTATGCAACATGTACACCTAATTCTGTCTACCAGTCTACCGTTTGTATAACCACCATAGAATCCCTTTTCTTCACACAGATGTGCTCCAACTATTACCTCTTGTCCTTTGACGTCTTCGTCACCTTCTCTTTTGGATCCTTCCCATCTACTCTGTGGTTTTGTTTTTTTTTTTTTTTTTTCCAAAAAAAAAAGGCCTTTCCATCTGCACCACAATGGCATTAAGTGATGGCCTACCACTTTCCCACCACTGTTAACTTTCTTGTAAAAATACTTTTCACTTGCTGCTTCCAAATCTCACACCACCTACTGCTGAATCTTCTATAATCTATTTACTACCAGCAACCAGAATGCTTCTAGCTACTCTCAATCCCTAAACTGGATGAGTCAATCTCTTCAATCCTGCCCTCTCTTGTTACCCTCTCCAGCACTATAATCTGCATTAAGAATTCTCAGCTGGTGCTTCAGTCTCTTCCCCCTACATCATGCCCACACCCTCCACCCCCAGAAAGACAGAATGATTTGAACCCCACCAGCTCTTTCGCTAAGTCGGAATCACCTGGAGTGCTTGTTAAAACCCTGGGCCCTGTCCCCAGAGTTTCTATGAAGTCATCTTTGAAGACAACCACCATTATGTTGCTCCACATCATCGCCCAATGGGGAATTTTTTTTTAGGATTTAGTCCCGTGGAAAAACTTGGCATTTCTAACAAGTTCCCAGGTGATATTGGTTGTAGGTTCACACCTGGAGAAGCGCTGAATTAGAGAATTTTTAAAGTATTGTTGATCCTTAGCACCTGATATGTTGAGGCTTTTTCAAACCACATAGTTATCCCCCCTGAGAATCACTGCTGTGTGTGGCACTGGTGCCTGATGGGAGGGAGCTGATACCTCGGGTGTGTGTGGAACTCACGTGTGTCTGGGCTCACATGTGGGGAGGCTGAGGTATGGGGGTCTCAGGTGTGCATGGGGTTCAGGTGCATGGAAGCTCAAGTGTGGGGAGTATCAAATACATGGGGACTCAGCTGTGTGGAGAATTCAAGAATGGGGGAGGGCTCAACTATGTGGGGGCTCCAGTGTGGGGACCTCAGGTGTATGGAGGCCCAGTTATATGTGGGACAGGTGTGTAGGGCTCAGATGTGGGGGTCTTAGGAGTGGGGAAACAGGTTTTGGAGCTCAGAGCTATGGGAGCTCAGCTGTGTGTGTGGCTCAGGTGTGTCTGGAGCTCAGGTGTTGGGGCCTCAAGTCTTGGGGGGCTAGGGTGTTTGATGCTCCAGTTTTGTGTATGGGGTAGAAGACAGTTAACTCTTTTTTGAAGGAAATAAGGACCTGCTTAGTTATCAAACAGAGCTCCACCTTCTCGACTCTTATTGGCCACTCTATACTCCTGGCTCTTGTTCACACCCCTGCTTTCAACATTCACATCGTGGCCTCTTGGATTCACACTCTTGCGGATTTCCCCTTACCGTTGCAGCTTGTCTCCTTTGCTGTTTCTTTTTCCTCCCACCTGCATTTCCCCCTCGTCCTCTTCTCGTGGCAAGCTACCTTAGCTGTCCAATGCATGGCCCCAGGTGTCGGCAGTAGCAGCATCTGGGAGCTCATTAGAAAGGCAGTCTCTCAGGCCCGAGCCCACACGGAGCCAGACTCTGCAGTGTAACAAAATCCCCAGGTGACTTTTATGTGCGTTAAATGTTAAGAAGCCCTTCTTCAGGATGTAAAGGGTTCTCTCCCGAGTCCTGCGTATTCTGAGCTTCAGTGCGCTTTTCCAATTGCCAATTACACGTCTCCACGTGGTTGATGCCCTGGGAAGTCCAAGTGCTGATGCCAAGCTTGTGCCCTTCTCTCACCCTCCCCTTCCTCAGCCGTGCTTCCTACAGACACTTCTTTCTTTCCTGCCTCTGCTTACACTACCAGCAGGCACCCAGAGATCACAAAGCAAATACAGACAGGCACCATGCAGGTAAAATAAATGAGGGTAGTGGGCTGGGTGGGGACTGGGGTGAACTAGAGGCAGCCTGCTTTGTCTAATGCAGCTGAAAACTGTCATTTAGAAATATGGTGTCAATGTCGCCAAACTGTGCATTTTTATGTGAGATCTCTGGATTTGATTGTGGCCACAAATTCAGTTTTTTGTTGTTAAATTATAGGAGCCAAAGAAAACCTGTTGTAAACTGTACTGGCCTGTGCTCAAAAGCAAGTTCTTTTTGGCTTTCTCCTACCCTCACCTTCATCTCTCCAATCATTGCCAAAATTTGTACATTTCACCCTTTCTCTAAGTCCTGGTGTACCTTTCCTTCAGCCAACTGGCTAGGCGCACCAGAGACGGTACAGTAACATCCGGTGTTTCTACCTCCATCTTTTTGCAGTAAAAGCCACCTAACAACTGCCAAATTATTAAAAAAATACTGCTCCAATCGCGTAAATTACCTTTCTGTTCAAAACCCTTTAGAGACCCCCCTGTGAAAACCTTATCTCAAATGGCTTTTCCAACCCCTTGCTCCCTTCCTTAGCCATGCTTTTGACGAGCGCTCACAAGGCTTGGACAAGGATCACGGTATTTGCAGAGATGACAAGAAATGAAGGGATTTGAGAGATATTTCAACATTAAAGTCAGCAGCAAAGCACAGCCACTGGTAAGACTCTTACTACCACTTGCTGTGAAAAGCCTGCATAAGACATACCACGTTGTACACCTGAATTTGCAAACTGGCAGTCTCAGGGTCAGATTTGTTGTGCAATTATCTTTTGTGTAGCCTGCACTGCTTTAAAACACAAATAGTAGCCAGGTCTAAAAATAGCGATTGCACATAAAAATCAGGATTCCTGCTTTAAAAAAAAAAAGTGACAGATCCAGATCAAAACTTTCCTCCGTGGCAACTACTGGATGAAGCTGACATTTCTTCCTTTCCCTTCAGATGCAGCATGCTGTTCGCCCATCTTCATACCTAGCCCAGGGAAGTTACTATTTATAAAAATAAGCAAAGGCTTTAGAAATGAATTTAAAATGGGAATCAAATATTTGTAATGTTCTAAAATGTCACAGGTAGTTAAGAAAATGGAGTTAGCAACATCGCACCCTTCCTTCCCACTGATGTTAGATATTTGGGTTTTTGTATTAGGTTTTCTTGATAATATGCAGGACAAAATTTAAAGTCCCAGTGAATTACATAGTTCAGTCTCTTGACCCATGTGAGGTGAGTGTTCATTGTCAACATTTCTAAAGGGTTATACTTCAGTCACCCTCCTATGCTAGATCTTCCACTGGGCGGGGGGGGGGGGTCCCCAGATCCATCCATTCCCCACTGCAGGCGATTGACTTCTATGAACCATAGAAGTCAGGATTCCGGTTGGGTTTTGCCAATGGTGGAACCCAGGTGGATTTTGCAGGGAGAGAGAATGAGGTCAGGGTGTCTAGTCCCCTGGCTCTCTCACTGCAGGGTTGACCCAGGCTGGCTGTGCTCCTCCCCAGATGAAGAGCAACTTTCTCTGCGTCCGGAGTGAAGGGGGCAGTTGCTCTCTCCCCCGGCCTTTGATGGTACCAAAGGACCCTAGTGGTTACCTGGCACCATTATCATTTTGGCTAGAGTTTCCTCAAATTATTCTAATTTTATTTCCTACTGCAAGTTGACTGACTCATCTCCCCAGCCTCACTGCTTCAACTGAACATTAACCAAATGCATGCAAGAAAAAAATACCCTTGGTAAGAGTCATTTTCTAGAACTTGAATATCACTATTTGGGAAGATTTTTGCAGCAATTTAAAAATTTGCCTTTGGTTGGGCACAGTGGTTCACACCTGTAATCCCAGCACTTTGGGAGGCCAAGGCGGGTAGATCACCGGAGGTCGGAAGTTCATGACCAGCCTGGCCAACATGGTGAAACCCTGTATCTACTAAAAATACAAAATTTAGCTGGGTGTACTGGCACGTGCCTGTAATCCCAGCTACTCGGAAAGCTGAGGTGGGAGAATCACTGGAACCCAGAAAGTGGAGGTTGCAGTGAGCCAACATCACTGCACTCCAGCCTGGGTAAGGCAGTGAGATGCCATCTTAAAAAAAAAAATTGCCTTTACAGTATTAAGAACTTTAGAAATTATATAATCGTCTATCTTTAAGCCTGATTCATGTTTATAAACATTGAACCAAAAAATACATATGCAGTTTAGCCTCAAAAATATTTCTCTAAAAGTTAGGTATATTTAATCCTAACAATATCCTCATTTTTGTGATATGATCCTTCCACTCACATTTTGGCACATCAGTGCCATCTGCTGGAAAGTTGATACACTTAGGTCTCCCAAATCCCAAAATGTATGTCTTTTGGGAGGCAGTAGGAGGAAATGTACCCTTTATTTAAGAAATAAGCCTCACTTTAAGTACATAGCCATTTAACTTTCACATCTTTATCAATATAAACCCCAATTAATTACAAAGCACTACAATAAAATCTAAAATTGAAAACAAAAACACACTAAACATTTCTTTCTGCACATCTCTTGGCTTCTAAAACGTTCTTCTGTGGTTCTGCACTGTTTCTATAAAGCTCCATATACAGCCACATGTTTTAACATTGCCCGTTCTTTTACCCAAATCTCTGATATTGATAGATATGTAAAAAATACGTATGTTTAAATATAATATGTAACATATACTTAAATAAAATATATACATATATATTTTGAAGCCTCTGACAAAGCTTTAGTTGTGAAATAGGGAAGGATGCAGGATTGTACATCTTTTAGTTATGCTTTCCCGGTCATTAGACAGCAATTAAAATCACACATAGAAACAACATGACACAACTGTTAAAATTTTCTTATGTGAAAATTGCGACAACAAATATTCTAAATAATATAGAAACATAAAAGATTGCTTAACTGATTTTAATAACATGACATAAAGCCCCTAGACTTGATATAATTGTTATGCAAAATACATAGGTGAATACTGTCTTCTTTTAAAAATATAAAATAAATAAGCAAGACATGTGAAAATAGGCAAGTTTCCATTAAATAAATGAAAATTTTAAAAAAAGAAAGTTTTGCTTTCCATGTCATTTGAAGAAGGAAAATTATCATTTTAAACAATATTCAAGTTTATTAAACAAATAAAAAAAGTATTATAAAATGTTTAACTTTCATCAGCTTCAAGGTTTATGTTGCTCCCAAATTTTGCATACAACTGAACTTTCAAATCTGCTAACACCCGCTGAATTGATTCCACTCTGGATTCTAAGGCGTCAATTTCTTCTTGCAAATTTTTCTGGAAAAAAATAATTTACATTAATTCTATTCAATTGGATGATTTCTGAGCATCTGTGTCTGAAATAATATTTGGGAAGAATTTTAGGTCAAGAACCTTCTAAACTTGAACAGGCGGCTAAGTAACACTGATAATTAGGTCTAAATATCTGAATATGGGCATTTTAAATGCATGGTCCGTATCTGCTTTTCACAGAATAAATCAAGCTTGTTTTCTCCCTTTCTGCTAATCCAAAAAAAAAGTAAAAAAATAATAATGATAATTTCTAAATTATCATTTCCTAATAAAGAAAGAAGCAAACACAAAGACTTCTATAAACAGTTTATCCTGGGCCTGCTGGCTTCTAACCCAGCTTTTCCCAAAAACAAAAATAACTATGAGACTACAGGAAATGATAGAAAATCACACCACCAACTACCAATAATTAAGAATAACAACTTAAGATCCAACTCTGGCAGAAATTTTCACAAACTTTGAGGCCTCTGAAGCTAAACTTTGGAAGAGAGTGGTAGGGTGCCTTTTTTTTTTTTTTTTTTTTGAGACGGAGTTTCGCTCTTGTTACCCAGGCTGGAGTGCAATGGCGCGATCTCGGCTCACCGCAACCTCCGTCTC
>NW_016107414.1:4505951-4541101 GCF_001604975.1 Cebus imitator
ACCATGTTGACCAGGATGGTCTCGATCTCTTGACCTCGTGATCCACCCGCCTCGGCCTCCCAAAGTGCTGGGATTACAGGCTTGAGCCACCGCGCCCGGCCTCATTTTTAAGACAGAGCAGCTTTGCCCAATGAAACGTCACATGTTTTCTAAGTATTCAAGGTGACACATGTTAATTATCTTGATTTAATTACTCCACATCATATTAATGAATTATAACATCACATTTACCCCATACATTTATAGAATTATAAATTATCAATTTACAATGTTAAAAAAGAAAGTACAATTCCAAAGAACAATTCTTTCTACCTACCTACCCATCTATAGATACTTAGCCTCTTCAATTATAAAACCAGTTTTGTAATCCCTCATTAATAGATGAAATAAATTTTAACATATATGCTTTGTTAAAACAAGTTATAAGTTCCTGGCTAGGATCAAAACAAATTTTTTTCCTAAACATGAGAAAAAATATGAAATCATATAAACCAAATACGCATTAACATTAGAAACTAAAGAGTATCTAATATTGACAATGTTACTGTTTTAGAAATCTAGCCAATGGCTCTCAAAGGGTGGCCCCCAGACCAGTATCAGGGACAAAATCACCTGGGAACCTGTTAGAAGTACACACTCTGGGGCCCTACTTCAGGCCTCCTGAAAGAGCTTCTTTGGGTTGAGCCCAGCACTCTGAATTCTTAACAAGACCTGTAGGCAACTGTGATTTTGATGCATGCTACAAGTTTGAGAATCACTGTCACAAAACAAGAAACAGAAATAAGACATGTGGCTACTAGAAAGGAGATAAATTCTAAATGTCTATACTCAGAAAACCTAGTTAATAAGCAAAAGAAGACACTAGAAAGTTATTTTAATATCACAAGTCCAGTCATAACTCTCTTTTCCAAAAATCTCTGAAGGCTCCTCTTTGCTCTGGGACAGCGGTGGGCAAACTCTGTACTAGGTTCTTCAGACCAAATCTAGCCTGAAGCTTGTTTTTGTCAAGTTTTATTGGAACACAGCCCTACAGATTCACTCATCTTGCTTTCACAGTAATTATGGCAGAGACTGTGCAGCCCACAAAACCTAATATATTTACTTCTGGCCCTTCACACAAAGTTTGCTGACCCCTGCGCTAAGATAAAGGGCAATTTATTCCACTCAACTGACTAGAGTTCTCCAAGATGTGGCCACAATTTCAGGTGCTCCCAAATCTCCAGCAAATACATCTTCTTGCAGTTTCACATTTGCACCATCATCATCCTATGGCCATTTACACACGCTGCTTCTCAGGACTAGGACACCCTCCACCCCTGTCTGGCTGACAGCCACTTATTCCTCGGCTGTTCTCTCATCACTTTCCCTGGGAGGCCTTGATGTCCAGACTAGAATAGACTCCTCTTCCTATGTTCTTAAAGCCACCTCTATCCTTATACCACTTTCTACTCATTATCAGTTTTGTTTACTTTTCTCTTTCCATCTAGACTATATGCTCCATGCAGGTGGGGCCCAGGCAGGTTTTGTTGTCCCCAGTGATCCCTAGTACATGGCAGAACCTGATACAGAGTAAGTATTCAATTCATTCATTCCAGAAGGAATGAATGAGTAAAAAAATAAAGGTTCAGTATCTATCTGTGTATGGGGCAGGGGACTCACAATAGCCACAAAGACCATAAACTATTTTGGAATGCTTTCAGTAAAAATATTTTTTAAATGGTTAAATAAAAAGAACAAAATCACAAAATTTGACTAAGAAGAAAAGATTTAAACATAAGGGAAACTTATAACATTTCTGCATGGAGACATAGGAGTAAATGATAGTTCTTCCCAAGATTTACTAAATGTGGGTTTCATTCATAGGAAGTTTTGCTTTTTATGACATTTGAAGAAGAGAGACTATCATTTTAAGCAATCAAGTTTTTAGCAAAAGCATTAGCAAAGGTTTAATTGCCATCAGCTTTCATAGGCAATGTGACCATCCCTCTCATATAGTTAGAAGGCATGTGAATTGAAAATTTTCATACCATGTATCAAATGTCTCAGATATTATCGGAGAACTCATATGCTGACCCAGTCATTACATACTTCTCTAATTATTTCCTCAAAACAATTTCCTAAATGTCAACAAAAGATATATGTAGAAGAATGCTCACTGTAACATTACCACAGCAAAATATTGGAAACAAATTAATGCTAACAAGATTCACGGCCCCAGTTGATATCCATCAACATGATATTAAACAGTAATCAAAAATGATGTTTTTAAAAGGCCTGTGTGCCTGGCCCAGAGCAGGCTCCCAATGAGTACCTGCTGTACAAATAAACAGTAAACAAAACAAGCAAAAATGCTCCTCCTAGAACATTAACTGTCCAAGCTGGGAAACAAACTACTTTTTGGAGAGAGTCAGAAAGAACATAAAAGAAATACATGAAAATGTCACCTCTGGGTAGTAGCATTACAGAGGATTTTTCTTTTCTGCTTCGATATATGCTATGCTTTCTACATAGTTTTAGTTTTGAGCAAGGTTCTGGAGTCAGAAGAGCACTGTCTATGTGTCACACTGAATAAATCCCGTAACATCTCTAAGCCTCTATTCTTTGTCCCTAAATGGTGATTAACAGGTCATTGTTAGGATTCAATAAGATCCTGCTAGCAAAGCATCACAGCATGTGTGGGATGCTGTATAACAAGGCAGTAAATGTTAACTATAGTTGGCATCCAGGATGTCCCTACACCTACAATTACATGTTCTTTATATAAATTCTAATTTCAGAATTAACTTTGAACATACCTTTGCTTCTTCTAACATTTCTTGTGTTTCTTCTTGAGAATGGCTAATGAAAACATCACCAATTTGATAAGGTATCATTAAGCAGTCATCATCTGCAAGCATGATGTCATCACAAGCATCTTCTAGGTTTTGGAGTTGTTTCTATAAATGCAAAATGGCATAGAAAAATGTATTCAAAATTCTCTGATAGAAGCTGAAGGCCAATTGTAACCTGGAGACAGCAACTCTCTGAGGGGCCCCCTCACAAAGGTATTACCACATTAGAATAAGACTAATTTGTAACGTTTTAGATGACACTTCACAGGCAAGCAGTTAGAGCTAACACATTGTCCTCTGGACATTTTCAGATTGCTACAAGCACCCTTTAGTGGACAGCAGGCACCCACGGTCACTCAAAATTTCTTCTATTTTAACAATTTTCAACTTTGTGAATTCTGCCTTCCTACAAAAACCAAACCAAAAAACCAACATACATTTCTCAGCCTTGCTTGCTGATAGGGTGTAAGTAAATCACAAGGCTCTGCCAGCATGTGTAAGTGATAATAAATTCCACCAATCAAATACACTTGAGCTGGATTTCAATTCAAGGGAGACAGGCTGGACACAGGCCCCAGATTTACAGGGGTAGGTGGCAGTGGCAGCAGTAGCTTGGTGTTCCTAGGTCTGCAAGGGTGGCTTCCTCATTGGGAAGACAGCTGACTCTGGGATCAGTAGAGGCAACAGCTATTCCATCGCCAGCCAAGTACTCCAAGACTTGTTCCTGGAACCTCAGTCTAGACTCAAGCACCTCAACAATAAGTTATTTCGTATCCCTTAAAAAAAAAAAAAAAAAAAAAAAAAAAAAGACTTTCTACTTAACCAGAGTGGACTGCATCATCTGCAACAAACAGCCCATAGAAATATACTTGTTAACTGAGTTCAGTTTTAAGTAGCTACAGTATAAAAATTTTTTATTCTTCTGATAATTATTTTCAATACCTTTTTTACTTCTATTTCTTCCTTCAGCTCTGTGATTCTACTTGTATTCCGTGCAAATTTGTTTATCTTTTGTTGATCTTCGAAAGTAACATTGACATCTTCTGCAGCCTGAAAAAAGTTTTTAAGTTTTTGTAAAATTTTAATGGAGAGGTTGTCAATTGGCTTTTTATAATTCTCAACAATAACTCAATAAATTATGTGCACTCATATAGTCAAGAATCACAAGAAAATTCTTACAGAACATAATAAATGCCTTATTTTTTGCTCCACAAGCTTAAGGTTTGTACATAAATCTATAACCTTTTCTGATACTGTATAAAATAATTCCTATGCTATAAGAATATTGCAAATATAAAGAACAATTAATAAGTTCTTTAAAAAGAAAAGAAGAAAGCCAACTTTTGGCCGAGCAGAATTTCTCGAGTTGGAGCATTCTTCTACTAAGATAACCCAGGAAAAAAAAGTTATGTGTCAAATACATTGGTAAATGCCTCATAGTAGTGTTTGTTTGTTTTTTGCCTAAAGCCAAAACTTGCATGAGCTTAGTGTGGTAATAAAAATCTGATGGTTTCTATGGTATTTAAAACAAACGAGATACTGGCTAAAGGGTCACTGTATATTTCAGTAGCTACATTTCATTCATAGCAAAAATTATGTTAATGATGTAGGACCTATTTAAATGTCTTAATAAGGTTTACTTCACTAAAACACGATAAAAATTCAATGTTTAGTATTTAAAAATTAATATCTAATATGATTAAATTTACAAATTTACAAATAAAGAGTACTTGGATAACATAATACCCATGAAATTTGAAAAAAATAGCTAACATTGATTGAGAGTTTACTGTGTGCCAAAACTTCCTAAGGACTTTCTCATCTCTGCTAATCCTCCAATTCAGCCTAGTAAGGAGGCTCACCAGTACTATTTTACAGATTGAGAAACTGAGGCAAACTTTATATAACATGCCCAAAGCCACACAGTCAGTAGGTGGTGGAGCTTGGTTTCAACCCGGGCAGACTGGCTGCAGAGGTCAGACAGGTCCATGAGTTCTGGGAAAGTGAGTGTGAACGTGCGCCTGTGTGAGCGTGTATGTGTGTGAGTGTGCACACAGGCTTAGGCACATTTGGAAGAGGCAGCAGAAGTCTGCTTTCATCAGATTCTCAAGGAGGTACTATACATTTTTTTAAAAATAAAGGTAGAAAAAAGGATAAAACCAGACTCTCCTTAGGGTTTCCCTTCCATTTATAAAATGAGAATCAGAGCACCTGATTCTAGCTTAAAGGAGGAAAGACGTGTATGTGTATAAAAATAGTTCTTACTGAAGAACTGTTTTGGGCTCTTTTGCAATAACAGTAATGAGCTCACAACATCCACACACCATCCCTGACCTGGTCTCTTGTGACTATCGACTTAAGATTTGTGAACTTTTATTTCTCAGAGGTTGAAAGGCGGTATCAATCAACACAAAGCTCAGTGGTCGAAATTTAACACAGCCCTCCCCTTTGTCAGGCTCTCATTCCAATAAACAATTTCACATGCATTATGCACCACCTCAGCAACACAGAAGATAGCCTGAAAAAAATCCTTTACATCACACTATGTATAGCTTTGAGTGTTCAACCAGATGCATAATTTTGATGAATATGGAAGTTGGGGAACACCGAGCTACACTAAAGAAACCAAAGTATATCTCTCAGCACACAAGTCATTTGCCAAAGTGAGAACTGTCAATTCCCTAAGCAAACAGAATTCTCAAGAGTTCCTGTTTGCCTGAGGAGTATATGCCATTTTGTTTAAATACTGAAAACCTTAACAGGTATTTATGGATCCATTTGTCCTAGTGAGGGCTCAACAGAGCCATTCACATGAACGGATCCAGTGTAAGACTGCCTGGCACATAACTGAGGCTAATATATGGTTTCTGAATTTGAATCTCAATCATGCTTGATCAGACTCAAACACTCAGTTTCCAAAATGTGGTAGAGAGAATTTGGCTATGCTTTCTGTCTTTCCAAAGCAGGAATTTCCTGTTGTAGCCCCACCAAACCACAGCCACCAGCACACACTTGGTCCCTGGTGTCCAGTTCTTTATGGTGATTTTCCCACTGGGGTAAAGGGCTAACGTTGATGTGTGAGTCCACTGGGCCAAAACGCCGCCCATTGGCCGCTGTTTACAGCAGAAAGTAAGATGTCAGTGCCTCTGACGGCTAACAGAGGCTTCTGCTTCAGGATCACTGTCCTAGATCACTCCTACCTTTCTTGAAGCTGCATTTTGGTAAGAAGTGGGTTTGTTTGTTTGTTTTTTGTTTTTGAGAAAGTCTTACCGTTGCCCAGGCTGAAATGCAGTGGAGCAATCTCGGCTCACTGCAACCTCCACCTCCTGGGTTCAAGCCATTTTCCTGCCTCAGCCTCCAAGTAGCTGAGATTACAGATACGTACCACCACGCCCAGCTAATTTTTGTATTTTTAGTGGGGGCGGGGGTTTCACCATGTTAGCCAGGCTGGTCTCAAACTCCTAACAGGTGATACACCTGCCTCAGCCTCCCAAAGTGCTGGGATTACAGCCATGAAACACCATGCCTAGTCAGAAGTGGGTAATTCTTGTTTTGAGGCTGGAGTGCAGAGGTGCGATCTCAGTTCACTGCAATCTCCACCTCCCAGGTTCAAGCAATTCTCCACCTCAATCTCCCGAGTAGCTGTGATTACAGGCACCCGCCACCATGCCTGACTAATTTTTGTATTTTCAGTAGAGACGGGGTTTCACCATCTTGGCCAGGCTGGTCTTGAATTTCTGACCTCATGATCCACCTGGCCTCCCAAAGTGCTGGGATTACAGGTATAAGCCACTGCACCCAGCCTAAGTGGTTTATTCCTTAACAAGCACCCTCCGTGATTCTAGTGTATGCTCAAGTTTAAGAATTATCGGGCCTTTAAGTCTCTTTCCACGTATATGCTAGATTGACATAAAAATGGCATAAGCCACTGCACCCAGCCTAGAAGTGGGTAATTCTTAACTGGGGGTGGGGGGGTAGGGGAGTGGGGTCAATGGACACTGAGAGGGCAATTTACCCTGAGACTGTATGCAAAATGGCATGAACAGTATGTGCCTTCTGGAAGGGCTTCTAGCTTTCATCAGATTCTCAATGGGATGGATCCACAACCCCAAAAGGTTAGTAACTCCTGCCTTCAGGGAAACCAGAGGTAGCTACTCTCAAAGTCACAAGAACTCTAGGAAGAACTCATATCCTATAGTATCAGAGGCAGCACACAGAGTGGTGGAAAAAGTCAGCCCAGAATCCAATCCAAGCAAACAGGAACCTTGGGCAAATTACCCAATTCTTTGAAATCACTTCAGGTTTCTCATCCACAAAATGGAGAAGCTCGTTCCTTCCTTATAGGGTTGATAAAAGGAATACCTAGGAGAAAGTCAGCTTTCAATAAATGATAGCTAAGCATTTTATTTCCTGAATACTGTTTATCAAAAATCATTACAAGTAACAGATCCAGATCTACAAGAAAGTTCTGCTAAGCCAAAGAGAAATACACGGGCTAGAGATCCAAGGTAAAAATTAAAATTCCCTGGGCTATTTTCTTGAGAATAAATATCTTCTGGGATTAGAGGAGGAAACTGAACCATACTCAGTAATGCCCCGCACCAAGTCTAGGTATTACTTGGAGTCTGAACTGACAGCTGGGTCCCTAGAAATCAATTCTGGTCAATTTCAGTCTTGTATTTTTACTTTTAAAAACATATCTACCAAGTCTGTATGATATAAACTTTTGCTTTGTATTTGTACTCAGCTTTCATCCATGGAGTCACTCATTTAACAATATTGTTTCCTAAACGCCATGTATTGTGACAAGAGAGCCACTACCCCACCTTCCTGAACACAAATGGCAAGCATACGTCCTGGTGGAGGAAGAAAGCAAAAAACAAGATGAACAAGGTAATGTTCAATGGTGACAAAACAGCTTGGTAGTAGAAAGTTCTTGGGGCCTGGGTAGGGAAGGAGGCTTCTTTAGATAAAGGTCAAAAGTAGCCTCTCTGAGGAATATTTGCATGTAGGATAATATACAGAAATCATAAAAGTGCAGATCTCCTTATAGTCAAGAACTAGATCTTAGAAGGCAGAACTTTAGAGATGAGAGGACTGATCATCTCATCTAAACACTCTCCCCCGAAAAGTCATGACCAGTTGAGAGGTACAATGTGTTACAAATGTTAAGTACTACGGACTGTACATGATTTACTTTTAATTAAACTCAAAGGGCTATCTCTCCCTGTTTTGCTCTCACACACTGGCATACATGTGTGTTTTTTCCTAGTGAGGGCAAAGGGGCAAAGTATACATGTAAGCTAATCTATCAGGAATTGTTCATAACAATGGAAACATCTACAGAAGGATACTGCATCTATCATGTGACTCTTAAAGGCTCCAAAGATATAGAAAATCCTTTATATTTTGGCCACCACCTACCCCTCTATAAGTTCATTTCCCATCATGGCTCAAACTCTTTTCCCCTGATTATCTGCCATCTGGCCTTCCTTGTATTAAATGCATTCTCAGAGTCTTTGCACGAGAAACTCCCTCTCTAGAATGCCTCATTCCCTAACCAACTTTCCCTTCCTCTCCTTACATAATCTCACAGATCTCAACTTAAATGGCACCTTCCCAGGAAAGCCTTCTCTGAGCTCAAAACAGACCTCACTTTGGCCCTCATTTCATAAGTACTTTTCCTTCACAGTTCTCATCAGAGAAAGTTTTCTGTGTGAATATTTGAGTAATGCCTGCCTCTCCCCTGGAACACACATTCTTCGGTGCAATAAGAATAAAGGGAGAAGAACTTCCTCACTGGTCAATCCATAGTTGTCTCCACTTAAAACTGAGACTACACCATCCATGTTACATGCTCAAATAAATTCTACTGAATTAATGAAAGGGGTAAAGAAAAGGTTGGTAATTAGAAATTTTGCAATCAATATCCGGGGTTCAAATCATTCTTCTGCCATTGCCTCTTGTACCATTTACTTCACTTCTCTGTACTTCAGTTTCCACACCTATAAAACCGAGTGAACCACAACTAGTATCTTCCAAGAAATTAAAGGCCGTATCTAACACCAGCGGGCCCAATTTGACACACTAAAGGTGACGTGAATCTCACAAAGTTTCATGCTTTTTTGAAGCACCGTAGCCCTGGACCCTACTCTGGGACTCAGTAAGATTTTCTGGATGGCAGAATAGTAGGGTGAGCAACTCATCCTGAGTTGACTGGGGCTTTCCCAGTTTTGGCAGTCCCTCAATTTCAGATAAAAGGGGTCAATGGGTCACCCTATACCAGGCACAGATGGCACAGACTATGTGGTACTGGATCGGGGCAAGGTAAAGGAAGTTCTAATGTGGTCTTAAAAGTGGAATGAACGCAAATCCCTCCAGCCAAGGGATTCTCATCAAAGATCCCCTACAGCAGTTAAAAAGCAAAGTCAGAATGCCTGTGGTTTAAATGCTAGTTTTGCTCCATGCCTGTTTTCTCATTTGTTAAATAAGGATAAAAACAGTATCTCCCCCAAAAGAGCATAAGATAAACAATACACGCAAAAAAAAAAAAAAAACAACTTACAGCTGTACCTAGCAAACTGTAAAGACCCCCAAATTATCAGCCGTTATTTCCTTCCCCCTCTCCAATTTTCTTTTGATTCTATCTAGCCATCTTTACACATCTGGGAAGATTCAAGGAATTATAAACCCCACATGGAAGTTCAGCCTGCTTAGTGCTTACCTAGGTGTGGTTTGCGTAAAACAAAACCAAACCTGAGTTTGAACTCCAGCTCTGCTTCTTACTAGCTGAGTCACTTTGGGGGTCCTAACTGCTCTGTGCCTAAGTTTCCCTACCTGTAAAGTGGGGAGGAACCCACACACTTGCTGAGTTGAGAGGAGGATACAGATAAACGGCCGGCTGCTGGGCCCGGCACATCGTCCATCCTCAATAAATACTGATTTTAGCCTGGAGGAGGCAGGGGCATCGAGGACGGCTACAAGCAGCTCCCGGTTGGACAAGGGGGGCTCTGGGGCCTGATAATCCGGGGATGCGGGAACCTGTTCTCCCACTTACGAGCTGCGTAACCTGGGGCAGGTTACTCCCCATCTCTGGGCCTCAGTTTCCTCACTCGTAAACACGGTCCTAGCAGTAGCTACCCATGACCCGTGAGGCTAATGCGATAATCCCGGTGCAGCGCCCGGGTCAAGGCCGACCACACTCAACGGGACTTTCGGCTTCCCACACCCCAGGGGCGAGGCTGGGGCTGCAGGTTCCTCAGACTCCCCGGGGGTACCCTCGGCACCGCAAAAGGAGACCCTGCGCCCTCCAAGGCTCCGGGCCCCGGCCCCGAAGCCCCGCCTCGGCCGGCCAGGTGCCTAGGAAAATGCTCAGGAAGCCAGCAGGCAGGCCTCGCCGCGGGGTGATCTCAGGGCCTCGGCCTCGGCCTTGGGCCCCACGCCAGGCTTTGGAGCTGAGCACCCCCAGCATGCCCGTCCGGGACCCGACTGCTGAGCTTCGGCGCTGCCCAAACATCCAGCGCCCCGAGCGCCCCACTCACCGCCTTCTTCATGGTGGCCGCCATCTTGGGACTGGACTACGGCACGTGGCGGGGAGGACCGCAATGGCGCGCTTGGCCCCCGAGCGCTTTCTCGCTCCCGGTCGGCCCAGAGCTCCCCGCAAAAATACAACACTACCTCCACGTTCCTTCCTCTTGGACTTTTGGCCAATGATTCCAAACAACTGGGATGCAGGGAGGAAATGTGACCTGGAAGGACTTGGTACATGCCAATTAAAGGGACAGGCAACCCCCGTGGGCTGACATAAACACGGGGGTGTGGCGAACGGCTCCGGCCGCGGGCAGCAGGGGGCGCGCCAGAGGCTCAGCGCGGCTGGACCCAGCTGGGGCGGGATCAAAGGGGAGGGAAGGGAAATTTTTCTCCATCCGTCCCACAGACTTGCATTGAGAAGTTGACCAATGCCCTTGGCAAATAGGGTGTGAGATTTATGTGCCCTAATAATTCAAGTGGCGTAAAGGAGGCAGCACTCCTACTTTTTAATAAATTTTTTTTTTAATTTAGATTCAGGTGGTATGTGTGCAGGTTTGTTACACAATTATATTGCATGATGCTAAGGTTTGGATTTCCAATGACCCCGGTGCCCAAGCAGTGAACATAGTACCCCATAGGTAATTTTTCAAACCCTTTCCCCTCCCTCCTTCCCCGTTTTTGGGATCCCTAGCATTTATCGTTCCTATCTGTATGTCCATGAGTACCCAGTGTTTAGCTCTCGCTCATAAGTGGGAATATGAGTGGTTGGTTTTCTGTTTCTGTGTTAATTAGCTTAGCATAATGGTCTCCAGCTGCATCCATGCTGCTGGAAAGGACATGACTTTGTTCTTTTTTATGGCTGTGTAGTATTCCACATTTTCTTTATCCTGTCCACCACAGATGGGCACCTGGGTTGATTCCACGTCTTTGCTATTATGAATAGACAATCTTATTAATTAATTTCCAGCAATATTACTGAACAGTTACTGTATATTCTGATACTGTGTCTCCCAATTATTAATTTTTTTTTCCTCAGGACCTCTTTACACTCCTAGAATTATTGAGGACTCCAAAGAACTTTTATTTATATGAGTTATTTATTGATATTTACTGTATTAGAAATTAAAACAGAATGTTTTAAATGTATGTATTAATTCATTTAGAATAATATAAAAATCCATTCCATGATAATAAAAATCACACTTCAAAAATAACTATATTTTCTAAGACAAAAAAATTGAGATGATTGTCATCATTTTACATTTTCACTCATCTCTTTAATATCAGATTTAATAGAAGGTTCGATTCTCATGTCTACTTCTGCATTCAGTCATTCCAAATACACTGTTCGGTTGTCTAGTTGTAGGTATGAAAAACTCCAGCCTCACACAAATAATGCAGTTGGGAAAGGGAGGCCCTGATCGGTCCTGAAAAAGTCTCAGGGACCCCCGAGGTTTATGGGTCACAGCTTGAGAGCTGCCCCCCGACAAGCCTTCTTCTTTCTCAAAGTCTGAATTCCCTTTGTTTAAATGAGGGAGAGGAAACCTTATAGCACCCTGTGCTCTTTCTACCCATCCACCTCACCCCACCAAGGGCATGGCCCGCTCTCCTGCCAATTCTAGGCTCTCCAGACCCTTAGTATTGGGACTTTCCAGTGTGCAGCTCATATATGTTTTAAAAGTATTTGAAGGCCGGGCGCAGTGGCTCACGCCTATAATCTCAGCACCTTGGGAGGCCGAGGCGGGTGGATCACGAGGTCAAGAAATCGAGACCATCCTGGTCAACAAGGTGAAACCCTGTCTCTACTAAAAATACAAAAATTAGCTGGGCATGGTGGCTCACGCCTGTAGTCCCAGCTACTCGGGAGGCTGAGGCAGGAGAATTGCTTGAACCCAGGAGGCGGAGGTTGCGGTGAGCTGAGATCGTGCCATTGCACTCCAGCCTGGGTAACAAGAGCAAAACTCCGTCTAAAAAAAAAAAAAAAAAAAAGTATTCGATGAATAAAGATGTTTTTCCAGGGTGAAATCTTAGCACAGGGTCTGGCACATAGGAGATGCTACATCAGTGACACCTATTTATTCCAGAGCTGAATGTAAAAAAAATTGCAAGAAACAAACGGTGGAGAGGGTGACAG
Source organism: Cebus imitator (assembly GCF_001604975.1). Lineage (NCBI taxonomy): Eukaryota > Metazoa > Chordata > Mammalia > Primates > Cebidae > Cebus > Cebus imitator. Next base: position 4,518,447 of record NW_016107414.1, read on the forward strand.
ACATAAAGGGCAAAATTGTCACAAATGGTACCAAGTGCATGAAGGAGGTAAATGGGATGCTGAGGCAGAGCACAGAGCGGAGGGGCTGGCTCTGGAGCTGGTCTCTAAGCTAAAAGAGAATAGGAGGCCCCAGCACGGGAAGAAGAGATGAAAGTGGACTCCAGAGAAAGAGGGCTGAGAGGGAAAAAGCCTGGTGAGACATGGTAGAAAGGGAAGAGCAGCATGGAGCGAGGCTGGGGTGGTAGGCAGGGGCCAGATCTGGGTGTGCTTTAGACCTTGGTGAGGCCACACCAGGGGGAGGAGAGAGAGAGAAAGAAAAAATTCTGACTTTTTAAAACTTTTATTGAGAAATGGCTGAGTTGAAAGGTGAGGAACAACAGAGCATGAATTTTGAGGAAATGTAATTATATGGTGAGGAGTGAACGCAGCAGAGGGGATTTCAGAGACAGAATCACTTTCATCCTCAGATTCATAGCTCTTAGGACCAGAAGGGACCTTAAACCTTCATCTACGCTAACCTTTGCCTTTCGCTGATAATATAATAATAATAGTTGTTATGGTTTGTCTGTGTTCCCACCCAAATCTCGTCTTGGATGGTAGCTCCCATAATTTCCATGTGTTGTGGGACGGACCTGGTGGGAGATAATTGAATCATGGAGGCGGTTGCCTCTATACTGTTCTCATGGCAGTGAGTAAGTCTCATGAGATCCAATGGTTTGACGAGGGGTTTCCCCTTTCACCTGTCTCATTCTCTCCTGTCTGCCACCATAAGTTGTGCCTTTTGCCTTCTGCCAAGATCGCGAGGCCTCCCCAGCCATGTGGAACTGAGTCCATTGGACCTCTTTTTCTTTGTAAGTTACCCAGTCTTGAGTATGTCTTTATCAGCAGTGCGAAAACAAATCAGTGCAATAGCAATAGTAACATATAAAGCGGACAGGGTACATATTCTGTGGCTTGCACCTTGCTAAATGTTTTAATCCTCACCATTCCACACCATATTGTTATCGACCTTTTTACAGGAGAGGAAATAGAGTTTCAGCAGGACAAAGTTACTTGGCCAAGGCTACAGCAGTCAGGAAGTTCCAGAGCCTGGCTTTGAATTCTGGTGAACCTGGTCCCAGAAACCACTCTCCTGAGCACCAGACTTTACACATCACTACAAGTTGGGTATAAAGTCAGATGCGTCCCAGAGTGGGCAGTTTATAGTGGAGACGGGAGCTCCCGTCACCTGACTTGCATGAGCAAAGTGTTTAAGACTAATAAAGTGTGTGCTGGAGCCAGACTGCCTGGGTTCAAATCACACCTCCACCACTTTCTACTTTTGATGTTGGACAAGTTACTTTCACAGTAAAAATAATAAGGTCTCTCTAATAGGGTTGTTGCAAAGAGTAGAAGCAATAATACGTGCAAATAAAATGCGTTGTAAGCTCTCAGGAAATGTTAGCTATGATTACTTTCTCAGTTCAGCCCAGCTGCCTCTGAAATTCCTCTGCCCAAGTTATGATCTTTCAAATCTCCTCTTAAAGAACTCCCCTGGCTCAGTAGTACGGCTAATTACCCCCATGGCTGCTATTAGTGCTGCCTTTTGAGACTGTAGCATGCATTTCAGACATGTAGAAATTGGAAAGCATCGTGAGGGAGAAGAATGACAGTGGTTAGAAGTCATCCTAGCTGGAATTTTTAAATCAGAGCCCAAGGCAAAGGATTTGGATACGCTTCTTCATTAAAGTGTATCATCCCAAGGCAGCCAGAGCAGGGAAAAAGCAGAATGAAGCAGGTCAGAGAAGGCAGCAGAGCCAATGGCAGGAGGCCTCACCAAGCTGACCTTTGCTTGGTATTAAGCACAACTGGTTGCTCCCTCTCTGGGGACTGTCCTGTAAGAAGCTGCGTTAACCAGGACGCAGGAGAGTTCAGCCAGGAAGAGCTCTTATCTGCCCGTTCCTGCCTCCCATTCAAAAGCTGGCCCCACATGGACCTAACTCCCAGATACTTCCAGGTTGCTCATTGAGGTTCCCATAATGTTCTCACCTCCACCTTCCACAGGGAAGCCCCCAGGGGGAGGAACAAGGCATGAGGCTGTAAGCACAAGGCACTGGAGCCCGAGGCTGCCCTGCTGGGTTCTGCACACTCAAGTCCGCACAGGATGGCTGCCGTGGAGCCGGCCACTGTGGGGGCTGCTGGGTGGAGCAGGTGGCCAAAGGCAGGTGAAGATGAAGACAGGTTCAACCAAGAGGCTTTAACGTGACACATCCTTAGATACCATCTGACATAGAGGCCCATAAGATCAGCTAAGAAGTTCAGGTTATGACATACTGAAGGGTCATCGAATCAAATTCCTTTAGGACTTTAAATTACGTTGGAGAAACTGCAGAATGAGAGAAAATATTTGCACAATAAATATTTAACTTAATATTTAAGAAATAAGGCAAGAAAAAGGAGATTAGCAACCAAAGTATACGAGGAGCTCAAACAACTCAATAGGAAAAAAAAAATCTAATAATCCGTTTAAAAATGGGCAAAAGATCTGAATAGACATTCTTCGAAAGCAGACGTGCAAATGGCAAATGGAGATACGAAAAGGTGCTCAGCATCACTGAACATCAGAGAAACACAAATCCAAACTACAATGCGATATTAGCTCATCACAGCTAAAAATCGCATTCATCCAAAAGACAAGCAATAACAAATGCCGGAGAGCATGTGGAGAAAAGGGAACCCTCATACACTGTTGGTGGGAATGTAAATTAGTACAACCACTATGAAGAACAGTAGAGAGCTTCCTCCAAAAACTAAAAATGGAGCTACCATATAATCCAGCAATGCCACTGCTAGGTATATAACCCCCAATAAGGAAATCAGTATATCCAAGAGAAGCACTCTGTTTCTTGCAGCCAAGATTCAGAAGCAACCTAAATGTCCATCCGCAGATGAATGGATAAAGAGTTGATGGGCGTGTAAATTAGTTCAACCATTGTGGAAGACTGTGGCAATTCCTCAAGGATCGAGAACCAAAAATACCATTTGACCCAGCAACCCCATCACTGGGTATATGCCCAAAGGATTATAAATCATTCTACTATAAAGACACATGCACATGTATGTTTATTGCAGCACTATTTACAAGAGCAAAGACTTGGAACCAACTCAAATGCCCATCAATGATAGACTGGATAAAGAAAATATGGCACATATACACTATGCAATACTATGCAGCCATTAAAAAAAGAATGAGTTCTTGTCCTTCGCAGGGACATGGGTGAAGCTGGAAACCATCATTCTTAGCAAACTAACACAGGAACAGAAAACCAAACACCACATGTTGTCACTCATAAGTGGGAACTGAACAATGAGAACACATGGACACAGGGAGGGAACAACACACACTGGGGCCTGTCAGGGGGTGGGGGCCAAGGGGAGGGAGAGCGTTAGGAGAAATACCTAATGTAGATGACAGGGTGATGGACACAGCAAACTACCTTGGCACATGTATACCTATGTAACAAACCTGCATGATCTGCACATGTACCCAGAACTTAAAGTATAATAATAAAATTTAAAACCAAAAAATATAGTTTTAAATTTTATCATTACACTTTAAGATGATGGGTTGATAGGTACAGCAAACCACCATGGCACATGTATACCTACGTAACAAACCTGCACGTTCTGCACATGTATCCCAGAACTTAAAGCAAAATAAAAAGAAAAAAGAGAATGTGGCACCTATACACAATGGAGTACTATTTGGCCATAAAAAAAGAATAAGAGCTTGTCATTTGCTATGACATGGATAAAACTGGAGGATATTATGTTAAGTGAAGTAAGGTGGGCACAAAAAGACAGACGTTGCATGTTCTCACTGATTTGTGGGAGCTAAAAATCTTGAAACAACTGAACTCATGGAAATGGAGAATAGGATGGTTACCAGAGGCTGAAAAGGGCAGTAGGCAAAGGGGAGGTGGGAATGGTTGTTGGATACAAAAATATAGTTATATAAACGAGATCTAGTGTTTGATAGCACAGCAGGGTGACTACAGTCAATAATAATTTATTGTACATGTTAAAATTACTAAGAGTATAACCGAGTTGTTTGTAACACAAAGGATAAATACCTGAGGTGCCGGATGCACCATTTTCCCTGATGTGATCACTTCACATTGTAAGCCCATATCAAAATAACTCACATACCCCGTAAATATTTACGCCTACTGTGTACCAGCAAAATTAAAAATAAATACATGAATGTCAATAATAGTAATAAAAGCAGATTGGTCCAAATGCTAATACATGTGCCACTGAGAAACCCTGAGGGGGCTGCCTCGTGCAGGGCCCACTTATTCATCACCACGTCTCCTTAATGTCCAAGTGCCTTGTTAACTAGTCATTGAGCTGAGAGATTGCACCAGGAGACACGGGCTCCAGAGACAGAAGGGCTAGGGGGCATTGTCTCCTCTAACAGATGATATGGAGGTAGGGGATGACTGAGCTGAATCCACAGCTCAAAGAAGCCATGGCTCCAATCAGATGCTCTCTGAGTCTTCGTCTATTCCATCACTATCACGAGATTCTGGACACTTCTCCCAGTATTAGTTCCCCACACAGGCTATGCAAAAACAGAGAGAAAAGGCACTGGGCAGAGAGTCTCTGGGCTCAGGGCAGTGCCACTGAATCTGGACAGAGGACGATGGTGACTCCCAGCAGTCTTGCCGCTGACTCAGCTCCTTCTGAAGCCCCTGGCTTCCCCTTGTTTAGAGGCTTTCCTTGTCATTCTGCTTCTCACCATTCCTGTCCCTCTCCTCTCCCCTGACCTTGCCATCCTTTGAGCTAATCTCTCTCCTAGCAGAAAAACTAGTTCTGCAAGTCTGCATGGCAAAGGGACTTTCAAGTCTCCTGCTGAGCATCTTCTCATTTCCTGATGGGAGCATTTCCGACATTTGTTTCTGGTCCTTTCTCCAGCTGGGAACTATCCCTGGCTCTCTGGGGGGAAGCGTGGGGTACAAGTGGAAGCATTTGGATTTGCTGGGTCAGGGAGTAGAATCAACAATGAGCATTTGAAAAGACATTCCCTTATGCTGGGTTGAAAACTGGCCACCCACTGACTGGATCCAAGCTATGTTTTCTTTGGCCCATATGGTATTTGTCTTTAACAGAACAAATATTTGAGATTTTTAGTTTTTCTTGAGTTAGTAAAATCAGAGTCCTGGTGACATTGCACCTGTGTTTCTGCATGATGGCAGCTGCTGGTGCCACTTTGGACCAGCACATTCAGCCAGCAGGCTTTCTCCTAGGCCCAGCAGACTCCCACTCACAGAGCACACACAGGTACATGTAGAGCACCTGCCCATCCGTGCACTCACCTGTCAGGCCCTCCAGGTCTATGAACTTGTAACCCCCAGCCCTCTGTTCTAACATACCTAAATGAGAGAATTTGTGTATGTATCTGTTAGAAATTTGTACCATGCTAGATGCTATTGCGAGTAGAAAAATAAAGCAGACAAGGTGTTTGGCATCATGAAGCTTACGGCTGACAAACAAACCATCAACCAAAATCATAGCACCAGACACTGCAGCCCTGGGATGAGTTCAGGGAAGAAAGAGCTCGAATCTGGGGGAAGTGGTCCCTGAGGACTGTGGCATGTTGATTAGACCAAGAAGGGCAGGTGCCCAGCACTGAGGGTTTAACACCAAAAAAAACCAGACAAAACACCTTGTCCTCCTGTGGCTTACATTCTATGGATAGAAAAAAAGATCATAACCAAAATATATAAGTAAATTATACAGGCTGTTACAAACTATTATTAATATAAATCCTATCTAAAGCTCCAATAAAAACTCATACAGTTATAATAAAAGACTGTGCAATTAACATCATGAACACCTATGAAGAAGATATAAGGACAGAAATGGTCAGTATGTTGACTGAAAACTAAGAGAAAAAAAACCAAAACCTATTTGAATTGCTATGTAAGCTACAGAATTGTCCAGACATGTCCCAGATTAATTTCGATTTTGTCACAGAGCGATAATGAGGTTATCAGATCATTTCCTGGCAGTACACGCCTGGGTGCCCTCCAGAACCTGCAACACCTGCTCCAGGCTCCTGGTTCTAAGATTTAAAAAGGAAACTTTGATCAGATTCCCCTTCCACACTGGCCATGACGACGGAGGGGCAAGAAGGAGTGAACCCCCAGAGCCACACAGCAATTTGGTTTGGCGCCTGCAGAGGGCACCCGAGGAACATGACACTATTCCCAGACTCATTCAAGTCCACCTTCGGAATATTTTGCACTTCTTTCGATTCTTATTGTGCTGGATAATGTAAAGTATGTCCAGTTTGTATTTAGCTAAACAATTTTGCAAATGGTTTTTCCATAACTCTGTGTGAAACGTTTCATTGTCTGCCCGCTGCACTTAAATTTCTTACCAGGACCTAGCCTCCCTCCCTGACCTTGTTTCCCACCATCTTTCCCCTCACTCACTGTGCTCCACTCCCTTGGGCCTCCATCCTGTGAATGCTACACACTCCCTCCGGCCTCAGGGCCTTTGCACTTGCTTTTCCTGCTGCCTACGATGCCTTTTTCCTATTGTTCACCCAGCTACCTTCTACCCATCCTCAAGACTCAGCCGTCTATGTTACTCCATTTAGGAAGCTGCTATGATCTGAATGTATCCTCCAGAATTCACATGTTGAAATGTAATGGCCAACATGGTCAGATTATGAGGTGGGTGCCTTTTAAGTCTCAGGATAGAACTCTCAATAGTGGGGTTGGGGCCTTTCTAGAAGGGCTTGAGGGAATGGGTTTGTGCTAGTCCATTCTCCCACTACTATAAAGAACTGCCCAAGTCTGGGTAATTTAAAAAAGAAATAGGTTTAATTGACTCACAGTTCTGTATGGCTAGGGAAACCTCAGGAAACTTACAATCATGACGGGAGGCAAAGGGAAAGCAAGGCACCTTCTTCACAGGGCAGCAAGGGGGAGAATGAATGCAGGAAAAACGACCCAACACTTATAAAACCATCAGATCTCATGAGAACTCACTATCACGACAACACAGTAGGGGAAACCACCCCCATGATTCAGTTACCTCCACCTGGTTTTTCCCTTGACACATGGGGATTATGGGGATTACAATTCAAGATGAGATTTTGAGTGAGGACATAGCCCAACCGTATCAGGGTTCATTCTCTTCTGCTCTTCTACCATGTCAGGACAGCATTCTGCCCTACAGAGCACATAGCAACAAGGTGGCATCTTAGAAGGAGAAACTGGACCTCTCACCAGCCACCAAACCTACAGGTGCCTTGATCTTGGATTTCCCAGCCTCCAGAATTGTCAGGAATACATTTCTATTGTTTATAAATCATCCAGACCCAGGACTTCAGTTGTCGCAGCATAGACGGACTGAGACGCAAGCTTTCCTTAAACACACCCATCTCGCAGACAAGAGCAGCATCCCCTACCCGCTAAAACAGCTTTCTACACCTCCCTGGTACATTCCCTTTTGCATTCTGTGTCCCTGTTCAACTGAGAGCACCAAGGGAAATAAACCATGCCTGTTTTCTTCATCTCTGCAGTTGCAGCACCAACAGGGAAGTAGGTGTTTAACATATGTTAACTAAGGAATAAATCAGTGCATGAATAAATGAGTCACTGTGTATTTAGAGATTAATACAGTAATATATAATACAACATAAGCTTTTGAGGAATTCGCTCCATTACAATGTACAAGAGTCCATAACTTATTGCATATATTTGTTTGGTTTTGTTTTTTTGGCTAGGTCTAGTACCCACACACACTGTGATCATGGGGACTCACTGTCTGAGCGACCCTCCTTTCTTCACCAGATGTCACTATGACTCCAGAATCTGGCATGTGATTTTTCTCTCTGCAACCCCTGAAGAATTGGCTACACGTTGCAAAGCAAGATGACACAAAACCCAGGAAACCACTCTCTTTGGGGCAAAATAGCATCATCTTTTGCTAGTTTGAATTCTTAATCGAATTTTTACCTGGCAAAAAACATAGCATTTTTAAAAGCCCTTCATTGTACACAGTGGTTTAGACCTTTATGAAACAAACCACTAGTTAACCTGTTTATTTCAAGGGTACCTGCTTATAACAACTTTGAGATTGAGAAAGGAGTCAGTGCTTGTTATAAGCAGCAGTTACAGAACGTTTGAATTAAAATTTAAATTTCCTAGTGCGATCCACTCAACAAGGATTTATTCAGAACCCAGTAGGCACATTGCATTGAGCTAGGAAACCACTTCACATAGACGCTGCTTATAGAGGGGGCTGTTTTGCAGTAAAGAGGGCACCTTACATATTTGTGACCTTCAAATATCGTTTGAATAGTTTTCTTTATATTTATGGAAATGGCCAGGTCGTGAGTCTTGCCTCTCCATTCTAGAAATCAGAACTCAACTTCCCAGCATCTTTTAAGCTAGGATGCAGGCTTAGGTCAAGCCAATCAGATTCACCAGTGCTAGACTCCGATTTCTACGAGAATAATGGGGGAGAGAGGAAAGGAGCCATGGAGAATTCCTTCCTGGCCATGAGAGCAGCCTGCAGAGGGACCTGGAGCAACAGAAAAGAAGGCCTCATGAAAACACCCTGGCCCCAGTGACGCACTTCCCCGTTGGTGCTGCAACTGCAGAGATGAAGAAAACAGGCATGGTTTATTTCCCTTGGTGCTCTCAGCTGACCAGGGACACAGAATGCAAAAGGGAATGTACCAGGAAGGCGTAGAAAGCTGCTTTAGGGGATCGGGGATACTGCTCTTGTCTGGGAGATGGGTGTGTTTAAGGAAAGCTTGTGTCTCAGTCCATCACAAGCTTGGCCAGAGGTGCTGGGACCCTGGTCATCAGCAGGCCGGCAAGGTGATTTCAATGTTGCGCCGAGATGCTTTCCTTCACTGCAGATTCCTTCGCTCTCACGAAGAGTCTATGCACATTCCAACTCCCTTATCAATTCTGCTGCTGAATCTAGTTACAGGGTAGATGTTGTTTGCCACAAAGAACCTGAAGATGTTTAGAGAAAACGTATTCCTTTGCCATTATAAATGTCAAGACAAGGGGAACAGAAAGGTAAAATACGGCAATGTACTTTAGGTTGGTGTGAGATGCTTCTAAACATAGATAACTATAGAGATAAAACTCTCTAAATGAAAATGAAAAGCATCCTTACTATGTTTCCATGCACACACAAATTACAACTATGGATGTTATGCTGATTTTCAGTGCTTTTTATTTTATAGATCACATGCTGAAATAACTTGCTGTGTGCATTTGTGAAAAACTGACACAGACCTTAATGAGGAGACAGGCTAAGGGTGCATCCAAAAACAAAGCCAACAACCACCCCCCTGAACCAACACAACCCACCACCAACACAACAACAAAATAATAACCAGCTCACACTACACATGTGAATGAGAAAAAAAAAAATAGCTGAGAGAAGCCATACTGTGAGCTCAGCCACTGCATTGATGCTTGTAAAAGTCTCAAAAGTCATCATGACTTATCTCTTTTTTGAAGATAAAAGATGAAATTGGGCCAGGTGCAGTGGCTCATGCCTGTAAGGCGAGCACTTTGGGAGGCCAAGGCAGATGGATCACCTGAGGTCAGGAGTTCAAGACCAGCCTGGCCAACATGGTGAAACCCCGCCTCTACTAAAAATACAAAAAATTAGCTGGATGTGGTGGCACGTGCCTGTAATCCGAGCTACTCAGGAGGCTGAGGCAGGAGAATCACTTGAGCCCAGGAGATTGAGGTTGCAGTGAGCCGAGATTGCACCACTGCACTCCAGCCTGGGTGACAGAGCAAGACTCCATCTCAAAAAAATAATAAATAAATAAATAAATAAAGATGAGATTGAAGACATCATGGCACCCATTGACAATGAACGACTTTTCAGGCCCTGAAGTTATAAGGAAGAGGATAAAAAGCAGCCCTGACCCTCAATGCTGACACACTGCCACTTGGAAAAGAGATTGATGCTTAGCAATGTTTAGAAAGTGGTTAATAAAATGAATAGAATTTTTATTGTTTTAAGAATAATAACATTTCTGGCCAGTTAGGCTGCAAAAGTAGATATAAAACCGGAAATAGCCTACTTACATGAGAGTGTTTATTGAAGCCGTGTTTATAAAAAGGAAGCCGTGGAACTCCTCTAAGAGTTTCAGAAAACAGACTAGGTTAAGGGGCGTAAGATTCTCACAGTGATATGCGTTTATCACAATGTCAATTTTGAAAGTAATGGCATGGTAAAACATGCTAAAAAAAGGGAGCGCATGAAATTACAATTTCAATTTTACTTTCAAAAACCCCTATCTATGTAGATATAGATATATTTGGAAAAACACAGAAATAAAATATGTAAAAATGTTAATATATGTGTTTTTATATATAGGTGCCATAAATCAAAGGTGACTTTTTCTTCTATCTTTACCATTTTCCCTATTTTATAAACATGAATTTTATTATTCAAGTAGAAATCAGTATTAATTGTATATGTAATACTATAAAATATGATATATAATAAAAGTAAACTATAATATTTGTGCTTTGTGATTCTAACTTAAAATTTTAAATCTACCCATAGATAGAATACATAGAAAGAAACATACAAAACTCTCAGCATTTGTCACTGGGTGGTAGCATGAAGTCGATTTATTTTTTCCTATTTGTACTTTCTCAATTTTTAAATAACTGCATATTATTTTAATAATATTTGGAAAACTTACTTTTTATGAGATGATTGTGTTGTTATACTTCTAAATAAAGATAAGGAAAGTCAGAGAATTCTCACACTCTACCAATCACAGAGCCTAATCATCAAAAGCAAATAATTTAAATCTAAACAGGTTCTCTATGTTATTATTCTAAGTTTCAGAGGGGGAACCAGAAGCTGTCTGAGATACTAAGCCATTAAATACCATTTTCTAAAATCCCACAAGTTTCATCTTTAATGTGATAAACACAAAGCTCATAAAACCCATGATTGCAATAAGAAATTATATTCACTCACTTAACCTATTAACGTTTGTTATAAGAAATTATTTTTCCTCTCTTCAGCTGTAACTAAATATGAGCACTTTTTGATAATTAATACTACAGATATAGAATGTATATGAGATATTTATTCTCTTGTTTGTAAGAAAGCTTTGTTTTCTCCTTTACACTTCTTAGACTAAGAGTTGCCTCTAGCAGATTCAAATCCAAACACACAGCAAAGCCTTATTCTTCCGAATACAAAAGTTGAGTTGCTATTTCATGTGTGCACGTGAAAATAAAAGCAGATTCATTCAAGCATTTTTGTGCTCTCTTAAGTTAAAAGGAAGATAAGAGAAAGTGACAGCTAAAAAACTTGGAATTGGCTATAGCTAGAATGATTCCTGTCTTGATGAGGATTGGAAGAAAAACTTGAGAACTATTATATTAGCGTCAACTAAGGAATTCAGCCGAAGGCAATAGTGGAATTATGTAGGTGAAGTCAAACCATGGGGGGCTCGTATGCCATACGAACCAATATGCGCTTTATTATTCAGACAAAAGGGATAAACTGAAAGTTCAGAATAATTGTCTTATTCCACCCCAAGCTTCAGATTTCGGTACTAGCTCAGAGGGTGAACCATGAGGTAGCGATGAAAGTATTCCCAACTTAGAGGGTCATGCTATTCACTTATCAGAATAATCAAGGTAAAGAGGGATTCTGTACCCCATCTTTACCTCTACCTTAACAAACAGAAACCAGCTGCTGAGACAGATGGGTCATCCAGAAATCCCAGCCATCCAGAATACAGCTCAGCACCAAGGAAGACATTATTTTCATTTCTTTCTTCCTTTTTTTGAGACGTAGTCTTGCTCTGTCGCCCAGTCTGGAGTACGGTGGCATGATCTTGGCTCACTGCAGCCTCCACCACCCGGGTTCATGCGATTCTCTTGTCTCAGCCTCCGGAGTTGCTGGGACTACAGGCATGTGCCACCAAGCCTGGCTAATTTTTTTTGTATTTTTAGTAGAAATGGGGTTTCACCATGTTAGCCAGGATGGTCTTGATCTCCTGACCTCATGATGCGCCCGCCTAGGCCTCCCAAAGTGCTGGGATTACAGGATTGAGCCACTGCACCCAACCACATTATTTTCTTCTTTAGTGCAAAAGACTGATTACTCATAACTTGCAAGAGGCAGTCAAGCTGACAGGGACTGTTACCATATATATAGCTAATTAGCAAATCTTTGGAATGAGAGACTAAAAGTGTTGAGCCAAGTTCAATAGGCATAGATGTAAAGCCTTGTGTTTAGACTTTGTAGGCTAACTCCAAAAATCCAGGAAAGGAGAGATTTGTATAACAGCAGTTCATTTAACACGGAAATGAGAGTTTGAGCTGTTTAGGACCTTGATTAGTCTAGAGTGTTAATACTGTCTCTCTGCAGTTATAGAAGCTATTCCCACCATGGTGGACATTAGTTAGACAACTGCTAAAATGTCCTTATCTCAGAAGGTGGCCAGATGGTGAAAACCATAGCATATAATCATTAGTTAGTAGCGATGTAAATATTTTCAGATAGTTGAAGGGCTGAAATATAAAAGAAGAATTAGTTATTTTGTATCATGGTAATGGGTTCAATCAGGACCTGGGTACAAGTTACTGGGAAGCAAACCAGTTTTGGTACAATAAAAATCAACAACTTTCAAAGAATCAGAGTTTTTCAAAATTGGAATAGATGGTTCTGAGAGTTAGTGCCTTGTCACTGAAATTATTCAAGAATTGTAGGGTGATTCCATGAAGGGAGTTTGGTCAATGTATTCTGCTGCTGAATTAGGAGTTTGATTAGATTATATCCAAGTCTCCTTGCAAATCTTTATATTCTAGAATTCTGTAACTCTTCTTGCAGTATATTTGGAGGCCCCAATTCTGTAGTCTGGAAATTGAAATTAAGCATCTCTTTGTTTTTAATATGCTTAGCTTACCAAACACTAAATCCCATTGATTAAGATATTGTAAAATAATATTTCTTATAAAGAAATTTCTAGGCATTCTGGAAGACTTGGAGTGTAATATATATTCCCTGGCTTATTATACACATTTTCTAAAAAGATTATTTTCAGCAGCTGTTTCCAGGTACTTTTAAGTTATATGCCATAATCTCTGTTCTATGATCATATCTTTGAGATACCAACATAGCTTAAATAAAAATCTTTATTGGGTTTTTTAAATGTTTTAATATAAAAAGGAAGTAAAACAGTAACCCATGCTGGGCTTTGAATGGGGTGCAGATGGGAACCTTCTCTTCGCATGACCCCGGACCAGGCCCTCAAGCATGCTTGGATTCATCAGTCTAGGAACCTCAAGCCACAGCTCAGGCCCCAGACCCTGAGGAAATCCAGTTTCGTTTTCCCCTCTGAGACAAGGAAGATCAAGGTTCAAGGCCGTCATCACTCGAGCAAAAAAGATACAGCCTGTCAAATAGGCAGTCCTATTCCCATAGTCCAGGAAGCCTGCCATTTCTTACCTTTGGGATTTTCCTTTTTTGCTCCTTATTAGGATTTTCCATTATTCTCCTATAATCAATTTCCTTTCTCCTCCTCCCCTTTTCCTTAAGTGTGTCCACCCCTTTATGCCCTATAAGTATCTTTAGAATTTCTGTCAGTGCCAGATGATGGTATTATGCAAATTTTTATGTGCAATATAGCCTAGTGGTTAGGTACGTGGTCACAAGTCAGGTTACCTGGGATTAAATTCTGGCTCCACCAGTTATCAGGTATGGACTTAACCTCTCTATAGCTCAGTATCTCCATTTATGAGAATGAAAATAATGCCCATTCTCCTGGGTCGCTGAAATGGTCAGATGAATTAGTAAATGCAAAGTGCTTAGAATAATGCCTGGCACATTGAACGCGCTTTACAAATGAACTGTTTTTATATCATCCCAGTCATGGTTTCCACTAAGTGATTTACAGCCTAAAGGACAGTTCTCACATAGTCCCCATTTGAATGCTTGTTCCTTCTGTCTTCTCTCTCCTTCAGCAGATGAGATCACCAAAGAGACTACAGACAAAACAAAAGATGGCCCCATGAGGCATATTCAGCATTCGGGTGATCAGCGGGACTCTCTCCAGCACACAGCTGACACTGTTCAGCTGCCTCAACTGGTAGAAGCTCCCCCGAAGTCAGAGGCAGCTGTTGGGGCAGAAGTCTCCATGACCTCCACAGGACAGAGCAAAAATTCCTCCCCAAAGAACACAAACATTTTACCCCCTATTGTATGACCTTTGCTGAGAGTGTGTCCTGCTCCTTTCCACCAGTGATTTGTATTAAGACAGCACTTATATTGGACAATACTTCAGACTGTTGCTTTTTAATACATAAAAGTTTATTTAAAAAAAAACTCTATTAATATGGCCAGTTGGCATGATTTCTCTTATGAGGGATGGGGGAGGATGTCCTCACACTTAAATTCATTCCATATGTGTTTGTGTGTTGGTGTGGGAATAGTTTTTAACTATTAATGTTATAGAATCATTAATGGAACTCTAAACAAATACATTTTTTTTGTTGTTCTTGCTCGTGACTGCCAACTTATGTCAGGATTTTTGTTTGAAAATGATAGAAGCTGAATTCAAAAGTAGCTTAAACAACAGAAGACATTTATTGACTTATATAATTGGGGAATCAGAAAGGGTAGATGTAGTTTCAGGCACAGCGGGATCCAGGAATTCAAATGAGGTTGTAGGGTTCAGACTTCCTCTTCATCTATTAACCTTGCTTCTCTCTATGGTTAACTTCATCCTGATGACAGGCTCTGCCCAGAAATTAACCACCAACATCCAGTCAAAAGATGCAGGCTTCTTTGCTGACAGGAAGTCTCCAAAATGATTGTGACACAGAAACTGTGCCTGGGAGACTGGGATGCTTGGCCAGTCAGGGCCCCAAGCCCACAGGGATGGTGAAGGTACTGTGACTGATGCTTCTCTAGACTACAGCAAGGGATGGAAGTTTTCCCAAAGGAGGGGAACAAGCAGGACACATTCATTTATCTACCATACCACAAATCTAAGTATGCCTTCTTACTTCCCTTTCTAATCCTTATCTACACAAATACATAACCTTTATGTGATTATAATAGGGCAGATAGAATTCTACATGAAACAAGATTATAACATAAGAAACAATATAGAATATATAAAAATAGTTTTAGTTTTCTTTTTTACTTGCCATTTGGAATAACCTCCCCTCAATACACTTTTCATTTTAATTGTTGCATAACATTTTATGAACATTGGCACCAAGTCATTAAAGCAATGGATTTGGATGCAATCTCCCAGGGAAGATCTTGAGTTAGAATAGCAGAGGGTTGAAAGAAAGTCCTAGGAAAGATAAACATAAAAGGAGTTGACAGAGTTGAGGAGGTCCCCCAAGAGACCCAGAGATACAGGAAGAAAATTAGAAGCCAATGGAAAAGTTTCTAAAAGGAAAGAAGGGTCAAGAATATAAAATTCCACAGAAAATTCAGGATAAGAACAGAAAGTATTTCTTAAGTAGGGTGATATGTATATTAAGTCAGAGCAGTATTAGAACAGGTATCTTATCCCAGGTTCTATAGCCAGCCAGAAAGCAACAAAACCAGCAACAGAATTCAGATCCTTGGGAATATTCTTGACACGAACTTCAACCATGGATGAAGTCGGAGGCGGACATTGTCTGCAGCTCTACAGAGAAAGGGAAACCAAGTCTTCAACATTGTAATTGGGATGATTTTGATTGAATATTAGAAAGTATCTTCTGATTTTCATGGTTATAAAAGGCTAAAATGAATTATTGATAAACTGTGGTTTAGTTTAAGAGAATGAGGAAGCTGCAAATTGTGACACAGAGACGGGGACAGGCTGAGTGACCTCCAGCAGGGCCCCTCAGTCCAGCTCTGCTGTACCTCTGGCATTCATCTAGTTATTTTTTCACTCCTGGGATTTCTCTACCTGATTGTTCCATTGGATCCCAAGAAAGCAAAACACGTGGAGTCATTTAGTTGTAATTTTTTAATTTTACGTCCTTGTGCTCATGGACAGGAAAATCTGCAAAATCCAGTGACTAGCATAAGATGACATGTCTTTGATGAGAGTGATATGAAGATAATGTTAGGGCTCTGTAAGGATATAGAGGGGGAGCTGTGGAAATGAGAAAGAAGGGTGGGGATAAGGGCCAGGCCCACTGCCGGAAGAGGGGAAAGCAGTGGGGTTGCTGATCACAGGTTCACCATCAGCCAGTCCAGCAGCTGCAGTGCCGTGACATTCCCCACTGCCTCATTCAGCTGGCGCTGCTTCTCATAGCATAGCACTGACTGCAGAACCTCACCCACGCTGCATCCTTTGTCCACAGCAGCAGCCGAGAGCTGAAGTAGCTGTGAAAGAAAAGAAAACACTAGTGGAGAGGCCCAGCATTCCATGGCAGGCCAGATGGGGCCTGCCAGGTCTAGAGCAGAGAGGCCAGGCAGACCTTGGGAAACTGCAACACAGACTTTAAAGTCTGCTGGCTTGTTTGCAAGAAGAACGTTGGTAACAACATTTTTAGTTTAAAGTAGAGATGTTAACACCCACCTGCCCATGATCTTGCTCTCTAAGAATTCTAAGGTTCTAAGTTCACCCTAATGTCATAAAAGTCTCTGTCATTGTCCTAAGACCAAAAGGGCATGACAGAAAATATCCAGTGAACAAATGTGGATGCTGCTTTCCCTGCCCCATAGACCACAGAACCCTAAAATGTTAGAGCAAAAGGGCACCTTGGAGATCAATTCAATCCTCATGAAGTGCTTCCCAGAGAAGTAAAGAGACTGTTAGTTGCACACAGTTGGGGGATGAAAACTGGGAAGTGTAAATAACTAAAAATAGCCTACAAAATTCTGGGGTAGAAAAATAAGGAGTTTCCAGTCCTATCAGATATTCAAAAATATTACAGAATTACAGTAAGTAAAACAGTATGCTATTGGTACAAGAGTAGATGGACGATTCAATGGCACAGAGTAGAAAGTTTAGAAAAAGAATAGAAAATAATAAATTGTTAACCCTACTTCATACCTTACATAAAAATGAATTCAAAATGTATTAAAGTCTTAAATATATTTTAAAAATCATAAAAGTACAATCATGCACTGCATAATGATGTTTCAGTCAACCACAGACTATACCTATGATGGTGGTTCCATAAGCTTATAACGGACCTGAAAAACTCCTATTTTGTAGTGATATCATAGTTACCGTAACATAGCACAACACGTTACTCACTAGTTGGGGGTGATGCTCCTGTAAACAAACCTACTGTGCTGCCAGTTGTATAAAAGTCCAGCACACATTATTCCATATAGTGGATAGTACTTCATAATGATAATAAATGACTATGTTACTGATTCCTGTATTTACTATACTATACTTTTAGTGTTATTTTAGTCTACTCCTACTTACTAAAAAAATTGTAAAACAGCCTCAGGCAGGTCCTTGAGGA
Organism: Cebus imitator; assembly: GCF_001604975.1. Lineage (NCBI taxonomy): Eukaryota > Metazoa > Chordata > Mammalia > Primates > Cebidae > Cebus > Cebus imitator. The sequence goes on from NW_016107414.1 coordinate 4,535,948, forward strand.
CAAAGGCATTGTCATCATAGGACATAATACATAATAGCTTCATAAGCGTTACTTCCCCTGAAGACCTTCTAGTGGAAGAATGTGCAGAGGTGGAAAGCAGTGATATTGATGATCCTGACCCCATATGGGCCTAGGCCAATGTGTGTGTTTGTGTCTTCATTTTTAATAACAAGTTAAAAAAATAGAAAAAAAGCTTATAAAAAGGAATATAAAGAAAAAACATTTGTGTATAACTGTACAATGTGTTTGTGTTTTAAGCTAAGTGTTATTTACAAGAGTCAAAAAGTTTTAAAAAATTAAAAGTTTAAAACATAAAAATGTTACAGTAAGTGGTCAATTTATTATTGAAGAAAGAAAAAATATTTTAAAATATATTTATTGTAGTCTAAATGTACTGTGTTTATAAAGTCTACAGTAGTGAACAGTAATGTCCTAGGCCTTCACATTCACCCACCACTCAGTCACTCACTCATCCAGAGCAACTTCCAGTCCTGTGAGCTCCATTCATGGTAAATGACCTATACAGATGTACAATGTTTTATCTTTTATGCCATATTTTTAGTATACCTCTTCCATATTTCAATATGTTTAGATCCACACATACCATGGTATTACAATTGCTTATAGTATTCAGTACAGTAACATGCTGTATATAGGTGTGTAGCCTAGGAGCAATAGAATACAATATTGTCCTATACAATACAATAAAAGCTAGATGTATAGTAGGCTATACGAGCTAGGTTTGTGTAAGTACACTCTATGATGTTCACACAATGAGGAAATCACTTAACGACACATTTCTCAGAACATATCCTGTTACTAAGCAATGCATGACTGTATGAGAAAAAAATGGGAAAGTTTTGCTAATAACATAATTAGCTAGTATCGTTTGTTTGCTAATATCATTTGTTTTCCAAAATAAAACATAAAACCCAGGAAAAATAAAAATGTCTCATATTTGACTACGTTTGTGTGGCAGACACAATCTAAAACAAAACAAAACAAAACATCAATCAAAAGACCAATGACAAAGGAAACATTTGCATTTAATATCATAAAGGTTGATTCCTTGTAATATATAAAATCCTTATAGATCAATAAGGAAAAGGTCTACAATGCAAGAAAAAAAATGGTCAGAACACAAAAAGAATACCTAGGAATACAGCTAAACAAGGAGGTGAAAATCTCTACAATGAGAATTACAAAACACTGCTCAAAGAAATCAGAGATGACAAAAACAAATGAAAAAATATTCCATGCTTATGGATAGAAAAAGTCAATATTGTTAAAATGGTCATACTTCCCAAAGGAACTTATGGTTCAATGCTATTCCTATTAAATGACCAATGACATTCTTCATATAAACTATTTTAAAATTCATATGCAACCAGAAAAGAGCATACCAATAGCCAAGGCAATCCTAGCAAAAAGAACAAAGCTAAAGACATAACATTACATGACTTCAAACTATACTACAGAACCACAGTAACCAAAACGCATGATACTGGTACAAAAACAGACACATAGACCAATGAAACAGAATACAGAGCCCAGAAATAAGGCCACACAGCTATAACCATCTGATCTTTGACAAAGCTGACAAAAACAAGCAATGGCAAAGCACTTGCTATTCAATAAATGGTGCTGGGATAACTGGCTAGCCATATGCAGAAGATTGAAATTGGACCCCTTCCTTACACCATATACAAAAATAAACTCAAGATTGATTAAAGACTTAAATGTAAGACTAAAAACTAAAAATCCTAAAAGACATCCTAGGCAATAACATTCTAGACATAGAAACTGGTAAAGATTTTATGACGAATATACCAAAAGCAACTGCAACGAGAGCAAAAATTGACAAATGGGATCTAATTAAATTTTAGAGGTTCTGCACAGTAATAGAAACTATTAATAGAGTAAACAGACAACCTACATAATGGGAGGAAATATCTGCAAACTATGTGTCTGACAAAGGTCTAATGTTCAGCATCTATAAGGAACTTAAAGTTACATGAAAAAAAAACATTAAAAAGCAGGCAAAGGACACAAACAGACCCTTTTCAAAAGAAGACATGTGTGGTCAAGAAGCATATAAAAACAAGCTCAATATCACTGGTTACTAGATAAACACAAATAAAAACCATAATAAGATACCATCTCACACCAGTTAGAATGGCTGTTATTAAAAGTAAAAAATAATAGATGCCGGCAAGGTTGCGGAGAAAAGGGAACATTTATACACAGTTGGTGGGAATGTAAATTAGTTCAACCATTGTTAAAAGCAGTGTGGTGATTCCTCAAAGAGCTAAAATCAGAACTACCATTCAACTCAGCAATCCCATTACTGGGTGTATACACAAAGGAATATAAACTGTTTTACCGCAAAGACACATACACATGAATGTTCATTGCAACACTATTCACAGTAACAAAGATATGGAATTAATCTAAATACCCATCAATGGTAGATGGGATTAAAAAAATGTGATACAAATACACCATGGAATATTACACAGCCATAAAAAAGTACACAACCAAGGGATCCCAAGATGGTTGAATAAGAGGCAGCTCTGGAAAACAGCTCCCAGTGAGAGAGACACAGAAGCCAAGTGGTCTCCACAATTCCAAATGAGGTACCAGGTTCATTTGGTGGGTCTGGTTGGACAGTGGGTATAAACCAAATAGGGCAAGTAGAGGCAAGGTGGGGTAACGCCCCACCCAGGAGGTGCATGCAACCAACCAGAGGACCAGGGGATCTCCTCCTCTGGGACTTCGGTTTGGATACAGTGCTCCTCCCAAGCCCTCTACAACCCACAGAACAGGAGATCTTTGCCAGGCTGAAAAGCCTCAGTGAGCTGCCTGAATAGGGCAGAACAGCAACTTTGGCAGGCGCCGGGGCTGTCAGCATAGATCTAGGTAGAAGCACTGGCTGACTTGAAAGCCAGAAAGCTGGCTGGATGGAGCCACCGGCTCCCCAGAAAGAAGGGGAACTGCAAACAGGGAAACAGCCCATACGGCAGGATGGGTCCCCTGCACAAAGCCTAGAGGCTAGAAAACTCTCACTCCAGAGTTTTGCACCCAGAACATCAGTTAGAGAGTGACCAGGAATGATTGAGCTCGGCACGGGGAAGGGCAGCCACCATTGCAGAAGCCAGCCTTATGTTCCTGAGTAAATAAAAGATGCAGCAGCTCCACTGAATCTGTGGCAGGCCAGCAGCGCCTCTGCAGGCAGACAAAGGAAAGTCTGCCTCCCCAAGCAGCTACCTGAGATCAAAACTATATAAATCCAAGGAGATGGGAAGAAACCAGCGCAAGAAGAATGAAACCATGAAAAACGAGAACGCCTCTCCCCCACCACAAGATCACAACTCCTCACCAGCAAGGGAACAAAGCTGGATGGAGAATGAATTTGATGAATTGACAGAAGCAGGCTTCAGAAGGTGGGTAATAACAAACTTCTCTGAGTTAAAGGAACATGTTCTATCTCAATGCAAAGAAACTAAAAATCTTGAAAAATGGTTAGAAGAAGTGCTAACTAGAATACCAGCTTAGAGAAGAACATAAACAACTTGATGGAGCTGAAAAACAGCACAAGAACTTTGAGAAACATACACAAGTTTCAATAGCCGAATCAATCAAGCAGAAGAAAGGATACCAGAGATTGAAGATCAACTCAATGAAATAAAACGAGAAAGCAAGGAAAGAGAACAAAGAGTGAAAAGAAATGAACAGTGCCTTCAAGAAATATGGGATTATGTGAAAAGACCTAATCTACGTTTGATCGGTGTACCGGAAGATGATGGGAAGAATAAATCCAAGCTGGAAAACACTCTTTAGGATATTACCCAGGAGAACTTCCCCAACATAGCAAGGCAGGCCAACATTCAAATACAGGAAATACAGAGAACACCACAACGATACTCCTCTAGAATTGCAACCCCAAGGCACATAATCGTCAGATTCACCAGGGTTGAAACGAAGGAAAAAAATACTAAGGGCAGACAGAGAGAAAGGTTGGGTTACCCACAAAGAGAAGCCCATCAGATTCACAGCAGATCTCCTGGTAGAAACCCTCCAAGCCAGAAGATAGTGGGGGCCAAAATTCAACATCCTTTAAAAACTTTCAACCCAGAATTTCATATCCAGCCAAACTAAGCTTCATAAGTGATGGAGAAATAAAATCCTTATGGACAAGCAATTGCTGAGAGATTTTGTCACTACCAGACCTGCCCTAAAAGAGCTCCTGAAGGAGGCACTAAACACAGAAAGAAAAAGCAAGTACCAGCCACTGCAACAAAGAACCAAATGGGTAAAGACCAATGACACAATGAAGAAATTACACCAACGAAAGGGCAAAACAACCAACCAGAAATAAAATGGCAGGATCAAATTCACACATAACAATATTAACATTAAACGTAAATGGACTAAATGCCCCAATCAAAAGATACAGACTGGCAAATTGCCTAAAAAGCCAAGAACCATTGTTGTGCTGTATTCAGGAGACCCATCTCAAGTGCAAAGACATACATAGACTCAAAATAAAGGGATGGAAGATTTAACAAGGAAATGGAGAGCAACAAAAAGCAGGAGTGGCAAAACTAGTCTCTGATAAAACAAACTTTAAACCAACAAAAATCAAAAGAGATAAAGAGGGGCATTACATAATGGTAAAAGGATCAGTACAACAAGAAGAGCGAACTATTCTAAATATATACACACCCAATACAGGAGCACCCAGATATACGAATCAAGTCCTTAACGACCTACAAAGAGACGTAGGCTCCTGCACAATAATAGTGGGAGACTTTAACACTCCACCGTCAATATTAGGCAGATCAACGAGACAGAAAATCAACAAGTAAGTATATCCAGGACTTGACTGTAGATCTGGATGAAGCAAACTTAATAGACGTTTACAGAACTCTCTATCCCAAATCCACAGAATATACATTCTTCTCTGCACCATGTCACACTTATTCTAAAATTGACTACATAATTGGAAGTAAATCACTCCTCAGCAAATGCAAAAGAATGGAAATCATGGCCGGGCACAGTGGCTCACACCTATAATCCCAGTACTTTGAGAGGCCGAGGCGGGTGGATCACGAGGTCAAGAGATCGAGACCATCCTGGTCAACACGGTGAAAC
>NW_016107414.1:4541216-4544442 GCF_001604975.1 Cebus imitator
CGTCTCAAAAAAAAAAAAAAAAGAATGGAAATCATAACAAACAGTCTCTCAGACCACAGTGCAATCAAATTAGAACTCAGAATTAAGAAACTAACTCAAAACTGCACAACTTCATGGAAAATGAACAACTGGCTCTGGAATGTCAACTGGATAAACAATGAAATGAAGGCAGAAACAAAGATGTTCTTTGAAATCAATGAGAATGAAGACACAACATACCAGGATCTCTGGGACACATGTAAAGCAGTATCTAGAGAGCAATTTGTAGCAATAAATGCCCACCAGAGAAGCAAGGAAAGGTCTAAAATTGACACTCTATCATCAAAATTGAAAGAGTTAGAGGAGCAAAATTAAAAAACAAAAACTCAAAAGCTAGCAGAAGACAAGAAATAACTAAGATCAGAGCAGAACTGAAGGAGATAGAGACACAAAAAACCCTTCAAAAAATCAACAAATCCAGGAGCTGGTTTGTTGAAAAGATCAACAAAATAGATAGACTGCTAGCTAGACTAATAAAAGAGAGAATGAAATAGATGCAATATAAAATGATAAAGGGGACATCACCACTGATTCCACAGAAATACAAACTACCATCAGAGATTACTACAAACAACTCTATGCACACCAATCAGTAAATCTGGAAGAAATGGATAAATTCCTAGACACTTACACTCTTCCAAGACTAAACTAGGAAGAAGTTGAAACCCTGAACAGACCAATAACAAGGGCTGAAATTAATAGCCTACCAACTAAAAAAAAGCCCAGGTCCAGATGGGTTTACAGCCGAATTCTACCAGATGTACAAAGAGGAGCTGGTACCATTCCTTCTGAAACTTTTCCAAACAATACAAAAAGAGGGAATCCTCCCCAACTCATTTGATGAGACCAACATCATCCTAATTCCAAAGCTGGGCAGTGATGCAACAAGAAAAGAAAACTTCAGGCCAATATCCATGATGAACATCAACACAAAATTTTTTGATAAAACACTGGCAAACAGAATGCACATCAAAAAGCTTATTTATCATGATCAAGTAGGCTTCATCCCGGGGATGCAAGGCTGGCTCAACATGGGCAAGTCTATAAACGTAATCCATCACAAAAACAGAACCAAAGACAAAAACCACATGATTATCTCAATAGATGCAGAGAAGGCCTTCAACAAAATTCAACAGCCCTTTATGCTAAAAACCCTCAATAAACTAGGTATCGATGGAACATATCACAAAATAATAAAAGCTATTTATGACAAACCCACAGCCAATATCATACTGAATGGGCAAAAACTGGAGCATTCCCTTTGAAATCTGGCACAAGACAAGGATGCCCTCTCTCACAACTCCTATTCAATACAGTATTGGAAGTTCCAGCCAGAACAATCAGGCAAGGAAAAGAAAGAAAGGGTATTCAATTAGGAAAAGAGGAAGCCAAATTGTCTTTATTTGCAGATGACGTGATTGTATATTTAGAAGGCCCCATCGTCTCAGCCCAAAACCTCCTGAAACTGATAAACAACTTCAGCAAAGTCTCAGGATACAAAATCAATGTGCAGAAATCACAAGCATTTCTATACATCAATAACAGACAAACAGAGAGCCAAATCAGAAGTGAACTCCCATTTACTATTGCTACAAAGAGAACAAAATATCTAGGAAAACAACTAACAAAGGATGTAAAGGACCTCTCCAAGGAGAACTACAAGCCACTGCTCAATGAAATAAGAGAGTACACAAACAGATAGAAAAACATTCCATGCTCACGGTTGGTAAGAATCAACATCTTGAAAATGGCCATACTGCCCAAAGTAATTTATAGATTCAACACTATCCAATCAAGCAACCAATGACCTTCTTCACAGAACTGGAAAACCACTTCAAATTTCATATGGAACCAAAAGAGAGCCTGCATAGCCAAAACAATCCTAAGCAAAAAGAACAAAGATGTAGGCATCATGCTGCCTGACTTCAAACTATACTACAAGCCACAATAATCAAAACAACATGGTACTGGTACCAAAACAGAGACATAGACCAATGGAACAGAACAGAGGCCTCAGAAGCAACACCACACATCTACAATCATCTGATCTTTGACAAAGCTGAGAAAAACAAGCAATTTTTATTTTATTAAGAAGATTTTAATATTAATAAAATTTTATTTTATTAAAAGTATTTAAAAGGGAATTTTAATTTTATTAAAAGGATTCCGTGTTTAATAAATGGTGTTGGGAAAACTGGCTAGCAATGTGCAATGTGCAGAAAGCAGAAATTGGACTGCTTCCTGACGCTTTACACTAAAATTAACTCCAGATGGATTAAAGATCTAAACATAAGACCTAACACCATAAAAACCCTAGAAAAAAACCTAGGCAAAACCATTCAGGACATAGGCATAGGCAAGGACTTCATGACTAAAACACCAAAAGCATTGGCAACAAAAGCCAAAACAGATAAATGGGATCTAATCTAATTAAACTCCAGAGCTTCTGTACAGCAAAAGAAACCATCACTAGAGCGAACCGGCAACCAACAGAATGGGAAAAAATTTTCGCAATCTACCCATCTGACAAAGGGCTAATATCCAGAATCTACAAAGAACTAAAACAGATTTACAAGAAACAAACAAACAAACCCATTCAAAAGTGGGCAAAGGATATGAACAGACACTTTTCAAAAGAAGACATATATAAGCCCAACAAACATATGAAAAAATGCTCATCATCACTGGTCATTAGAGAAATGCAAATCAAAACCACATGGAGATACCATCTCACACCAGTTAGAATGGTGTGATCATTAAAATATCTGGAGACAACAGATGCTAGAGAGGATGTGGAGAAATAGGAATGCATTTACACTGTTGGTGGGAGTGCAAATTAATGCAACCATTGTGGAAGACAGTGTGGCATTTCCTCAAGGACCTAGAAACAGAAATACCATTTTACCCGGCAATCCCATTACTGAGTATATATCCAAATAATTATAAACTGTTCTATTATAAAGACACATGCACACATATGTTCATTGCAGCACTGTTTACAATATTAAAGACCTGGAACCAACCAAATGTCCACCAACTATAGGCTGGATAATGAAAATGTGGCACATATACACCATGGAATACTACATAGCCATTAAAAATGATGAGTTAGTGTCCTTCATAGGGACATGGATGAATCTGGAAACCATCGATCTCAGCAAACTGACACAAGAACAGAAAACCAAAC
>NW_016107414.1:4544667-4698814 GCF_001604975.1 Cebus imitator
CTAAATGAAAAAAAAAAAAAAAAAAAAAAAAAAAAGAACACAACCATTTCCTTTGCAGGAACATGGATGCAGCTGGAGGCCACTGCCCTTGGCAAACTAACTCAGGAACAGAAAACCAAATAATCTCATGTTATCAGTAGTGGGAGTTAAATGATAAGAACACATGGAAACAAAGAGGGAAACCACAGACACTTGAGAGTGGAGGGTGGGAGGAAGAAGATATCAGATAAAAATAACTATTGGGTTGGTATTAGGCTTACCTGGTACCTGGGTGACAAAATAATCTGTACAACAAACCCCTGTAACACAAGTTTACCTATATAACAAACCAGCACATGTACCTCTGAACCTAAAAGTTAAAAAAAAGTGGGCAGAAGTTATGACCAATTTATCCACAGAAGAGAAAATTCAAATGGCTTTATATATATGCAAAGATGCTCACCCTCACTCCTAATAAGACAAAAAAGTAAAGCAACTTGGCAAATTAAAAATTTTAGCATGCACTGCTGGTTAAAGCGTAGGGAAATAGTTCTCTTATACTGTTTAAATGGGTGTGTAAGGACAGGCGCGGTGGCTTACGTCTGTAATCCCAGCACTTTGGGAGGCCAAGGCAGGAGGATCACCTAAGGTCAGGAGTTCAAGACCTGCCTGGCCAAAATGATGAAATCCATCTCTACTACAAACACAAAAATTAGCCAGGCATGATAACACATGCCTGTAATCTCAGCTACTAGGGAGACTGAAGCAGGAGAATCACTTGAACCCAGGAGGTGGAAGTTGCAGCGAGCCAATATCCAAACTGGGGTATCACAGACAGACTCTGACTCAAAAAAAAAAAAAAAAAAAAAAAAAGGTATGTAAATTGGCACAAGCTCTCTCTGGAAGGTGATTTGGAAACATGCATCAAATCATACAAATAATATTCTCAGTAACCTTGAAATTCCTTTCCTAGGTATATAGCACATATGAATACATTTGAACCTGTAAATTTGAATATACAAAGTTATGTATATTCAAGGATATTCAGTATATTATTGCTTACGGTCCAAAATGGTGGCAAAGAAATATCCATTCATAGAGGAGTGGTTAAATATATGAAACATATATAAAACATATATATGAAATGGTTTCATATATTATAAAATATATAAAGCCATTAAAAAGAATGTGGCAGCTCTGTATGTTACAGAAGTGGATATATACATATTTATTTATAATAATTTGTGACTTTGTGTGTGTGTCTATGTGTGTGTGTATTTCTGGAAGGATAAATAAGAAATTGATCCAAATGTTTTTTTTCTCCAGGGAAGGCAATGGGATGGGCATACAAGTGAGGAAACAACCCTTAATTTTCACTGCGCATCCTTTTGTACTTTTGAATTTTGAATTAAGCACACGTATTATTTATTCAAAAATAAATACAAATGTATTTCAAGACACTGGGCTCGTAGACACCCCAGTGACAGAAGGTTCAATCACCTGAATCAGTATGAGAATGTATGCATATATTAATCTCTCTGTTCTTAAAAATATACTGATATTCAGTGCGTCTATTCATTAGTTGAAGTTTGAATATGCTGCTTCTTGTTCCTTCTACTCTTAAAGGCAGTCAATAAAATAGGTATCTTTATTTTTAGAGCGGACAAAGGGGTGTGTGTGTGTGTGTGTGTGTGTGTGGACTGCAAGTCTATTGTCCTATTTTAGATACACGTTTCAATTTAAAATAATCTAAAACAAGACATTCCAAGTCAAAAAAGTCTAAAACCAGAGTGTATTATGTACATTTTGTATGATGGGTTTGATTTCAAAGATGGCTACAAAACAAAAGGCTTTATCACACATTATACACCTGAAGGCTATGCTTATTTGTAGATTTTTTTCATCAGTTTAAATTTTCTTCAGAATATAGCCTCCCACTCCCCATCTCTGCTAATTGCCATATACTATAAAATAGTTGTCTGTTTTATAGATTGGAAACCCTGCATGGAGACAGGGCTTGCCAAGGACCCTTAGGAATATATCTAATATTGGAAGTTCACATTGTCTTCTAGCCTGAACTTGAATGTGAACATAACTCACCTGGATATTTTGCTAAAACAAAGATTCTGATTCAGTAGGTCTGGAGGGAAGTGTGAGATTCCGTACTTCTAAAAAACTCCCAGGTAATGCCAATGTTGTGGGTCCACAGACTACACTCCGAGTAGCAAGACCAAAGTCAAAGACCATACAGTTTCATGTTTAGGTTTGGTATAGCCTAATCTGAATGCTCTGTAATTGTGTGTCTTCCCAGTTATCAGATAAATGTAATGACTCAGTTGCAAGCATTCGTAATACCACTTAACTAAGCAGAGAAAGCCTCTTTTTCTTTATCTTCTGATTTCTATGATGATGAATTTTTCTGAATAATTGTAGCCTCCTTTGCCACCGTTTGCTACTTAATGATTAATAGCAGTTGTTCCACTTTTCTCAGACAAGAGGAGATAATCAAAAACATTGAGAAAATGAGAGAGAGAGAAAAGGAAGAAAGAGAGAGAAGAGAAGGTTGTTGGGACGGTCTGTTTAATTTCTCCACTTCAGTATGAAGCAGCAGCATCTTGGGTAACTGTGCATGTTCTCCAGACTCAAACCCTCCCTTTAATGAGCAGTTCTGATGCTTATCGGGCACCTTGGGTGGAGGACAAGAACTTATAGGGCATGTTTACCTTTAGCAGTAATAACAGTGATAGGTTGCTTTCCCATCTGCCTTATGCTTTAGTCTTATTTCTCAATGGATTCAGAATTTAGGGTAGGGGGAAGAGGGGTGTTATCAACTGAATCCTTGCAAATCCCCTATGCCACCTAGACAACCAGCTAAGACAGTAATGACACGTTTGAAAAGGTCATAAGTTCAGACTCTTGCCTCTTCCCTAACACATTCCAGAGCTTTCCAGCTTCATCTCATCCTTTGAGCAATGCTGTCCTATCCAAAACTCAGCCCAAAGCCCAGACCTTAATCTGATTCTTTCACTAGGTCTCTTGGAGGTTCCTCATCTGTACACTCCTACACCTAAATGAAAAAAAAAAAAAAAAAGAAAAATATCACTTATTCCCTTTTCCCTCTTTGATATGCCTTGTATTGGGCAAAATCTAATTTTACTTTATCAATTATCTCTGCCAAGAGGCATGATCTTCAAATCCTGCTGTTCCCATTTTACCTTCCCAGTGGCTATCTTCCTATTCAAAAGGAAACCAGAACTTAAAGACCTTGTTAGATCTTAATAAGGCTTCCAAATTTCTCTGCCTGTTTCTTACCTTCTCCTGGATTCCTTCGTCATCACCAGCAAAATACAAAATAGGGACATTGAGCTCGGAGGCAGCTACCCATTGAAGGACGGCTTGGAGTTGCTTATTCTGAACTGTATCTATTAGGTTGTGATTGCTGACAATCACCTTGGGTGCTGCACACCCTTCAGGGGACTGTCCTGATATACCTCTCAGTTCATTATGGATAGCTTGATAGGCATTCTGCAGAAGAGTTTCTGCTGTCCCTGTGCCCTTGACTGGCAAACACTCATATAAACTATCTGGGAAGGCTGATGTTAGCCTGCTGGCATCTCCAGACTTGTCATCTTCCAGCTCTGTCAAAGAAGTATCACAGGACTTGGCAATGATGAGACACAGCTTCATCACTGAGTCCATCAGATGTTCTACCATCTGCCCATTCACGTTGCCATCTAGCTGACTGATAACCATCTTGGTCAGCCCAGAAACGGCACCAGGGGTCTCATCATGTTCACATGGTTTGGGGGGCGAAGAGGTTAAAGGTCTTTCACACAAGTTTATATCTTCCGTAACTAGTTGTTCCGGCACCTTGGGTTCAGAGCAATGGCCACGCTTGAAAATGGTCTCACTAAGTAAGTTCCGGATGAAATTGAAGAAAACGCTCATTAGGTCCTTCTTTTCTGCTTGTTCTTGGTCATCTACATTGTGAGCAGTCTTCAGGCAGGATTCATCAGGAACTACAGGAGATTTGTTGGCAGGAAAGTTGGGAGTTCCAGCAGCTTCAAGGAAGCTCTGTGCATCCCTTCTTCCTCCCTGGGCCAGGTGATATTGAATCAGAAGTAGGGCAGATATGATCAGGTCCTTGGCCCAGGAGTCTGAATTAAACATAAAATTCTCAGGTTTCTCTGGAGGATATTGAGGAGGGCTGAGACTGCAAATATCTTCAGGGAAATCAAAGGAAATGTCTGGTGCAGGCTTACACTGTGCATCGGGAGCTTCAAAGGCTGCATGCTGGAAACCTGGAGATTTACATTCTTTCTGATTTTTATGCCACAAAGTCAGCCCCTCTTTGATAATGTGTTCACCCAGAGTTTCGGCACAAGTCTTCTCCTTCTCTGATTTGGCTTCAGAATACATTTTTTCTCTGAATTTAGCTTCAGATCTCATGGCAAAGTTCACATTTCGTTTTCTAGGATCACCCATTCCTTTCATGGAAAGGAGGGAATAACTCTCAGCCTTGTCTTTGGCTTTCCTGATATGCTCAGAGACTTTCTCCGCAAACATCACATTGTACAGCTTCCCTAGCATGGCATCCATGATATCTGTGGCTTTTTGGCTTCCATGAGAGAAGACAGTTCTTTTCACAGCCGAGACAAAGTCTGTGTTAGTCATGAGGGTCCCTGTGACGTTGTGGAGGTTCCTCATGAAGGAGTCGATGAGATCTGAGACCACCTCTTTTGCATGCTTGAGCAGAACCTTCTTCAGCAGGACGGTGGCGATGGTTGTGTCTTTCACTTGGATCTTCAGTGTCTTCATGATGGAGACCATCATATCAGATACCACACTGTTAGCATAGGTCATAATCCCTTCACTAACTGAAGTTGCAAAGTCATCAGCCCTTTCCTGCCCTCGAAACATCTTTCTCTCCCAAGGAAGGAACCTTCCACCCTCTCTGGCATAATCCGCATTACGAGATTCAAACACTTCCTTATAGAAGAAAGACTTCTTAGAATCAGGCTTGTCCTCTGGACCCTGTCTTTCCTTGGTGCTCTCCTTCTTCTTCAAAACGGACTTGTATTTCAAATTTGGGGGCTTTTGTGATGATTCTGATGCTCTGTCTCCAGAGCTGGGAGCCTTGTCTGGGGCAGCATTCCTGGAACATGCAGAGACAGTCTCATTCACCAGGTCTGATGCTACCTTACTGAGACTTTTGGTGGGGGTGGGTTCATTCCCTATGTACAATGACTGATGGACACATTTGTTTTCAGAGCCATCAATTGTCTCATTGATCTCTTTGCGGGCCATGGCTATGACTAGATTCGTGAGGCGGTTAGCATAGAAGGAAACTTCATCTACCGAACTCTCGTTGCCAAGTTGGGCCCTGGGGCCCTGGAAAGGATTCTCTTTGTGAGTTATCTCCAAATGCAATCTCCCTGGAGTGCCCTTGGCGGTGGTGTTGTAATAGTCTACAGAGAAACCTCTGTGTGGGTCTCCTGAGTTGGACATTTCCCCACCAAACGATGATTCTCCAGGCTTGAACCTAACATCTTGGAACTCTGCTGTACTTTTCTCCAGGTCTCTGCGGAGCCAGCTGAGCACTCTGACAGGATCCGTGGAGGTGTCCTTGAAAATAGACAAGCATTCATCTGACTATAACAAAGTAAAGACATGGGATATTCAAGACAACCTCAAAGTTCAGTTACAAATGTCGTCAGCCCTCTCAAGCTTGCTCCATCTTGGCAATAAAAGTAACTATTTATCGAGTTCTCACTGTGTATCAGGCATTGTTCCAAGTATTTTAAGACTATTATCTATAATAAGCCTGAGATTTAACTCTCTGATTATCCTCATTTTACAGAGGAGAAAATTGAAGAACTGAGAGGTTAAGTTTGTGATTTATTTGAAATAATATAGCTAACCATTGATGGAGCAGAAATTCCAGTCTTGGCAGTCTGACTCCACAGCCTGTGCTCTCAGCTAGTACATTATCTTGCTTCTAATGACATACATCTTTAAGGTCTGATAGTCTGCTAAGGATAATGGCCTCCAGCTTCATCCATGTCCCTGTAAAGGACATGATATCATTCTTTTTTATGGCTGCATAGTATTCCATGGTGTATATGTACCACATTTTATTTATCCAATCTATCATTGATGGGCATTTAGGTTGATTCATGAACAGAAAACCAAATACCACATGTTCTTACTTATAAGTGGGAGATAAATAATGAGAACACATGAACACATAGAGGGGAACAACACACATTGGGGCCTTTTGGAGAGTGGAAGTAGGGAAAAGGGAGAGGACAAGGAAATGTGACTAATGGGTACTAGGCTTAATACCTGGATGATTAAATAATCTGGACAACAGACCCCTGTAACACAAGTTTACCTTCGTAACAAACCTGCACATGTACCCTGAACTTAAAGTTGAAAAAAAGATCTGATAGTTACCGGCTACATAGAAGAGTTAGGATTTGAACTCAATCAGATTTTTTCTTGTTTTAATATTAATTGTTATTTTCTATGATTTACCTGTTACTTTCTGATCTATAATTCAGTAGTTAATACGTATGGGCAATTTATTAGTTTTGTGTGAATACAGTTTCTTTGATGGACAGTAGCTGTGATGAGCACATGGACATGTTTATATGTTTATAAATTGTACAATCTGCATATGGGAAAAACTCTTAAACATAGGATAAAATAGTATATATGAAAGTGTCTTATTTATTATCAAATGCAAAGGATCACTGTAATTATTGGAGTTCATATGTCTGTCTGGGAATGACCACAAATATTGCCCATCTTTAAAGAACAATTTTGTATTTTTATTACCAAGTGTCAAATAGTTACTAGTTATTATTTGTGAAGTGCTCATAAGGTTTGCCAGGCACTGTGCTAAATGTTTTACATGCGCTATTTTGCTTAATCCTCATATTCACCTGGTGAGACAGGTTTTACTCTTCCAGTTTCACAGGTAAGAAGACAGAGGCTTAGAGAAGCAAATAGTTTTCCAAGAATCTCACAGCTAGTCCATGGTGGGGTTTCATATTCAAATCCAATTCTGGCTCTAAAATCTGGGCTCTCTACCCCTACAATATCCTGCTATGTCTTGATTACTTGGAAAGAAAAGAAAAGCAGTTGTGCTAGTTGTCTGCAGAACTGGTTTAAGTGGCTTGTTACCATGTTGGAGCTAAGGGCCATTGTGCTTGGTTTAAAACCCTCGCAAATGGTTCTCCTAATAGTAGCTATTATATGGGGTATTTTGTGCTTTAGTGGAAAACTACGCATCAACTATAGCATACCCCTCCACATTATTTGATTCACCTTCTCCTGGAGCTATTTTACAACTCTGTTAACTGTAGATAACAGACAGCAATGCAGTATAATTCTTGTCTAGACACTGATAAGGGGAGGGTCGACTGACTGCGTCTCCCACTGTAGAGAAGGTCAGCTCTGCCTCCATGGGCACATTCACTTCAGTATTTCCAAGCTATATCTGTCTTTTGAACCTCATCTGTTCCTTGTTAATGAGTTAAATAAAATCTTTAACACATATTCATTTTTATATATGTATGAGAGTCATTATTTTACCCTTCTTTGAAAATTATCTTTTAATGGTTTTGGAAGTCTTCCACCAAGATGCCCAATAGATCCACCTAATGGAGATAAATGTCCTCATGAGACAAGTGCACCAGGTGTGTCTTTTCTCATCCCTCAGAGTGGCAATAGAAGTTTGCAGACATTCTGTTTTTCTAGTTTTTTTGTTTGTTTGTTTTTTGAGATGGAGTCTTGCTCTTGTTGCCCAGGCTGGAGTGCAATGGCACAATCTTGGCTCACTGCAACCTCCTCCTCCTGGGTTCAAGTGACTCTCCTGCCTCAGCCTCCTGGGTAGCTGGGATTACAGGGGTGTGCCACCACACCTGGCTAATTTTTGTATTTTTAATACAGACGGGGTTTCACCATGTTGGTCAAGCTGTTCTCGAACCCTGACCTCGTGACTCACGTGCATCAGCCTTCCAAAGCGCTGGGATTACAAGCGTGAGCCATCATGCCTGGCCTGTTCTTCTAGTTTTAATTTTCCCCGCTCCACTAATTTTCATTTTGGTTCTCACTTTGGTTTGTTTATGGTCAGTTGGCGGCAATGATGATTGGGAATTTGATTTTATTGTCTGACCATTGGTAATTCCTTTTATGGATTAATGATTTATAGAGATCTATCTTCTGTTGGATGCAAAGCAACAGAAAATTTGTTTTGACAGTATTTTTTTGTCTATCTTAAGCTCAAATAAATTAAGGTGTTTGTGCTCACTTGGAAGGAGAAGAGCTCTTTGATATTTGGACAGGTGAGTTTTATGTTTCTGGTTGATTTTTGACACAAAGTTTGGCTGAAGGTTTAGAACTGACGCCATAAACTGTCTATCAGTGACACATCGCTACATGTCTGTAATTCAGAAAATGTTAGGTGTAAGCAGCAATATCTTCCTCCAGATAGTATCAATACATAATATTATGAAGTCTCCTAAATTAAAGGATGTTTATTCAGATCAGCGCATGCACACACATACACACGCAAACACACACACACTTAGGTAAATTAAATATTTTTGATATCCCTAGAAAATAAGGAACTTAAGCTTCTAATATTTAAAATATTCAAAGGGAATGCTAAAAGAAAAGAAAGAAAAGGAAAAAAAAAAGTGTTTTTATGGAACCTAACTCAGGAACATTTTAGAAACCCAAACTGACATAAATTAGGTAAATCTTTGGCAAACAGTACTAGTTTAATAATTTTGGTTTAATAAAAACGGCTATATCTTTTCTTATTTATCAATGTTAAGTATAATAAATAGTATGCTTTTATTTTACTTTGATACGCTTTTCATAAACTTACACAAGTTATACAGATCCAAAAAAGCCAGCATTACTTCTACTTAATGTTTAAGGATTATGAAAAATGTAAATTTGTGTTTAACCAAGTTCAATAATCATTCTGACATCTTTATTTCAATAGTTATTATGTTTTATATGTCAGCCTAATGATAAGTTTCCAACATCTTTGTATAACTTAAAATATTGGAGTGGTATTACATTGAGTTAATGCATGTTCACTGGATATGTAGATCATTTCTAAGTAAGATGGAACACAGAGACATTGATGGCTAAGCATAAAGTTTATATGCTTTTGCTTGTTATTTTTATCACTTATAGAGAGGCTATATCTTTAAGTCTGTTAATGAGTGAGTTCATCTTCTCCACTTAGAGAGGGAGTATAAAGGGTGTCTGCGGCTGTAGCAAGTCTTCTTCAGGTGTATTCATGAGTTCTACTCATCTGAATTTCAGCTGGTATGTGATGTTCTCAATTATATACCCCTCACCCCCAGGTTTTTTTTGTTTTGTGAAATAGAAAGAACAGAAAGTACTTTGGTTAACAGCTATGATTAGTACTAATGGTTCAGACTGCAATTAGGAACAATAGTTTCGGAGAAGTCTAGATGTATACCTGCTTGCTTTCTTAGGGACTGCAGGTGAAACCTAGTAGAGTTTCTTAGGCTTGACTTCCTAATCTCGGGCCTCTAAAAGTTCAATCTGAGATTCCTTATGAAGACTCCTGGTAAAGCAGACTTAAGAAAGCCTATCCAGTTGCTGCACCTATGTAAACAATCAGGCCAAATCTGATGAGACTAGCCTCATTTTGTGTTCAAGAATAATCTTACTGTGAGATTATTTTAATTTTTATCAAAATGGGGGAGACTACAGGGAAAAAATTGTGCTTAAATAGAAAACTAAACATTGTCTATAGCCTATACACTAAGCATTGTCTTCAATCTTCCACATGATCTGATTCTCAGTCTGTGAGAGCTATTTTACAATTCTGCAAGCTATAGATAATTGATAGCAATACAAAATAACTCTTGGTTACAGATGTGAAAATTCTATCCAGTGGAAATTTGGTTGATTTCTCTCCCCCGCTGTGGAGCAGGCCAGTTTTGCTTTTATTTGCACATTTATTTAAATATACCTGATATATAAGTGTATCTTTTAAAAATTCTCCTTTGAACTGGTTGTAATACCTACCAATTTTCTCACCTGTGAGGTAGATACAATCTTTCGTATATATTTATTTTTCTACCTGTATCAAAGTGATAATTTTACCTCTCTTTTTGGAAAATGATACTGCGTTACTACCTAGTCATTTACGAATAAACACAATAACCTGCAAATAGGTGTGTTTCCATGATAGGGCTGTAACAGTACAGGAAAGCCTTGCTATAGTGCAGCTGTGGAGTTTATTCTTTTACCCTTTTAAATAAATAAATAAATAAATAAAACCAGCTGGGTGCGGTGACTCACGGCTGCAGTCCCATCATTTTGGGAGGCAGAAGTGGGCAGATCGCTTGAGCTCAGGAGTTTAAGACCAGCCTGGGCAACATAGCGAAACCCTGTCTCTACAAAAATATATTTTTAAAGATAAATAAAATTTAAAATAAAAATAAAAAACCAAACCTACAGCATAGCACAGAGCTTTACAATGGAGTCCACAGAACTGTGTTAAGTTGCTGTGTTTATGGGTTTTTAATGTCTGTATATTTTTAAACCTAAAATGTGTTTACCCTATGTCTATTATTCCAGTCTATCCACAAGGATTTTGCAAAAGGGGTTGATCAAACCATAGTGACTGAAAGACTAAGTCCCCACGTTTCCTTTCTTATCAATGCAGTCTACAACCAAACATCCATCTCTTCAAACCCCCTTGCCCTCTTGCAGCCTTTCCTCTTCTTACACAAGAGT
Organism: Cebus imitator; assembly: GCF_001604975.1. NCBI lineage: Eukaryota > Metazoa > Chordata > Mammalia > Primates > Cebidae > Cebus > Cebus imitator. Next base: position 4,555,444 of record NW_016107414.1, read on the forward strand.
ATTCTGAGCAACTGGGGAAGGAAGATGCCAAATTATCTCAGTATTTCTGAAGCCTGGGGCAAATTTTCATGTCCATGAAGGAGAATATAAAAAGGGTTAATGGGTTTTATTTTCTCTGCTCACCATATTTTCCTTGGGTAGCTTAGTTTTAAGTCAGCTATATACCTCTCTGTCCTATTTCGCTTCTCCACCTTTGTCTCAAACATACCTTATAAAATTTTCTCTGACCATCTCCCATTTTGAGAAGACCCATTCTTTAAACACCTATAGCAATTATTGTCTAGAAAATACATGTGACAAATAATCATGAACTGCTTTTCATTAGTCCAACAGTTATTCAGAGCTTTCAAGTGACCTTTCTATATATATATTTTTTTTTTGCTTTTTATACCGCTTTATTCCAACATGAGCACCTCAATATAAAACTAAACCCTGGTGAACCGTTTTCCTAATTCTGCATTATTGTAAATGTACAAGTTCTCCTAGCAGACCAACACGTACATAGATTAAATCATCTCTGACACATGGTAGCTCTCATATAATGAAAATACCTAAAATAACTAGTACAATATACTGAACTGATCAAAATAATTGCATGTTGGAAAATAAGGCTGCAAGTCTGTTACTAACATATTGCCATGCTATATATTACAAATTATGGGCACATTGTTTGTTAACGTTCTAGCCACAGAGGAACAACTGAAGCCACTTCCGGTCAGAGAGGGGAGAGAGATAATTAGCTCTTTTAGTAACTGTATATTTTGTATACTTTTAAGCAGCTCTTAAATATTACAGAAAAGTAATATATATACACAGAGACTACAATGCAGTATCCTGTTGTACAGCTAAAGACTGAATTTAAAATAATCAAGTTTAAATACATGTAATTGTTGGTGCATTGACTACATTGCGTCAAAAGTGAATGAAAATCTCCCTGCACCAAACAACAAAACTCATGTAATGGCCAGCAGTGATTAATTAGAAATCACAGATACCTGGTTTATTTCATTTTTGTTAAATGACTCACGTTTGAAAGGAACACTATCCATTAAGATGCATTTACTAGTTCTCAAATTCCTAACACAAGATGGGGTTACATTTCAATTTTTTTTTACCCCATTTAAAAAAAAAAAGGACTGGCTATAATTTAGATGCCATTAATGCTCTTTCCACCCCCCACCTTGTATATGTGGGATTATTTTCTTATGGTTAATTTATTAAAATGTGAAATGTACATTTTAAATACAGATACCGGGAGAAATGAACATTTGCCTGAATACTATGGCTAACCATAAATAACAAGGATGTTTTTGAAAAGCCCAAATTAGTAAATTCTAAATTTTTTTCACAGTTAACTACTGCACCAGTGTGGAGAAATGGGCTGGTTAACTGTATGGGTCCAGTCAGTCATTTGTCTATGTTCCTAGTGATGAGAAATTAGGGGGAATAATGAAAAGAACTATGTACACACAGTTCTCATTTTTCCCTATTGCTGAAACATTAGTGAGAGGGACCCATGCATGTTACTAAAAATTAAGTTCAAAACACTTAAAATAATTCTGTATTAGAAACTTGACTCTATTATCACAAGTCTCTTCTTTTGGAAGTCACACTGGGCTGGATAAATGCTCCAATTCCATCATTATTAACAGTTAAGAAGCAGAAGGCTATTCTATCTAGTTCAAACTGGAGGTTTAGTTACTGCAACACTGACTCCTGCGTGGCTGTGTGAGTTCAGTAAGGTTTACTCCTCTTCCTCTGGAAGAATTTGCTCCTGGATTTTGTGACTCCTTTGGCAATTTTTTAGCTATTGCCATGAATATCTCATTTGCATTCATTGATGTTTTAGCTGCTGTCTCCATGAATAATAAACTATGGTCATCTGCATAGGACTGTGCTTCCTGGAAATCTATTACTCTTTCCTTTGCTAGGTCAGCCTTGTTTCCTGATAAAACTACTACAATGTTAGAACTTGCTTGCCTCTGAAGTTCTTTAACCCAGTTTTTTGCTCTTGCAGAGGACTCCGCATTTGTGTTATCATATACAACCATGGCTGCTTGTGTCCTCTGTAGTACATCGGTGCTAGGCTACGGTATTATACTTGACCAGCTATATCCCATCTTTCAAACTATACTGTAGTGTCATCAAGACACACAGTTTGGGTTAGAAAAGCAGCTGAAGCTGTAAAACCACTTTAATATATCCAAAACGTCTATTTTCTGGCTAAGAACCATCACTTAGATCTCTTCATTTTCTCTTCATTCCCATCACCAGCACTAGCAGTTGGTTTTCTTTTCGGGCCCATATTTCACAAAGAAACAGCTTCTGTCACTTCAAGAGTTACATCAATGGTACTCTCTTAAAATTCATTGGCCTTTCACAAAATGAAGCACTAGACTTGATTTGCCAATAGCAGGCTCTCTCAGAAGCACTAGTTTGAAATGGCATGTTTCATTTCCAGCATTTGGCCCACTGGGTCTTGCTGCACCTCAATTAGCCATGTCTAAATTTGAAGGTCTAAATAAGACCCTAATTTCAGACTCTTCAACGAACTTCCCGAATTCAAGGGGTCAATTTTCTTCTTTCTGGAGGTAAAGAAACCTGAGACGCAGCACGCGGAGCTGCCAGCCGAAGCTTCTGGCAGCAAGGCCCAGGCGTGGCCCGTAGAACTAGTGTCTAGAGAGTGTGTGTGTGGCAGTGGTGGTGGAAGCCGCAGCGTCTGCTCTTCACGCCGCTCCCGTGGCTGACATGTCTATTTTCATGTGTGTATTTTCCCAAATGAATGATAAGGTTCAGTAATTGTTACATTCTTTTTTGTATCCCTCACATTGTTTCTCATTTAGTCAAAAATCACTAAATTAATTTGATTTATTGAAACTGATCTGCCTTTTGTTTCTCCAAATGAAAGGGCAGAGGTAAATCAAAGATTTAGTAGAAGCAGTTTTGGCTGGCCCTTTATAGTAATTGAATATTTATTATCTTTATGTCTTAATGTCTCATGTAGATTTGTTAGTGTTTTCTCTTTAAGGCTATATATAGATTGACCAGATTTGGACAAATAGAAGAAGATGGGTCATTTGCATTTGATAACATGCAAATAAATGTTTAATAAGTGTTATTTATTTTTTTAATTTTGAGATAGGGTCTCACTGTTGCCCAGGCTGGGGCGCAGTGGCAAGATCATAGCTCACTGCGACCTCAAATTCCTGGGCTCAAGTGATTCTCCTGCCTCAGATTCTCAAATTGCTGGGACTACAGGTGTGTGCCACCACATCTGACTAATTTTTTTTTTTCAGTAGAGACAGAGTTTCGCCATGTTGTCCAGGCTGTTCTCCAATTCCTGGGCTCAAGCAATTCTCCTGCCTTGACTTCCCAAAGTGTTGGGATTACAGGTGTGAGCCACTGTGCCTGGCGATATATGTTGTAATAGTCTATTCATAATAGTGATTCCACTAGATTATGAGATCCTTAATAGGAGAGAATTCCAATTTAATGTCTCTGACTCTGACACTCAGGACAGTGTCTGAGCCAGTTATTGACTTACTATCTCTCACTCCAAATCCACCCTTCTATGCCTTTCTTTGTGACACCAGAGCTGAACTCTAAACATTTCTCCTTTGCAGCTGGCTTTATCAATAGAGGGTATGGGGGGACACTGCATGGTCAGGGCAGGAGGAAAGGGCTTCCCTCTGGCAAGTTCCCTGTGGCAGCCATATTCTTTCCAAAGAGATGGGAAGGGGCTTTGGTTGAGGGAGGGGAGCTCTTATATTTATTTAGCTTTTTCCTTGTATATGCAATCTCAGCCTGGGGGTAGCAGCTGCTTTCTGCATTTGTTATTTCTGGAATTCCTAGAGTCCTCTTTTATGCCTTTTAGTAGTTAACTACATTTTATTACTAAATAATTTTTAAATATTAAGTTACTTGCATGGTTTTTATCTTCTGACTAGACTCTGACTGATAACATTGCCTGATATTAAGTATTTAATAAATGTTTGTTGAATAGTAAAGGCAGAATGACAATGCGGCTTAGATGAGAGTTTATAGTTCTGAAAACTTTAAGGCATCCTACATTTTAGAAAATATTTTCTATAAGCCTTGGGGACATTTATCTCCAATTCCTCTCTGTTGGAAAATTAAAATTTACAGCTACAATATACACATGACATATATATATATATTTACATATACATGATATTCATACACAATATATGTCATACAGCTTATATGTACATACATATTTCATTAATTATAGCATATTAAATACCATATGATGGGAATTTTTTTCCAGAAAACTATAAATGGGAATGTTTTGTTCTATAGGGCTCATTTCCTATCCACCTCAAGAATCCCACCGTGAAAAATAAGAGGTTGGTGGTATGGTGGAGAGAATAAGGCTACTGTTAATGACAGCCCCATATTCTTAACCTAGTGTTTATCAAGAGGCTGACCCTTACCATTTTCCAGTCCTGGGCTTGGCTGTCTCCGGGAGAATAGACATCAACTTTGCACACTCCATTTTGACTTTGTAACCAGTCAACCTTATCTGACATCTGGAAGAAGGAAAAATAAAAATAAAAAAGAATCATCAAAAGGGCAGATTATATAAAAGTGAGAAGAAACATGGTGATCACGGCTAAGGCATGGGAAATATGAACAATGCCTTCAATAGAGACCTTCCCCAACAGCCACTTTGGACCCACTCCACTCTGGATATCTTCATCCTCAGCTCTCAATGGAAGGAAGATTTCTTAAACATATTTGCACCTCTAATGAAGCTAGTGCCTGGTATCTGCTGCAGGTGCTTAACACATCTTTGTTAAATGAATGAACCTAGCAGGCATGTCCCACCCCTTTGTGTCCTTGCTAAATGACCCTCCCCCTGCACCGATTGGATTTTCAGTAGACATTCAAAACTCAATGTGACCAAAATAGAATTAATTTACTGCTCCCTTGTTGGTAGTTCTTGCCCTACCAACTTAGCTTTTAAGTAAAAGATGTTTTATTTTTAATTAATTTCTAAAGCTGTAACTTATTATACTAGCAGTAAGTCTGGTGTCTCTCTTACTAAAGACCAAACCCTCCTCATTAGCCAAGGATCCTGGGGGAATTCTCAGCCTCTATGGTTCAGTGGAATTTCTGAATATCAGTCAGGACAAAAGAGATGTCATGTGTGCCATCCAACGGGCCTTTGTCCATGGATGCAGTGATTTCCTTGCCGAAGTGAATTCGTTCACAGCCTTCCCAATACTTTGCTCCATTCCCTAATCTCGGTAATAGCACCACCATTTACCTGGTCTTCTAAACCAGAAAACTGAGATCCATTTTAATTGTCTTATTCCACCCCAAGCTACCCTCTTGCTACTATTTCTCTCTTTTTACATTTGCAGTCATTTTTCTTAAACGAATTGCTTATACCTGCTGCTTTCATTGATTGATACAGTACCTATTCTATGCACTCCTTACTTGGTAGTCTTTGAAAACATGGCCATCTATCACGACTTAGAGTTATCTACTGATCATCTAAAATTATGAGAATCTTGCCCTCTTTTTCTATGCCAGACTTCCATTCCCAGGCTTTCACATTGAAGTTTTCCTTCTTATATTAAAAACTTTGCTCAGCTTATCCCTCCTTCCCTCTTCATCCCCTAGGCTCAGTTGCCATTAAAAAATTTAAAAACAAAAAAATTCTGCTCAGGCCTATGCTTCTCGATTATCAAGGTAGAATAGCTACACCATTTCTCCTCCCCAATGCCTCAAACATCTTTACGAAACAAAAAATCTCTGTATTTTAATTCCAACAAAATACTGGTTTAAAATACTGTTGTAATCAAGCCCAACAGCTTATCCTAATTTTTTATAGTACAACTGTGTTTTATGACGAATTGCTTGAAATAAATGAAGCAATATTAAGGCATGAACATCTGGTTAACTGGAAATATTTGTTTTAAATGACTTCAGACTGTGTTGAGGATGGACATCCTCCCTCAAAATAAAACCAGCACAGATCAATGAAAGATTAAATACATGATTGAAACTTATATAAGTGGATATGTCATTTTTGTTATACAGGATATTTCAGATAATCATTACAAAGAAAATACAAGATCTTTTAAGAGCTACTTATTCTTTGCTCTCACAATAATTTGCACCTGTTTTCACACAGAAATCACTAACTCAGATTACTGAGCTAAGGAAGCAGTTATTTTAATCTTCCAAGTATCCAAATACAATGGATTCCTTAGGTAAACAGTGCATCCTCCACTCTAATCAGACATGAGAATCACCAAGAGACCTGTGTAAAGATACTGAATCCAAGTTAACATCCCCATGAAAATCTTATTTCAATGGTTTTAGTTGGGGACACTTAGGCATTCTTAAAATTCTTAAATGCTCCCTGGGTGATTCTAATATACATCAAGAATTGAGAATTTCTAGACCAGGGCTTATCTGGAGAGACTCTGTGAGAAACACTGGCTATGTCCAGAAAATTATTTACCCATTTCTTTCAGATTTTCTACCTTTCTTTTATTTTTTGAGACAAAGCCCCACTCTGTTGCCCAGGTTGGACGGCACTGGTGCGATCCTGGCTCACTGAAACATTTGCCTCCCAGGTTGCTCACCACAACCTCCGCCTCCCAAGGGAATATCTAATTCCTTTAGATATTCCAGCACTGCTAACATCCTGGAAGCTGTGAAATTTTCCCATGGCCAATAGAAGGATCGGGTTAAAATGTTCCTCAAAAATGTCAATGTGATAATTACCTGCCTCAGCCTCCCAAGTAGCTGGGACTACACCAGGCACACCACACTTGGCTAGTTTTTGTATTTTTAGTAGGGATAGTGTTTCGCCATGCTGGTCACACTGGTCTTGAACTCCTGACCTCAAGTGATCTACCTGCCTTGGCCTCCCAAAGTGCTGGGATTGCAGGTGTGGGCCACCCTGCCCAGCCCCATTTCTAATTTTTCTTGGTATCTTATTTTAATGTTTTGTTACCTTAACAAGGAAGTTGTTAATGTCTATGAGGTTAAACCCTGTAACGTCCTCTGCATAAACATATATACATATAAATATTTTTAGGCTTATATCACTATTACATATGCTTACATATAAATATTCTTATGCTGGCATCATTACTATAAAGAAAATAATGAATGGTATTATGATTTGGCCAAAGAATTGGAAGACTCGGAAGCAGGCTCTTCTAGATTATTGATGTACTAGTGAGAGCCAGAAACACAATCTCTTAATCTTCATTTTATATTTCATCCAAATGAGTTACTTCTAACAGAAAAGTGTGACAAAATCAATAGGATACATTTCCTTATTTAAGCTATATACAATTATAATGCTGAAAATTGTGCACAAAAAGTATGGAAATTATGCGATCACTTACTCTTACTCACGATAGGTTCTGAGATACGAGGAAAACTCTTGATTAATTTATTGATGTTTTCAGCATCCCTCAGTTTATCCCCCCTCCTGCCATGTAATATAAGGAATCTGCAATGGAAAGACACAGATAAAAATGACAAGTTTTGCAGATGAAACTTATTGCTCTTATTACCAAACAATGATTTTGACCTATTTAGTATTTTTCACATGTGCATTTAAATAATGAGCTCAAAATGACGCTCAAATTTCATGAGTGCACATCTTATTCTTGGTGCATTCTAGCAGTTCCCAGATGACAAAAACGGTTCCACTTTTGGACCAATTATTTCTTAAATGACTATTGTTATTCCTCACTTTCAAATCATTGATATACAGTCTTTTTAAACAATTAAGACACTAAAAATTTTCAGCTTAATTTTAAACTTGCTTGAATAAGAAGCTGGAAGAAAAATAGCTGGAATGAATAGGTACCCTAAATTTATGGAACTCAAAACATTTCACAAGCATCTTTGAGGACTACAAATACACACTTTCAAGTTATGAGGGGGAATTCATAGATATCTTTCAGATTAATTAACTTCCTTGTTCTAATTCTACTAAGACATTTCAGTGGAAGACATTAGAGCACTGTACTCTCTTGTTGAATATCCACCCAGCACCCCAGAAATGGCTCTCTAAATTTACCCTTACTTTTTGGCCCAGGTCAAGCAAGGGCTACCCTATCCATGAAATATTTTCTAGATACCTAGTGAATGTGATTGCTCCCTCATTGAGGTTTCTATCATATTTTGTTTCAACATGTACATTCTATCTTGTATTTTAATTGCTCCCATATATTTCATCTTCTTTACTGGGTGACTTCATAAGGGGAGAGACATTTTCCTCTTCATCTTGGTATCCCTCATAGTAGCTAGTATCTTAAAATTGGAGCGTAATAATTATCTGCTGGAAGAATGAATATGCACAAACTGCCCATTTTCAGACAGCTCATTTTTTCTTTTGAATTGGAGAATCCAAGAACAAAAAAGAGATGGCTTGCTCAAATTTACTATGGTGGTAATTCATATATTCAAGACTTCTTGAAGCTCAACTCCTTTGGGAGATACATTCACTCCAGAGACTTAGTCATGATTTACTAACAGACCTTCCTATTCCACTAGTACAAATAAATCAACATCTCAAAAGTGCTTTTGTATTTTTTTCACAGAAAGAGAACCTACTAGTCAAATATATTCAGCAAACACTTCACTTACTTATGTTCTAACATCTTTTATTCTATTTTCTAGGTCCTATGTGTGTATTTATCTGCATTGTGAAGCTTGTTTTGGACTTTTAAAACTTCGTAATTGTCTTTACAGATGATAGCATCTATAAAGAGGTACTTAAATACTTATTAATGGTAATGACATTCAGATTTCTAAATCAATGTTTCTCATAATGAAGTGGAAAAAAAGAAAGGAAGAGCTAAAGAGTTTAATGAAGTCAGTGAATGGATTCATAAATTACTGTAAGTTAAAAAAAATGATAAATAACATCCTGGAGTTAAAGAAAATGATACTTTGTGTTATCTATCAAATTAATGATAAATGGACCATAGAAGCCATGTTTTCTAACACTCTCATCTTATAGATTAGGATATTGAGGCTCAGAAAGGAAATGCTAGCATATTTCTTTAGATATTCCAGCCCTGCTAACATTCTGGCAGCAGTTAAATTTTCCCATGGGCAATAGAAAAACTGGACTAAAATGTTCCTCAAAAATGTCAACGTGATGATTACTTCAAGTTGAGGAGTGCAAATCTGAATGCTAGTCAGGAAGGGCATAAGCAACATAGGGGCTTGGTCATCGTGGTTGTATCCTAGACAACAGCTCTATCTCAAGGCATTTTTCTCCTGTATCCATTTTAAGCGAGAAGTTCCTGTTTACCCAAGGTTCCTAAACTCATGGAAAAATTCAGATTGCAGAAAGTATAAGTAAAGTTCTTGCAGGGTTGCTACATACTTGATCAAGTTTTGAGGTTTATTCAACCAGGTTTGATTACTAGTTTTGAGAGGCAAGAATATGTTTCTTATATCCATCCTATTTTACTGCCTTCCTTTCTGTAAGTACCTGCTACATCATAGCAGCTCAATAAACCTGGTTGCTGATTAAATCAGTTTCAATCGATTCTGTTTAAATAAAGATTAGGGTGAATGCGTGTATGCGTGTGTGTGTCTCAATGGCACCACTCATTGTTAAGCTTTCCAGTGGAATTTCTTTATTTTCGCATTCCCTAAGTAGTATCTTCTTCCTCTAGCCCCTGTTAGTACAGATATACTTTCACTACACAGCTATACATATCCTGACCTTTCCCAGTTCTCTGTTGTCTAACCAAGGCTTCAAGTGAATGAGAATTAGACTCAGGGCTATACCAATTCTCTTTTGCTCTTGGGGCACTGGAAAGAAAAGAACTTTAGGAATGGCCACATGATGAATACGAAAAGTCAGCATGTAGCCAAGCTTCTACTCTATCAAATGGGGAAGCAGGAAGTAAGACCCCTCATGTCTCCAAAAGGATGGCTGAGGAGATCTTGTCCAATCTGTAAAAAGATCACAATGTCAGCAGCAAAGATGGTAGGTTTGACTTTAAGGCTGCTGAAGGAGAGGTTTATTTATTTCCAGAGTAAGATTAGAATTGTCTGAGCATGCTGGGCACGGTGGCTCACACCTACAATTCTGGTACTTTGGGAGGCTGAGTCGGGCAGATCACTTAAGGTCAGGAGTTCGAGATCAGCCTACCCAACATGGCGAAACACTGTCTCTATTAAAAATACAAAAAATGGCCAGGTGCAGTGGCTCACGCCTGTAATCCCAGCACTTTGGGAGGCTGAGGCGGGCGGATCACGAGGTCAAGAGATGGAGACCATCCTGGCCAACATGGTGAAGCCCCGTCTCTACTAAAAATACAAAAAAATTAGCTGGGCGTGGTGGCACACGCCTGTAGTCCCAGCTACTGGGGAGGCTGAGGCAGGAGAATTGCTTGAACCCGGGAGGCGGAGGTTGCAGTGAGCTGAGGTCGCGCCATTGCACTCTAGCCTGGCACCTGGTGACAGAGTGAGACTCTGTAAAAAAAAAAAAAAAAAGCCAGGTGACAAGGTGACATAGTGTATGCCTGTAATCCCAGCTACTTGGGAGTCTAAGGCAGGAAAATCACTTGAACCCAGGAGGTGGAAGTTGCAGTGAGCCAAGATTGTGCCACTGCACTCCAGCCTGGGCAACAGAGCAAGACTCCATCTCAAAAAAAAAAACCAAAAAAACAAAATTGGATTGACAGAAGAACAAGGGTGGATTGAACATAAAAAGTTGCCTATCACTTGTCACTGAATTCTCCCTTCCAACCACAGAGGATCAGAAAATAGGCTGTTTTATCAGTCCAGTAAGATTTCCTACCTCTGTAGCACTTGAATAGTGAACCACAGAAGACTCCAGAATATACTTTTAAAGTCAGTGAAGATGCTGGGATGTTCTTGCTCAGCTCAAGATCTTGTTTCCTTCTGTGGCCTTACATGTACCTCCCCCTTGCTGGGACTGGAGAGTGACATCAGAATCACAATTGGTGCTATCACTGTTTCTATAGCAACAGTGGTGAGGCTACCAGAAAATGAGTGGTCAAAAAGACAAAGAGGAGGGGTGAAGATATGCTCCAAGGTGCTCATGTTTAGTTTGGAAGGACTGGGCTTTATTCTGATTAATTATCTTTTTAGAGCAGTGGTCCCCAAACTTTTTCACACCAGGGACCAGTTTTATGGAAGACAATTTTTCCACGGATGGGAGCGGGGTGGGAGAATGGTTTCTGGATGATTCAAGCACATTACATCTGCTGTGCACTTTATTTTTATCATTATGCCATGATGTAGAATCTGTGGGAGCTCTGATTTCCTGCAACTAGATGGTCTCATCTGGGGGTGATGGGAGACAGTGACAGATCCTCAGGCACTAGATTCTCATAAGGAGTGCACAACCTGCACTTTCACAATAGGGTTCAAACTCCTACGAGAATCTAATGGCAGAAGGTGGACCTCAGCTTTGCTCACTTGCCCACCACTCACCTGCTGTGTGGCCAGGTTCCTAGCAGATCACCGGTCCATGGCCTGGGGTTTGGGGACCCCTGCTTTAGAGTGTTTAATATAGGCAGGAGAAATACAGGAGGGGGACATTTTGCCAATGGATTCCACTTAAAACAGCAGAATAATTATTACGTATTAACAAATGTAGAGCACCACAGGGGAGAATCAGAAATAAAAGAATTGAGGGTCTAAATTTTATGCAAATCCCACGGAATCACTTTATTTTGTCAAATCCAACCAGGACTCTTCTTATTTATAAGCATCTTGCCTTTTGTTAATATAAATATATGTGTGTGTGTGTGTGTGTGTGTGTGTGTGTAGGATATTTTGCCTAAACTGACCACCTCTAGGTTATAATTTGTCTTAGGTGCTCAGAGATACAATGAACTAATTTATCTTTTGCAATGCCTGACCTGAGAAGCTGTAGTAGGAAAAATCAGACCATGAGGCAATTGGTTAGCTACTCTTTCTTTGCTTGGGGTGGAGTGGGATGAGGGTGGTCTTTATTACTACATTCTCTGTGGAAATGTTACCTCAGCTATTCTGTAACTAATAATGAAACACAGGACTAATATGTAGTTTCCATGAAGCAAAAAGAACTTCCAAGCAAGGCCACAAGATAATGATGAAAACTGCAAGAGATTCAAAAGTGGCTGGTTTATCACAGGCTTCCTTCAAAAAGGTTATTTATTGCCGGTTCCAGTGGTTTACGTCTGTAATTCCAGCACTTTGAGAAGCAGAAGCGGGCGGATCGCTAGAGGTCAGGAGTTCAAGACCAGCCTGGCCAACAAGGCAAAACCTTGTCTCTACTAAAAATGCAAAAAATTAGCCAGGCATGGTGGTAAATGCTTGTAATCCCAGCTACTTGGGAGACTAAGGCAGGAGAATCACTTGAACCCAGGTGGCAGAAGTTGCAGTGAGCAGAGATCACGCCATTGCACTCTAGCCTGGGCAACAGAGTGAGACTTTAAAAAAAAAAAGTTATTTATCCATTGATGATCTTTTATATTAGGTCTCAAAAGAGCTCTTGTATTCTTTTCACATAAAGTGCACCTACTAATCAAATATATTGGTTAATATATCTCATTTTCTTTCTTTTTCTTTGAAATGGAGTCTCAACTCTGTCACCCAGGCTGGAGTACAGTGGCAAGATCTTGGCTCACCGCAACCTCCGTCTCCCAGGTTCAAGTGATTCTCGCGCCTCAGCCTCCCAAGTAGCTGGGATTACAGGTACCTGCCACCACACCCAGCTAATTTTTGTATTTTTAGTAGAGGCCGGGTTTCATCACGTTGGTCAGGCTGGTCTCAAACTCCTGACCTCAAGTGATCCACCAGCCTCAGCCTCTCAAAGCACTGGGATTACAGGCATGATCCACTGTGCCCAGCCTCTTCATCTTTAAAATAAACAAATGGGGCTTGCTAAGCTCCTAAGATCTCTTCCAGCTTAACAACCTATGATTTTGATTCTTCAGTGGTATTTGAATAGCACTGCATGGACCTACATATAGTACTTTGCAGATGACAAAGCGTCTTTGCATCCATTATGTCACCCAATTCTCATAGTAACCTTTTGAGGTACCAGGTAGGTTTTATCTACCCTGTTAGACAGCTGTAGGAGCTTGTCCAGGTCACAGCTAATAGCTGATAAAACTGGGAATGGAATCTAGTATTCTGGGTGTTAAAAATCAGTGTTCTTTCAGCTGGGCACAGTGACTGATGACTGTAATCCCAGCAATTTTGGAGGCCAAGGTGAGAGGAGGTCTTGAGCCCAGGAATTTAAGACCAGCCTGGGCAATAGTTAGACCTCGTCTCTTAAAAAAAAAATCAGTGTTCTTTCATTTACACCGTGCAACCTTGAAACTAAAATTGAGAATATGAGGCAGTGTTTAACTTACAGATTTTAAATAACATAATTGGCAATGTTATACAGGAGTTCCAAGGTTGCTTGTAACCGTCAGGGTCTGTCAATCCCAACCCGGAAAGTATGTAACTATCCGTATTGGTCCCACAATCAAGTATTAGCAAACTGTGTTAAATGAACATAGGATGAAGCCAAGAAATATGACAGCATAGCATTATTAAGCTTCTCTGGTGAAATTCAAAGATTTCTCTTGTCTTGCAATTCAATTTGATAGGTGACACTTCAGTAAACGGTAGGGTTAAGAAAGAGAGGAAACAGCCAAGATTTCAAGCCTAGTAATAAAGCAACTCCTACATCCCTACGCACCTCAGGCCTTTTTGTCTATCCCAGAAACACATACTTTTCCTGAAAAAACACGGCACTAGAAGGATTACCAACTAGAAAGAACCCGCCCTCCCCAAACCAGGTGGTTTTTCTGATAAGCCCAAGGTGTGTTTCACAGGATCACTGGTTGCTGTCTCTTACCCAGGACTCTGGAGAGGTTGACCGTAATAAAGTATTTTAAAATCCAAGTACTTAGTCTAACCTGGAATATCCTCAGTCTCCAGATGGCTCTTTGTAGAACAATGCAGATTCTCAAAGGTGTCCATAGTTAAAGAAAAAATTACAAAGACTGCGCTAGAGAGAGCCATCTGCAGGTTCCCCTTAGACCGATGTTCAGATGGCACACACGGTCACTAAATTTTACATAACATTTCAGGAAGTTCACAGATTTCCTGAAGCCCACTCATGAACCACACTCCTGGTTAAGAACTCCTGGATTCATATGCCAGGTGGTGATAAGTGCTTTGGTATATAAACTTAGACCAAAAATTGGTGGAATGATTACCACCTTGGATAGGATGGTCAGAGTTGTTTTCTCCGAAGAGGTCACTTTTGAGCAGAGACTTGAGCTGGTGCAGATACCTGAGCGAGCATTCCAGGAAACGCCATCAGCAAGCGCAAAGGCCCCTAGGAGAGAATGTGCTTGGCGGGCTCGACGTACATTTATTCACTTGGGACACACCCTCATTTCGGTTTCTCTTCTCCACTTTTCCCCTCGTCCTTGTCTCCCTTTTTCTCTCTCCTGGGCCCTGGACCTCCCAAGCGCAGGGGGCTACGCCTCCTTCTTCCCCCGGCCTCACCAGAGCTGCCTTAGCTGACATTTTCAAGGAACAGGAAACTGAGAGTCAGGAAAGCGGAGGTCTTCTACCGGGGTCTTGCCATTTTGCATGTTCCGAGTCAGTCACTGGTTAACTCTGAACTTCAGGTTCCTCGGTAATTAGAGATTATAAACAAAGGGACATCTTTACAGCCTATTCCAGATCTGAGACTCTAACAGCCAAATTCTTTTCGCTTCCTTTCTTCCCCCTCTTCTTCGTCTTCTGTCCCCTCTCTTCTCCCAGCTGTCTTCTTAACCACCAGGCTACCCGAAACTCTTTTCCTCCTGGTTAGCGTCTGCGCAAATAGGCGTGGAAGATAAATTTTGACCCAGCTTAGCAGCCGTAGTCAGTCAGGAGTGCCGGCGCGGGGAATTGTGGGAGAAGATGGCAGCCGCTGCGCAATCCCGGGTTGTCCGGGCTCTGCCAATGTCACGTAAGTGTCCCCGGGAACGGCGACCCCTGATCGGGATTCCGAGACGGGGATCTAAGGTTTTGGGAGTGGCGCCGTGCTGCAGCGGTCACGCAGACTTCCTAGGCACTCTGGTTTTTCTAGGTCTGGAACTGCCTCTGGTTTCTCCTTTTGCTTTCCACTTCCCCGGCTTACATACTCAATTGTACATCTTGGGAGGGGACAAAAGATCTTGAGCAGTGGGAAGCGAAGAGAAGAAAGCAGGGGGTACGTAAGGGATCGAGAGAATCAGAGTTCTGATATGGTTGTAAGGGTTTAGGGTTCTGAGAAATATTTGTATGGGGCAGGGGGAGGAATCTGTAAGGTAGCGAAAAAAGGGTACTGACGAGAGGTTTTCTTGGATTGAGTTTATGACCTTGTGCAAACCCTTAATAGGTCTCAATTCAGATTCTTCATGGCACTATGGAAATGATAATATTACAATACCAGGGAGGCTCTGATAAGATTAAATAAGCTAATGTTTATAAAAGCATCCTTTTAACCAAAAGCGTCTCTACGGATGTAGAATGTGTTGGGCCGAGTGCCTTGGGGTCTGGGGAGAGAAGGATGTTTGAGAAGAGAAGAATCAGGAGCTTGGTGGAAAGGAAAGTGAATAATAATGAAGGCTCTCATAGAATTTGTTAGCATTATTTGTTTTCTCTCTAATCTGATTGGATCTGCTCCCAGTCCTCAAATTGGAAACATACATTTGCCCTTCCACTCGCTAAAAAGCCGGGCAATTAGAAATACTGTTATACTTTATTATTATTCTTTCACTCTCTACTCTTCCACAAATATATTCCAATCAAACTCCAAAAGTTGTATTTGTTTCTTAGTGTATTTTAAACTTACAGAATATCATTTGCTTTCAGAATTGGCTCATGTCAGAATCACTCGTAGAGCTTTATAAAAAATAGAAATTAAGACTGATTGTAGAGCGATTGAATCAGAATTTGTGAGATTAGCTTCTTGCACCTAAAATTTTTAAAAGCATCACAGATAGGTTTGATCTTCAGTCTAAGGCAAGGATTAGGAGTTTACAGGATCCTCTTTTTTTTTTTTTTTTTTTTCCATCATGGTTAGAACTCCTGCATACCACTGGGAAGGTGGTGGTGCACATCACTTAACAGTGGATAGTTTCGTAGTCACAATGTCTTTGCAAAAGCATTTGCTGGTTCTTGTTAAACTATTACATTTGTATGAAATAATGTAGATTGTGAATAGTAATCACTGTTTATTGAGTACCTGCTATCTGCCATATCCAGTTCTAGGTATTTTAATTAATTTTCTCTTTTAACCTACCTTCCTCTGACACCATAGCTTGTGTTCTTAACCACTCTCTGTTATTATGTGGTAAAGTAGGTTTTTGAGTAAATTCTGGAGAGGCAAGTCTAGTATGTAAAATAATCCACACACTATAGGACAGAACTGTGTAAGACAACTGTATATAGTTAAGCATGGCAAGACTATTATATATCACAGGAAATCATAAAAGGGAAAGATCATCATTTCAGGTACTGAAGGAAGATTGGAAGACGAGTGGAGAATTGTAGTGCTCCCATTGATCTCTTTAGGGCTGTTATGATCTGGAAAGTCTTCTGGGAAAGACAAGTGGGTGAGAATGGAGTCATGAAGTATTCAAGAGGCAGTGTAATGACTACTGGTATATCTGGGTTAGTGGAAAAGGAGATTGAATGGGTTAGATGGGATCAGACAGTGGAGAACTTTGAAAGCCAAGCAGAGTTTAGACCAGTAGTCTCCAAAGGGAGTTGTGCAAGAGGACCTAATAAGTTATGGAAATATAATATTAGAACTTCTAAAAACTCTTTTCTATAGTAACAGTAGCTAACACTTATGTAGTTTAAACTGTATGCCAGACACTATTCTAAGTAATACATGATTTATAATGCGTATATCATATTTCTACTATGTAGAGCATGCATATAATTTTTTAAATAAATACTTTAAAAAACTTAATGCACTGTGCAAGCAAATATGTTGCAGTAGGAAACCAATGTAGGTTTTTAAGCAGAGAAATATAATGAATATATTGTTCTTCTAACAGTACCCATAATAAATGGAAGAATGAGATGCTGGAACCAAACAGAATAATAATTTATATTTATTGAGCACCTACTATTTGCAAGGCACTGTGACAGCTGCTTGCCCATATGTTATTAATTCTCATCAACCCTTTAAATTGTCAGCTTCATGAAGCCAGGGTTTTGTATTTTACTGTGATAGTCACAGTTTCTAGAATAATACTTGGCCCATAATTATTAAAAAAACAAAAACAAAAACAAATAGCCATGTGAGGTTAGTGTGACATTACCTTCTGAGAAATTTCAAAGTAATAAAAGTAAAAGCAACTATTATTCATGGAATGCTTAATATGCTCTGGGTAATGTACTAAATGCTTTTTGTCTAATCTAATCTTGCGTCCAAGATTTACATCTAATCTTCTTAACAGTCCTTTGAGATATTAATTCCTTAACTCTAGTAATTCTTCCCAGTTCACTGACTCTGCCATCTTTTCCCTGTCTTATCCTATGTCCTCACTTCCTTATTCTAATCATTCTCTTTTATGCATTCTTAACTCCCCAGCCCAACTCCCACTGTCATAAAAAACACTGACCCTGATTAAACAAAACTTTCCACATAATTAGCTGCCTGCCACTAAGCAGTGGAGAACGGGGCTAGGGAAAACTCCAAACTAATTGGCTATGTTAAATTCATGCATACAAATCTCAAGTAGATTTTCAGTGCTACATTTTTATAGGAAATCAGATGAGAACAGTCATTTTCCCACCATAAACTCTAATAGTTGATATGTGATCATTCTTTGCCTTTTCTCTTATTACAGTGGGTAAGCTCCTTCTGCTCTCTTCTGTGGCCAGTTCCTTCACTTTGCATTTGATCTCATCCTCTCTCAACTATTCATTCCCTTTCCGGAATCAGGTATTTTCCCCCCTCTACTGTGGAAATCCTGTCATTTCCATCAGCACAAAAATGTTAACAGATATTTAAAACAAACAAACAAACCTGTCCTTGTCCTTGTGTTTCTCTAGTCCAATTTCTCGTTCCTCAGAAGGATTATCCATACTCCTCACCTGCTTACTTCCTTGCCTCACAGCCACTCTTTTGTTTACTCCAGTCTGGCTTTCAGTCCCACAAATCCAATAAAATTGCCCTTATTTATGCCACCTACATCCACATCCTCCAGATTCTGTGGTCCTCTGTTCTCTTTCTACTTCACTTTCAGCCTTTGGTAAAGTTAACTATGCTCTTCTTGAAACACTTTCTTTTTTGGTTTTTAGATTCTGTTTCCTTCTGCGTTTTTTTCCTACCTCACAGGACTGCCTTTTAATCTTTACTGGCACTTTGGGCTAGTTACCAACCTTATCTATAAGGTGGTGATAAAGGTAGCATTAAAAAAAGATAATACCTATGAAGCACTTAGAATAATGCTGGACACCTGCTAAGAGCTATTTAAAGTTAGCTGTTAATATGATGTTATTATTTCGTTATTATTATGTATGTGTTCTATGATGTTTACTTTTAATTTCTGTCACTATTAGTGAGCTAGGCTATTTCTCCAATTCCATACTTTTGGATAGGGAAGAAAAATGGCTTTTGGCCAGAATACCACTGGAAAGTCATCCTTAGAAAACAAACACAGATTTTCTAAAGGAAGCCCTGTTTGTCTCTTTCAGATCTCCTCAAATGTACAAATGCTAAACTCCAAAGTTTCTTGATTGGAGCAGAAGTGTGTTAGCACTGTAAACCTTTTTGTTTTTACTTACATGAAAGTCGAGGAGCTAACTCTAAAATTCTACTCTAAAAAGTTAGAAGAGACTTGAAAACTAGAGTGTATCCAAAAGAGATTCACATTCCTACCATATGAAGAATATTTGACAGGACAGGAAATGTTTAACCTGGAGAAGAAAATATTTAGTGGGGATATAATTGCTACACTTAATTGTAGAAGAGAGATTAGACTTGTTCTTTGTCATTCTGGAGGAGCACAGGACTAAAAACTTCTGGGAAGCAGTCACTGATTCCCGTTGTGGTAGAACTTTCGTTCTGTTATGGCTCAAAGCAGAATGGACCGCTACAGGAAGTAGTGAGTTTCCAACTCTGCAGGTGTTCAGGCAAAAGCCAGATGGTTCCTTTGCACACATGCTATAGAGAAGATATAAGCATTGGTGAATGAACTTTGAGGGTCCATTCTAGTACCAAGAACCTCAGTCTATGAAAAAGAAATGGGATATTTGACAAAATTCTTGCTGTTAAGCTTTCTAAAAGGCAGAACATCTTTCCTCAAGCACTTCACTCCTTTTATCATTATTTGTGATGTTATTCAGTGGTTTTTATTATAAGTCTCAACTATTGATGCATTCTTTTTTTTTAATGTTCTGTATTAATAATCCTCTGCTTCCAGCCGATATCAGCAACTTTGTTTTTCATTAGTCACCAGTGTCAGATTCTGTTCCAGGAGAGTCTTTTGTGTTGCCCTGTGCTAGGCTTATACATTATACCTCTGCATTGTTATGTGTTTCTCATGGAATTCTGTCCTTTCTTTTTTTCCTCTTTAAGACCTTTCTCAAAACATTTTATCCAGGAATCCTTCCTCATGGTAATGTGATTTAGTGCTCCTTTATTACGTATTCTCAGTTCCTTTCACCATATGGGCTTGTACTTTCCTACTTTGTGACTGTTTAATGTGTTTTTTAAACAATGTGACTTATCTTTTTAGGTAAATTACATTGTATAGAGTAGGGAATATATTTCCTCATGTCCTGTGGATTCTGTTGTAGTATTTTGTGTTTATTATTGCTTTTGATAGTTAAATTACTAAAGTACTGATAGAAAAATAGTGTTACAAGTTTTTAGGGAAAGGAGCTATTTGTGTTCACAGTTTTAAAAATATTAATATTTGCCATTGTTGTATACTTCGGGGTTTTGTTTAAGGTTCTGCCATTACTGCAGTAGCCACATCAGTGTGTCATGGCCCACCCCATCGCCAGCTTCATCATGCCATCATACCTCATGGGAAAGGTGGACGTTCCTCATTCAGTGGGGTCGTGGCCACTGTGTTTGGAGCAACAGGATTCCTGGGCCGATACGTTGTCAACCACCTTGGTAAGTGAAGTTCCTTGAGCTCATATGCTCCATTGCCACCGATTAGGATTGCCTGATGAGAAGCTATGAGCTATGTTTCTCTTCATTTTAACAGCATTATTAATTACTCCTATCTTGGATGTATGTAATTTTTATTTGTTGTGACATTAAGAGCACACTCATGCTCCTATATAGGAATTATTAAGATGGGAATAAGGGACTCTGAAAAGCTATGGCATCCTTAGCATGGCAAAATATTCCTTTTGTCAAATATAATATCAATTCACATACTATATTAGAATTTAAATATTTACCAAATCACAATTGTATAATATATCCACGTTATGTTAATGTTGATCCTTTTTTAATCGATTCTTTTAGGACGCATGGGGTCGCAGGTGGTTATACCTTATCGGTGTGATAAATATGACATCATGCACCTTCGTCCCATGGGTGACCTGGGCCAGCTTCTGTTTATGGTAAGGGCCTTTATGGCTGAGTGAAGTTGACAAATATACATTGCTAAGATCATTTTTAGGAGTAAGAGGGCTGATTGATTGAAATTGACAAATATAAATTACTAAGATCATTTTTAGGAGTAAGAAGCAGATAAAGCAGTAATTTCATCCTAAAAATGAACCAGAGGCACTCTCTATTCACAGGTCATTCTTTCAGGTGGGTTCCCACATCTTCTTTGTCATGCAAGCTCTAGACTGGCAGTTGGCAAACTTTTTCTGTGAAGGGCCAGAGAGTAGATATTTCTGGCTTTGCAGGCCATAGTCTTTGTCATAATTACTCAGCTCTGCCTTTGTACCTGGAAGTAGCCATAGACAATATGTACACAAATGGGCATGACTGCATTTCAATAAAGTTGTATTTACAAAATTAGGCTGCAGGCCAGATTTGGCCTATGGACTATAGTTTGCCGATCCCTGGTCTAGACTTGTTCTGTCTAGTGTGGTAGCCACTGGCTACATGTGGCTCCTGAGCACGTGAAATGTGGCTGGTCTGAATTGAAATACGTTGTGTGTATAAAATATGCAGGAGATTTCAAAGACTCAGTATGAAGGAAAGAATATCCAATATATCATTAATAGTTTTTGTATTTGTTACATATTAAAATAATATTTTGGATATATTAGGTTAAATAAAATATATCATTAAAATGAATTTCACTTGTTTCTTTTTCACTCATGTGCCTCATGTTATATTTCTGTTGGATAGTGCTCTATAGACATTAAAAAATCACAAATAGGGTGTTTTATAATTTGGTTATTTAGCATAGATTTAACTTAGAACAGTCCTTTCTGAGCATTCCCTTTGTCATTCTGTAATCTACAGGTTCTTCCTTTAGGCCAATAGTTGCCAGTGGGGTGAGGCAGGGGAAAGAGCATAGAGGAAAGCCATGAAGGGAGTGATTAATGGAACTCTTTGGTTATCACAGTGATTGGGGAGCCATCCTGGTTATTAGGTACATGCCAGGGATGCTAAATGTCCTACAGAGCACAGTCCCTTTCCACAAAGAGTTGTGCAGCCCCAAATGTCTGCAGCCAAGCTATTGATTGCTATACTCTCTGGCCTTGATGCTTAAGTCTACTGGATCTTATAGCTGACGTTCTACTTGTATTGTCCTGTAAGGAATGGAGCTTTTCCAGTTACACATTTTCCCTTTTAAAAGATATGTGCTAAACATCCTTACTATCTCTGGTAATATTCATACAAATTATTTGTAATCCCTTTAAATTTTAACTTACTTTCACTTCATTTTCACATTTTTATTTATTCTTTATCCAGTGTTCACAAGCTAAGTATAATATTATAAATTTCTTATTTCTAAAATGTTTTCTTCTCCAAAATCTTACTATTGAATATCTTCTTGGTATTAAAGTTACAGAACCTTAGCTTATTCCTAGTTCCTTGTGCTTTAAGTTTATTGGTCATCTTGTCAGAGCCTCAAAATTGACGTATTTAAAAAGTGATAGGTGAAAACTTTTGAACCATTGGAATTAACCAAATGACATCTATTCTGTTTTTTCTAGAGAGATTTATTTTCTGAATTTCTGGCATTGACCTGTGCTCAGCATGTCTGGATGAGCACGACCACAGGGAACTCAGAGGCTTATATGTTTAGCGTTTGTTTATGTGTTTATTTTCGAGAAGGACTATTTGGGGTGTGAGGCACTGATTCCTTCGCGTTAGTCTTTGTTTGCAACTCTTGTGTGAATGGCCACTTGTTTTACCTACCTGACTGCGCCCTTGGCCTTATTCCTGAGAATTTGGTTTTCTTCTAATATGTCACTCACTGCTGTAGATTTTATGTATATTTCACCTAATCCTCATAATAACCTCATGAGGTAAGTTGTGTTTTCTAATTTTACATGGGGCTTGAAGAGATAATTTATAGAAAGTTAGTACATGGCAAACTGAGATTTGCATTCCTGTCTGTTTGACTCCAGAGCCACTGTTCTAAACTGTGCCTTTTAGCCCACTTTCTATCATCAGTCGTAACTGGTTCTTTCTGCTGGGGCTTCATCTTTTTGTTCTTGAATCTCATTTTATAGTTTGTTTTCTCTTTTCTAAGTTAAATAGCAGTTTAGTTCTCTCTCTGTCTCTCTTTCTCTCATCCCTGCTTTCTTTCTCTTTTCTCATCTTGCCCCATCTCCCTCCCATTGCACTGACCCATGTATGTGCACTTACTATTTGGTGCTAAGAAATTCTTATTATTCGTTATCTTCCATTGAAATGCTTATAGAAACCAGCCCTTGGCTCACCCTAAAGTTTTAGGTAGTTATTTTAGACTCTTGTTTTCATGTTGTTAATGTAGAAATGACTAGATCTGGGGTTATAAAACAGGAAAGAATTAAAATGAAATAAGAAAATAGTAATGAATGGCCCCAATTAATACTAACCTTTAAAAGACACTCTCCCTATCTTCAGTCTGTAAGTGGTTGCTGTCAATAAGGGAAGGTCTCTGTCTCCCAAATGATCCTCGGTTCTTTGGCTATATTTCAAGAGAGGAGACTTGGTTTACTGGGGTTTTTTTTTTTTTTCAAACTTAGTGGGCAGTAGTTCAGTGGACAAAAACAAATATGCTCCGTTAAAAGTCAATAGCCTCCTTTCTAGCTCTGTCATTTGATTACCTGAGTAAAATGTACTTTTACATGTTTGTCTCCAAAAGAGTGAGAGAATCAGCAGGAAGTTTGAGATGTCCTGTCTGTTCTAATAGGTGGAGCTTGTATGAAATGGCACCATATTATGACTACAGCACATGACCTATTTTGAAACTTGCATCGAGGAGGCTACAGAAGTGTTGAATGCCGAGGTATACCCCGCTATGTTTTCATCTGATTGCCTTCTGCTATTATAGGAATGGGACTCGAGAGATAAAGATTCTATCAGACGAGCAGTGCAACACAGCAATGTGGTCATCAATCTTATTGGACGAGACTGGGAAACCAAGTAAGTCTTTGACTCTCGTTTCTTCTTTGCTAAAGTCTTTCTTAGGGTTAATAGACCTTTATTGGGCACCTTCTATGTGCCACCTGTCACAGTGACATTTTCAATTAGTTAATAAGGGTTGGTTGAACAATCACTTGCATACCCAGTAACACCCCTTAGGAGATGTAGCTGGCATTAAGTCTGGTATAAGTCAGCAGTGTGATATACTGCCCATAAAAAGCCAGTAGATAGTATTGATGTGGCTGATGTTGGTCCTGTGCTTGGATTAGTCCCTATGGGATGGGGTTAGGAAATAGGATTTTGCCTGTTCTGTTGCTTAGCAAGCTGAACATTGGTTTCCCTCATGTAGACAGTGTTCTAGGTGTCTTTTCTGCATTGTTAATTGGAGATGGCATGAGGACTAATTTGAACAGTTCTTTGTGTGGGTTGATTATTAGCAAATATTGTTTTAATCCTATAGTCCACAACACTTTGTTTACACCTCATTTTTTAGCGTTAATTAAAGTTTGACTTAGTTTTTAATATACGTCTTTCTTATCAAATATTTTATAAATTCTTTGATGACTTGGAGGTCTTATTCAACTTTTTATCCCACCTAATGATTAACATAGTATATTTTACAGAGTAAACATTTAGTTAATGTTACTGAATGAAATTGTTGACTGGGTATTTTCAATTTCTTCCTTTTACCTTGAGGGAAACAAAGTCCCAGGGGTACAAAGTGATTCCCAACACTTCCCTCCTCCCCAGCAACCAGTATAGCTAGGTTTCTTTAACGGGCCTCAGTGTCAAGATTCCTTGATAATGCAGAATATGATGTATACTGGATTTATTATAACTTAGAGTAGGCCCTAAATTGTGTAAAGTAATGACAGTGCTCAGACCTATAAACTTTTTTTAAAAAAAATTGTGGCTTAAACACTTTTCTTTTTTAAGATATTTTTTTAGAAATTGAGACAGGGTTTTATCATGTTGCCCAGGCTCATCTTGAACTCCTGGGCACTAGTGATTCACCTGCCTTGGCCTCCCAAAGTGCTGGGATTACAGGCATGAGTCACTACACCTGGCCAATTTTAGCTTTAAGTTAAGTTACTGCTGTTTAAAAGTTTAAGTAGCATGAATTTCAGTACTATTATGAAAACCAGCTTTGAGATCCTGCGTCTGGAGTTCTTAACCAGTCCTTTTATTTTTTTTTCTTCCAGATACTTTGATTTTGCGGATGTTTATGTGAAGATTCCTCAAGCAATTGCTCAAGTGTCCAAGGAAGCTGGAGTTGGAAAATTCATCCATGTTTCACATTTGAATGCAGATGTGAAAAGTTCCTCCAAATATTTGAGAAATAAGGTAAGTAACAAATTGATTGGGGAAGTGGTTCACAGAGCCAGAGTTTCTTGGCCCATTTGAAACATGATTTCAGTGAGAAGGGTTTATCATCGACATATCTAGAATTAAAAGGTTTTCTGATTCCCTGCACCCAGAACTAGGTGTGTATATGTGATGTTTCGACATTTTGGTTGAGTGCCTTCTGTTTGCAGGAAACTGTGCTAAGGGGCTTCAGAGTTGGCTAGACCATGTTACTAATGGAATTCAGATACTTAAAGTTTCTTTGAGGCATCACTGAATTGCACAGACACCATCACAGAAGGCAGAATATCATTTCTGCCGAAGGAATCATACTTGTGTCATCTACCATGGTTAAAGGACCATCTGTCTTTCTCACCCCTTGCATTGTAATGGTTTTATGCCACTCTTAAAGGGGCGATGTGAAGGCTCAGAATGATAGGGATTAATATTTGCCAGGGAAGATGCCTATTCAGATAGTACTTACACTCCTTTTACCCCCAGAAATGCCATACCTTGAGGCTGACCACTCTAGTTTGGAGTCAGTCTGTAACCTGAGTGAACCGTCTTCATTATTAGGGACCCAGAGGGATATCAGTGTCTGTCAGTGCCCTTAACATTTGGGTTCTGCCATATGGAAACCAGTTTTGAGTCATGCAAATAAAGACAACAGAGTTCCTTCATAATGGTTCCACGTTCTTGACTCACCACATTAATTTACTGGATAAACTATTCATGAAGCACCTACTATGTATCATATATTGTGTTAAGCACTGTGGATACAGTAGTAAATACAATAGACTTGGTCCTAGCCCATATTAAGTTTCTAGTCCAAATTAAGTTTCCACTCCACAGTTTGCTACTTTGCAACATTTGGTACAACTGGAATTATTTTTTAATTAAATATTTATTTATTTAAATATTTAAATATTTTTAATTAGAAAATAATTCCAGATGTACCAAATGTTGCAAAGTAGCAAACTGTGCCAAAGGGGCATATAATGGGGGAAAGAGGGCACTTTATCAGTTAGGAGCATTTAATTACTAGCATCAGAAAATCCAATATAAGCTGGCTTAAAAAGGGGGAGTTTATAGGCCCATGTATCTATAAATAATAAAACAAATAATTAAAAAATAAATAAAAAATTTTAAAAAATAATTTAAAAAATCTAGCAATAGGGAGCCTTAGCCACAGATTGTGCCAGGGTTTGTTAGGGCTCCTTGTTTCTCTGACTCTCAGCTTTGACTTTCTCTTTGTGTGGCTTTGTTTCTCATAGTCACAGAGCTAATATAGCACATCCAGGTCTCACATTTTCATGGTATGCTGAAGAAAGAGAGAAAATAAGAGACTGGATACTTGTGCCTGCCTCTGCTGAAACATTCATAAAATCATCTGAATTTCATGGCTGTTTGGAAGGGAATGGGAGGTGTCAGCAGTGAGGAAGAGGGGAGTCAGAGATGTCCAGCCCTCTGGCTAAAGCCGTTGGGTGGATGATAGTACTGTTGAGTAAGATGGAAAATATTTGAGAGGGACTAGGCTGTAGGGCAGTGACTCTTAGCCTTAGTTTCACATTCGAACCACTGAAGGAGTTTTTAAAAACTGATGCCTAGGCTGTTCTTCAGACCAATTAAAACAATCTCGGGGATTGCAACGTTGGCACCAGTATTTTTTAACTCTCTCTAGGTAATTCCGAGTGTAGCAAAGATTGAGGAGCACTATTTTACTTGAGAGAATGGAAGATACTTGAGTTTTGGACTCGTGTTTCAGGTGTATTTCAGATGTGTGTCAATCTTCCAGGTAACTGGTACATAGGGTGTCTGATCCTGGAGGTCAGAAGAGAGGACTGGGTTGGAGACAGAAATGTAGTTACCAGCATGGTTGTTAATTGAAGTAATGGGAGGGGATAAGATGGCTGGAGATTGAGAAGAGAGTTTTGGATTGGGCCCAGAACATACCAATGGTTAATGATCTGGTAGAGGAGGAGATACCTGCAGAAACCCAAACCAATCAAAGGCTAAGCAGGACATGATAAGGCAGAAGGGAAACCAGGAGAGTACAATGCTAGGGAAGCCAAGGCAAAGCAGTCTCACAGGAGGAAGTGAATACTTATGAATGCCATTGAGAAGTCATGCAAGATGATGACTGTACAGTCACCTTGAATCTATTGACATGGAGGTCATTGGTGATCTTATCAAGAATAGATTTAGTGCAAAGGTTGAAGCAGAATCCAGAGTGCAGGTGAATGAAGAGTGAGTTGGAACTGAGGCAGTGGGAATGGCAAGGGTAGGTACATTTTCAGGTAGCCTAACTGGCAAGAGAAAGATGAAAGACTGAGAGAATAGAAGCTGGAGAAGGATGTGGAGTTGGAATTTTTTTTTTTAAGGTAAAGGATCTACATTGTTTAAATGCCGGTAGGGAGATACTGGTAAAAAGAGTGAGGCTGAAGATGTGGAAGAAACAATAAATTGGACAGGGTCCTGAGAAAGTGAAAGGACATGAGCTCTAAAGCATTGGAAGTGATGCCATTCCTCCCTTCAGGTAAGAGAGGAGGAGAAAATTGTGCTTTATATACCTGAGTTTGTAGATTTAGTGGTGAGAACTTGAGGTGGTTTTTCTCTACTGTCTTATACTTTCTCTTTTATTAGAAGGTGAAGTCATTTACTGGAAGGAAAAGAAAGGGATGTCTGAAATTTGGATAGAATAGAAAATGTTTCCAATTGTCTCATGGGAAAGTAAATTAATTAGAGGAAAACACTATTTTTGGGACATGTTGAGGGCCCAGTTAAAATTGTTGGCATGAATTTATAGTGGTACCCATTCGTGATTTTTACTTATTTCTTTTCCTGCCAGCTGTTCAAGGCAGTGGGAGTGCATGGCCCAAGGAAGGCAAATGGATTTCTAGGATTAGAATTTTGAATGGTGGCTAGAATAAAGGACAAAGGGACAAGGTAGTTTACAATATTGGCAAGAGAATGTTGAGAAGATGGCCTATGGACCCTAATCTGGAATTCAGAAGGGAGAACAGGAACAGTCAGAAGGGTTGATACAGGGGAAGCAGAATCGGTGCACTAGGATTCTTGAGAAGGCTGAGAAACAGGTATCCCAGGAGCAGATGGACAAAGAACAGGCAGGCTAGAAATGGTAGGAAATTGCCATCCGAGAGTAGGATGCCTTCATTTAATACCTCTGAAAAAGAGCAATTCCAGTTGTTGATATGGCATATGGTGTAACTGAGTTAAGAGTGTTAGAAGTGGAACGAAGAGGAGGTCGTTGGAGTTGAGCAGCTCAAGAACCTGAGAAGTCCCAGCCCACTTGGACATTTATGTCACCCCCAGTGGTAGTGAAAGTAGAAAGGAAGACTGAATTAGGTGCCGATATCTTCATCAAACAAGAAGACTTGCCTAGGAGGCTGGTAGATGATAACAAGTAAGGATGGTACAGCAGTTGAGATTAGGAAGATTGACTCTATCCGCAACGTCCTCTGGATATATACATACTGCTGCCACTTCCATTATTTTAGCCCACTGCCACCATACTCTCCTTTCTCAAACAGACTGCTAGATTGTTGACACAAACCAGAGAATCTGTAAATAGAAGGCAAAATGGAGGCTGAAAAAATTCTACTTTGATTTTTTTCCTTCAATGTAAGCTTCCCTTAAAATAAAAAATGGGAAGAAACCCAACCAAAGCTATAAGGTGCAGGACATGTTTGTGGATTATATTTTTTAAAAGCTCTGCGTAACTGAGTTTTATGAATCACATGATGACCTTTATCTGGAGGAATATATCACCTTTGAAATACAAGTCATGTCTTAATGGCGGTAAGAATGGAAGCTTTATTCACTTGTCTCAAAACTCAAAACAGGTTTGTTGGTTGTTGTTTAGGCTGTTGGAGAAACAGTAGTGAGAGAAGCATTTCCGGAAGCTGTTATCATAAAGCCGTCAGACATCTTTGGAAGAGAGGATAGATTCCTTAATCATTTTTCAAGTACGTATTCTTTCTTAATGATAGAAGAGATGGATACTGATTAACCAGGTTGAAGTTGAACAAGCTAACAGCTTTCTCTGATTGACGGACTAAGGTTATATGTTTTCTGCCTCAGTTGCCTTTTTCTCCCCTAAGGTTATATTTTCATAGTCTTTTGTATTCCATATCAAAAGAAGCAACTTAGATTAATGAAAAGAGCATGAACTTGGGAGTCAAAGACTTGAGTTTAAGTCTTGGCTCAACTAACTCTGTGACCTCGACAAATATTAGAAGATCACAGGGTATAGTTTCTCCATCCTAAGATCCTCTGTGTTACACATATTTATTCTTACCCTCCTACCCACTCCCACTCCAGACAACCACTGATCTTTTTATTATCTCTATACTTTTGCCTTTTCCAGGATATTATATATATGGTTAGAATCATACACAGTATATAGCCTTTTTAGGTGTACTTCTTTCACTTAGCAATGTGCATTTAAGATTCTTTCATTTCTTTTCATAGCTTTATAGCTCATTTTTTTATATAGCTGATAGTATTCCATTGTGTGGATTCCATTGTATTGGATGTTTGTTTATCCAATTTAGATGTTTCTATCTTGTTTTTCCCCCTGTTGGCTTGTGTCCACGTAACATCTGTAATAATTTCTACTTTAAAAGTTTTGTGGTAAAATATACATACTATAAAATTTGCCATCTGCTATGGGCTGAATTGTTCCCCCTCATAATTTGTATGTTGAAGCCCCAACACCATTGTGAATTTATTGGGAGTTAGGGTTTTTCGAGGTAGTTAGGGTTAAATGAGGCCGTAATGGTGAGGTCCTAATTCAGTAGGATTGGTGACCTTATAAGAAGAGGAAAAAAGAGAAATCTGTCTCTCACTGTGTGCACATACTGAGGAAGGACCCTGTGAGGACACAGCAAGAAATCAGCTGTCTCCAAGCCAGAAAAAGAGCCCTCACCGAGAACCACACTGGCTGGCACTTTGATTTTGGATTTGCTAGCCTCCAGAACTGTGAGAAAATACATTTTTATTGCTTAAGCCACCCAGTCTATGTATTTTGTATGGTAGCCTGAGCAGACTAAAATAGATTTTGGTACCAAGAAGAGGGGTGCTGCTGTAACAAATACCTAAAAATATGAATGGGCCTTTGGAACTGGGTTACAGGTAGGGGCTAGAAGAGTTTTGAGGGACACAGTAGAAATATGGATGTTAAGGGTGATTTTCGTAAGGTCTCAGATGGAAATGAGTAATATGTCATTGGAAACTGGAGGAAAGGTGATCCATATTATACAGTGGCGAAGACATTGGCTGAACTGTGTTCTAGTGGAAGGTAGAATTTGTGAATGCTGAAATTGTTTATTCAGCTAAGATATCTAAGTACGAAGTGTTGAAGAAATGCCTTGGTTTCTCCTGTTTATAATTAAGTACAAAAAGAGAGAAAGATGAAGAAGGACTTGTTAGGCAAAAAGGAACCAGAACCTGAAGATTTGGAAAATTTTCAGCTTATCCATATTGCAAAAAATTAGAAAGCTTGTTTTAAAGAGAACACTAAGAGTGTGGCTGAACAACCATTTGAGGAAGAGATTGTGGACGTGACTAGCAAACTAATAAGCCATCTCAGGAGAAGCCAGGAACAGAGATGAGATTGTATCAGCAAAGTCACCAGCAGTTTGAACTAGAAGGGACAGAATGAAAGAAACCTGTCTGACTTCTTATATCCGACAGGACCAGACCATAGAGCTATTTGGCCGTGAATGTGAGCTGTTTTTCAAGAAAAGGGAAGAGTGACTCCAAAAATGATTTAGAGATGTTCAGAACTACCTCTTTGGTTTCAAAGGATGGGGCCATTGCCTCAGTTTAAACAGACCACATGGTCTTTGTCAGAGGCCTTGGAGGTAGGATCACCCAGAGTCTTGGCGGTAGAGCTGCTTGGTCCTTGAGGCTACAGCCTCCTGGAACCTTTGAGGTGTGACCCTCTGCTCAGCAGAGCTGCTGCGGTGGGACTGCTGCCCCAGTGGCTCCTGGAAGTTAGGACCACTGTTTCAGTGTCTTCTGAAGGTGAGACCACCATCTCTGTGAATCTAGAAGGCAAGGTGTCTAGGCAAAGAGGATTGTTCT
Source organism: Cebus imitator (assembly GCF_001604975.1). Taxonomy (NCBI): domain Eukaryota; kingdom Metazoa; phylum Chordata; class Mammalia; order Primates; family Cebidae; genus Cebus; species Cebus imitator. The sequence continues at coordinate 4,586,486 of NW_016107414.1, forward strand.
TGAGCCTTAAAATCTAATAGAATTTACCTTGCCAGGCTTTGGACTTGTTTGGGACTTTTCACCCTTTCTTCTTTCTTATGTCTTTTAGAATCGGAATGTCTATCTTATGCCTGTCTCACCACTCTATTTTGGAAGCACATAACTAGTCTGGTTTCACATGTTCATAGTTAGGAATTTTGCCTCAGGATGACCCGCACCTTGAGTNCTTATGCCTGTCTCACCACTCTATTTTGGAAGCACATAACTAGTCTGGTTTCACATGTTCATAGTTAGGAATTTTGCCTCAGGATGACCCGCACCCTGATTTAGATGATATTTGGATGAGACTTTGGAGTTTAGAGTCTTAAGAGTAAGACCGTTTTAACTATTTACCAGAGTACAGTTCAATAGGATTAAGAGATTTACATTGTTGTACTACCAATCCCCAGAACTTTTTCATCTTGTGAAACTGAAATTCTGTACCCTTTAAACAACTCCCTGTTCCCTGTTTCCCCCCAGCCCCTGGCAACTACCATTCTTCTTTTGGTTTCTATGAATTTGACTACCTCATATAAGTGGAATCATACAGTATTTGTCTTTTGGTAGCTGGCTTATTTGACTTAGCATAGTAACGCTCAAGGTTCATCCATGTTGTACCGTGTGATGTGATTTCCTTCCTATTGAAGGCTGAATAATATTCTGTTGTATGTGTATACCACATTTCGTTTAATAAGCCATCCATCAGTGGTTACTCAGGTTGCTTCCCATTCCCACTTTTGGCTTTTGTGAATAATGCTGCAGTGACTATGGATGTACGAAGTATCCCTGATTTCAGTTATTCAGGGTATGTACTGAGAAGTGGAATTGTGGTAGGTATATCTGTTTTTACTTTTTGGTTGAGCCACCATAGTGTATTCCATAGTGGCTGCACCATTTTACATTGCCACCAACAGTGCCCAAGGTTTCCAGTTTTTCCAGATCTTTGTCAACATTTGTTATTTTCTATTTTTTTTGATAGTAGCCATCCTAATGGTTGTAAGGTAGTATTTCATTATGTGTGTTTTTTGTTTTTGTTTTTTTGAGATGGAGTCTTGCTCTATCACCTAGGCAGTGGTGTGATTGCAGCTCACTGAAGCCTCAAACTCCTGGGCTCAGGGGATCCTCTTGCCTCAGCTTCTTACATAGGTGGGACTAGGTGTGTACCTGGCTAAATAGAGAGAGAGAGAGAGAGAGAAAGAGATTTTTTGTAGAGATAAAGTCTTGCTGTCTTGCCCAGGCTGGACTCAAACACCTGGCTTCAAGCAGTCATTTTGTCCCAGCCTCCCAAAGTGCTGGGATTATGGGCATGGGCTACCTTGCCTGGCCTCACTGTGGTTTTGATTTAGATTTTCCTAACGATTAGGGTGTTGAGCATCTTTTTATCTGCTTGTTGGCTGCTTTATTAATTGGAGAAATGTCTATTTGTGTCCTTGTCCTATTTTTTTTAATTGGGTTGTCTAGTTTTTGTTGTTGAGTTGTAGGAGTTTATTTATTCAGAATATTAAATGCTTATCAGAGATATGATTTGTAAAATTTTCTCATATTTTTTAGTTTGCCTCTTCACTCTGTTGTGTTCTTTGATTCACGGAAGTTTTTAATTTTGATATAGTCCAGTTTATCTGTTTTTACTTTTGTTGCCTGAGCTTTTAGCATTATATCAAAGGAGTCGTTGCCGAGTCTAATGCCATGAAGCTTTCTACTTTTGTTTTTGTCTAAGAGTTTTAGAGTTTTAGCTCTTAGGTTTAGGTCTTTGATTCATTTTGAGTTACTTTTTATATACGGTATGAGATAAAGATCCAATTTTATTCTTTTGCATGTGGATATCCAATATGTTAAGAAGACTATCTTTCTCCATTGAATGGTCTTGGTGCTTTTGCCAGAAATCATTTGACCATATATGCAAGAGTTATTTCTGTCTATTCCATTGGTCTGTATGTTTGTCTTTATTGCCACTGTTTTGATCACTGTACACTGTTTTGATTACTGTGCTTTTGTAATAAGTTTTGAAATCAGAAAGTGTGAGACTTCCAAAAATTTGTTCTTTTTCAAGATTGTTTTTGATTGATTATTTTCAAGATTTGATTTTTAGATTTAGAAGAATCCCTTTAAATTCCATATTATGAATTCTAGGATGGCATTTTCTATATTTCTGCAAATGTAAATAGACATTGGGATTTTGATAGGGATTGCATTAAATCTGTAGATTGCTTTGGGTAGAACTGATGTATGTCTTAGTCCATTTTGTGCTACAACAAACATTGAGTAATTTATAAAGAAGAGAAAGTTATTTCTAACAGTTCTGGAGGCTGGGAAGCTCAAGATCCAGGTGCTGGGATCTGGTGGGGGCCTTCTTGCTGTGTGCTCACCTGTCGCCCAGGCTGGAGTGCTGTGGTGCGATCTTGGCTCACTGCAACCTCTGCCTCCTGGGTTCAAGCGATTCTCCTGCCTCAGTATCCTGAGCAGCTGGGATTACAGGCGTGCACCACCACACCCAGCTAATTTTTTGTATCTTTTTTGTAGAGACAGGTTTTACCATGTTGGTCAGGCTGGTCTCGAACCCCTGACTTCATGATCCACCCATCTCGGCCTCCCAAAGTGTTGGGATTACAAGCATGAGCCACCATGGCTCGCCATTTCTACCCTTAAATGCTTAAAAAAAATTTTTTTTTAACCTAATATTTAAACCACTTGGGATTTGTTTTAGTTTATGGTAAAAACTAAAACATTATCTCACATTTTTTTTCAAATAGCAGAATAATTATGCCAGCACCATATGTCAGCTAACACTTCGTCAGGGCCTTTTACTGGGTTACCTGTTCTGTATCACTTGTCTGTTGATACAGCAACAGAACTCATCTAGATATCAACTAGATAGACAACTCATCTGTCCTGTTGCTGTATCAACAAACGAGTGATACAGCATAAGAATCATAAGGAGGAACAGCTCTGTGTTCCTCCTTAGAATGGGTGCAGCTAGAGTCCAGTCTTGGACATGGTGATGCACTTAGCATTATAGAGCAGACTAGTTGTCAAGCCTTTTGACCTCTTTGTTCTTCATGTTTTTAAATGTTCGGCCTTTTTACTTTCCATGTTCGTTATCTGAAAAGCTAATGACTGCCGTTTGTAAGTGCATTCAGTTCCTCAGAGTCAGCTACATTCACTATATTATTTCTATTATGCACAATAATTAATGTTAATCTTAAGATCGGTGGGTCTTATGCAACTTAAGCCTTCTCAGTATAGTTCTCATTCTTTCTTCCGCTAGATATACGTCGCTTTATTGGTATACCCCTTGTTTCCTTGGGCTGGAAGACAGTTAAACAACCAGTATATGTAAGTACTTGGATGAAGAGGCTCAGAAAGGGGTTTTTGATGAATTCGGATTTGGGTGTCAGGTTTCTGGTTTTGTCCTAATTTAGTAATTCTGTCATTTTCTTTGTCAACTTGTGTCAGCTAGCTGCCTCTCAGTTTACTTAAGAGGTACATGCCTTCTCTGTATCTTCATTTGTTGATTCATTTAAGAAAAATTTATTGAAGCCATAATGTGCTAGACACACCATACATGTCACATGTCACTAGGGAAATAAAGATATTAACTAGATAGACACAAATTTCTGTTCTCAAATTGCCTTCAGTCTGAGGCAGATAAATAAAGCAGTTACCGTACAACGTGCTATTCTAAGGAGAGGGTTTTATGTAATTACATCAGAAGGGTGCCAAATCTAGACTTGGGTCTCAGAATGAAGGACATTTAGGGTAAAACCTTAAAGATGACTAAAGGTAAGTCTGATGCAGGGAGTTGGGGAAGAGTATTGCATGCAGAAGGAACAGTAGGTCCAGGGGCCCAGAGGTGAAAGAGCGTGTTGGATTCCATGTTCGGTTGAACCAATTTTTCTCAGTAGTGGCAGTATTGACATTTTGAGCTAGATAATTCTTTGTTATGGGGGCTGTTGAAGGATGTTTGGCAGCATTCCTGGCCTCTAGCCGCTAGATGCCATTCATACCACCCTCCAGTTGTGACAACTGAAAATGTCTCCAGACGGTTGTCAAATGTCCCCCGGGGGCCAAAATCACTGTTACTACTACCGTTTTTGAAAATCGAAATGGTAGCATATTAGCAATTCCATATGATACAGCTTAATAGTTTGTGATGGTTAATCAGAGCGTTGGGAGGAGTGGTAAGAGATGAGCTTGGCAAGCTGTGGGCAAAGGCAAGTCAGAAAAGCTTCAAGCTATCTGAAGGTAAGTACATTCCTACTGTGGAAAATACTTGGATAGCAGGGATTATTTGAGCTCTTGAGAAGGCTCATTCTTCAGGAAGCTTTCTGTGAATAGATAATGCCATTATTTTAACTTTGTCACATTTTCTTTGTTGAGATCAATGTAGCCTTCTTCCTTTCTCCCTCCTTCCTTCCTTTTTCCCTTCTTTCCTTTCTTCCTGTCTCTCTGTCTCTCATTCTATCTCTTTTTCAACTATTACTTCAACATACATTATAATTTCTTATAGGTCTCAGATGTATCCAAAGGAATTATTAATGCAGTTAAGGATCCTCATGTCAGCGGGAAGACCTTTGCTTTCGTTGGGTAAGTGCTTAGAGTTTTAATTTAAAATTATGCTACTATAATGAAGAAATCAATATCTAACTTAGTTACTAACAGATTTATTTGTTGCACTTTTACAATATCAGAATCTTCCCATTGCTTTCATTAAGTCAGAATTTGAGGGAACCTGAAATCTACTTTAATGAATGATTCTTCTGTTACCAAAGTCTGAGAACCATTGCCCGAGACTATTACATATACTTAGTCCAGTGACCCTTAGGGATGGTTTTGTACAACTCCAGTGATGTTTTTAATATATAAAAGAATATTGCTGTAAATTCTAAAACACAAACAAAACACTTTTAGGGAGTGAGTATGGTTATAAAACCACATTAATTTTGATGGAGTATCGCAATGCCCCCAGAAGCTGAAAATGGGTGCTTTATAGCACAATTACTAGTGCTGTGCAAGATTGATTATTTCTTTTGTGCTCTTTGCTAAAATTTGCTCTCAGAAAAAAAATGGGTACAGTTAGGCTGTGTGACTTACCTGAAATTAGTAAATCATGTCACAGCTAGGCTTAGGACTTTTTTTACTGAATTATCTAAAAGTCACAAAGTAAGACTTCATCTGCCAAGTTGAGAGGTATCAGATTCACCTAGTAAGTGGTTCAGAATCTTGTCATTCTGTGAAGCAACCTAATGACACTTGGCATTCTATGAAAGGTAAGGATCTGGCTCAGTATTTAAGGGATAGCCTAATTCCTAAGAAATATTTGCCTCTAGAGGGAAATGATACTCTTCTCTTTAAGCCGAGAGGCATAGTATGTATTCCCAGAATTATAAATCTATACATTGTTGTGTTCTATTGTTCTTTGGTAAACAGTTTTTTTTCAGTGCAAAAAGCTCTTAGTTTTCCATGTCAACTAACAGCTGCAAAATATGTCTTCCTTTCAGTTTCCAGTTTGGCGCATTAGCATGCAGTCAGTTATATAGTCTAGGGAAGAATTACAAAAAAAAATGTATTCAACACAAGTTTCATAAAATACTAAACACAAAAGACATTAGTTCCAATGAAGAGGTACATGGACTAGAATTTCAGGGAATAAATGAACAGAAATGGCTTGTGAATTTTACTTGCTGCAGCTCTCGATGAGTTGAACATTTTCCTCTTTACCTTTGCCTAGTCACTCTCATCTTGTCTGGGCTCCAGTAAGTTATTCTTCTTTGGCATAGTGATGGAAAAAATAATACTAGACATTGCAGGGTAGATATTTTTCCTTGTGAAATAGTAGATACGCATCAACACATTTCTTGTCTCTTCAGCCCCAGGAAAAAAACTCCCTGATATTTTGAGGCTAAGGCAGAGATATAAGACTGTAATTTTGCTCCTAGGTTTTTTGTAGTTATTAATTATATTATCTTGGTCCATTCTATTTGTCATTCATTCATGAAATACCTATTGCTACACACTCATACACACAACTGTGATAATGAATAAACACATTCAGCAAAATCATGAGGTATAAGATCAGCATAGAAAAATCAATTTCTATATACTAGCAAATGAGCAATTTGAAAATAAAATTAAAATAATTTTATTCACAGTAGCATCAAAAATAATAGAATATTTAAGTATAAATTTACCAATTAAATTTATTATACTTAATAAGTAATAAGACATCCCATGTTCATGGATTGGATGAGTCAGTATGATTAAAATGATAATTTGCTTCAAATTAATCAACAAATTTAACTTAATTCTATCAAAATTCCAAAGGACTTCTTTGCAGAAATTGACAAATTGATTCCAAATTTATATGGTAATGGAAAGACCCACAATAGACAAAACCATTATGTTTCATAGTTTCAAAACTTAATAGCTATGATTCTCAAGATAGTGTGGTACTGACGTAAGAATAGATATATAGATGAATTAACCAGAATTGATAGTTCAGAAATAACTATGGACAACTGCTTTTTGAAAAAGGTGCTATGGCATTTCAAAGGGGAAAGGATAGTCTTTTCAACAAATGGTTTTGGAATATCCACATTAAAAAAAAAGATGAACTCCTATCTTGCACTGTGCATGAAAAAATTAAAATAATTCAGAGACTTCAGTGTAAGAGTTATTAAACTATAAAAATTTTGGATGAAAAATAGAAAATCTTGTAGACCTTGGGTGCTATGGTGTCAAAAGCATAATTCATAAAATTTTAAAAAATGGATACATTAGGCTTCACCAAAATTAAAACTCCGGTGTTTCAAAACACACCATTAAGAAAATGAAAAATCAAGTCACAGATGAGGGGTGGGAAATATTTGTTAATTACATATCTGATAAAGGACTACTATCCAGAATATACAAAGAACTATGAGAACTCAATGAGAAGACAACCTAGTTTTTAATATGAGCAAAAGACACGAATAGGCACATCACCACAGGAGATATATTTAATGGCTAAAAAGCACATGAAAAGATGCTCCATATTACTAGTGAAAATGCAGATCAAAACTATAATGAGATACCAGTTCACAGAGAGAAAATAACAAATGTAGATGAAGACATAGAGTAATAGGAACTTTATACTAAGATTGCTGGTAGTGGTGTAAAATTGTACAGCGACTTTAGAAAACAGTTTAGTATCTTCTTAAAAAGTTAAGCATAAATTTACCACATGGCTTATTAATTTTATTTCTAGATATTTAACCAAAAGAAATGAAAATGTGTCTACACAAAGATTTGCACATGAATGTCCATAGGAGCATTATCATAAATGCCAAAAATTGAAACCATCCCACATACTCATCAACTGATGAAAGGAGGAATAAAACATAGTAGCATTGCCATATAATTGAAGTTCAACAATAAAAAGGGATGAAATATTGACACGTTACATGTATGAACCTCAAAAACGTAAATGAAAGAAGCCCAATACAGAAGAGATCACATGTTGTATGATTCCATTTATATGAAATGTCTATAAAAGGCAACTGTAAGTAGATTTGTGATTGCCTGAGCCTGGGAGTAAAATCCAGGATTAAATGGCTGTGGAGGATCTTATGAGTAAGGAAAAATATTCTAAAACTGGATTATGGTAATGATTGCACAACTTGGTAAATGTATGAAAAAATCATTGCATTATATGATTAAAATGGATGAATTTTAATGTATATAAATTATACCACAATAGTGAATAGCACAGGTAAGATTTCTGCCTTTGTGGAACTTATAGATTAATGATGAGACACGTAAGTAATAATTAAGCAAAATAATTAAAATAAATGACCAAAAAGGAAAGTCCAGTATTATTGGAAAGAAAATCAGAAGGAGGGAGTTGATAACTATATTGGGTGCAGCCAAGAGGTTGAGTGGGTGGCGGCATGGAGATTCATGGTCACCTTAGTGACCTTAATAACCTCATTTGAACATTGGGCAAAGGGCGATTGGATTGCAGTGAGATTCGAATGGCAGGATAGGAAGTGGAGGCAACAGTTAGGTAACTATTTAGAGAAGTTTGTAAAAGGGAGCAAAGGAAAGGGGTAAAGAGAAGGCTGTGAAACATGAGTGTCTTGTCAAGGGAGGTACCACCTGCATTTGGAAGATTGTACATCTTGTTTATAAATTGCTAAGAATGGCCCAGGAAAGAGATAAGAGCTGATGACTCAGGAGATGGGGGCAACAAAAAAGGAGCAGAGTCCTTTAAGAATTGAGAGGAGTTGGATACAGAGTGCAAATGAGGGTTTGACCTTTGCAAAAGACAAAAATTCCTTCAATTTTAATGAGGAAAATAATTCAAGGATATATGCAGATGCAGGTAGGTTTGGATGTGAGAATTTCAGGGAGTATCTTTTCCTGTTGCAATTTGAGGTTAACTAAAAGGCAGGATGGAGTGGGTTAAAAAAAATGTGTGGAAAATCTGAGGACAGAGAAGATAGAAAGTATCCCCTGGGAGAATAGGAAAGAGCTTTTCCTAGGAGAACATGTAGGATTGCCAAGCAGAACTGAGTGTTCCATTTGAAATTACTGAGAAAAACTATATGGTGAAGTCAATTCACTCAATTACATTTTTTCTATAGTCTTGTCCCCCTGGGGTTTCAGGCTCAGAGAAGGCAGATGTTTGGGTTAACCAGAGTAAGTGTTTTGCTTGGCAAATATAGTGGTTACAGGCCTGGGAGACAAGGTTTTGCTGAGGATATTTGCAGAGGAATAACTGTAATGCTGAGCCATGAAATCTAAGCTGGGAGGGATGCAGGCTTCAATGTACCTTTCTCTGTGAGCAAGGGCACTTAAACTGGTCTTCTAGTTGCGTTTTATGGAACACAAAGTGCTTCAGAACAGCTGAAGAGGAAATCTATTACGTAGAAGTAGTTTACCCATGATACCAGTTTTGTTAGTCATCGTAAAAATTCAAGTTGTTCTTGGCGTAGCATGTATTATATGTCCTGTAATGATCCTTACAAATCTTTCTGGAATTTGAAGAAATCTACTTTAAAACCTTTGTCTGATATTTCCCCTAGCTGACAGTTTCTTGTTTTTTAGTAAAGTATGTCAGGATAATGAGGTTCTCACTGAATTAACGTCACTCAGCTCTTGGTTGTCATAGATTTTCTGTCATGAAACATGCAAATTAATTAGGAAATGGGTGAAGAAATATTAAAATGTATTATAAGCAATGACACTTATTAATGCTAGGTTAAAATCGTACAGAACTATTCAGATTAATGAAATAGAGCAGAAAGTCCAGAAACAATCCCACTGTATGTAAGGATATAGTATGTGATAAGGGTGACATTTTGGTGTAGGGAAAGAATCAGTACAGTAAATGATTCTGTAAATAGCATTGAAGCAATTGGCTTACATCTTGGGAAAAATATAATTACATGTTTATATAATATCATGTATAAAAATATGTCACAGAAGGAACTTACTTTATAGTAAAACAAAATCTTTTTTATAAGCTTTAGACAAAATATATGGAAATTTATGTCACTGCAGAGGAATTTTCTAAATATGAAACCAAGCCATAAAGAAAATCAGTAGTTTTGGTTAAACTGTTAAAATTTTATGTGCACAAAACACTGTAAATAACACTAAAAGGTAAAATACAATCAATAAAAGGTATTTCCAACAGTATCACTAAAATATAGAGAATTCTTACAAATTATTTTTATAGACAGGGACTCCAGGAGGAAAGAAAAGATAAATACATAAATGACCAAAAATTCATGAAGAAATAACCTCTCGTATTAAAAACATAATAATTAAAACATGATACCTTTTTTAATGTAGCAGATTGGCAAAATTTTGTTTTATTATGACAACTCATTTTGGGTGGAGGGGACATTCTTACTAACATTTTATATAAATTGATAGAACCATTTAGAAAAGCAGTTTGGAAGTATTCAATAAAAGCCTTAAAATTTCAAAGTCTACATGAGCCAGTTCCACTTCTACAAATATATTCTAAATGCATAATCATGGATAAGTATAAATATTTATTACAAGAATGTTCATTAAAGGATTATTTTATAAAAGAAAAATATTTTTAATAGCAAATGTCTCAAAACTGGCAATTGATAAAATAATTGTGATTACATGGATTGTAATATGTGCAGTCATGAAACATGTAATAAAATATTTAATGATATGGAAAGACAGTTGTGATATGTTAAATGAAAAGACGTTACAGTTGTGATATAATGTTAAATGAAAAGACGTTACAGCATAGAATGGATTATGTGTTTATAAAAACAAAAATAATGTGTATATGTAAGGGGATGAGAAGGATATAGATCAAATATACTAATTGTCTTTCATAATGGGATTATGGGTGATTCTCCTTTGTGCTAATCCGTATTTACTACATAAATATATGTTTCCTTTTTTATGAGAAAAATGCTATTTTGTTAAAAAGGAAAATTTGTGAGAAGCATGGAACTGAAAGAACTGTGTATTGTCTTTTTGTAGGCCAAATCGGTACCTCCTCTTTGACCTGGTGAAGTACGTCTACGCTGTGACTCACAGATTATTCCTCCCATACCCCATACCACGTTTTGCCTATCGGTAAGTAGAATGCTCCTTTTGTGCGACTTCTGAAAAAAGCTAACTCCACACACTTGTTCTTAATGTTCTCCCTTAGGGTATAGGGTGTGTGAATGACTAGTCTCCAACTCTCCTAGTATTATGACATTAGTGAGGAAGAAGCAGAACTAGATTAGTGCCAGTAAGAAAAATGTGTTGGGAGATTAAATCTGCAGTCCTTCACTTTCTCCAATTTAAAACCATTGAGTTTAATTTTGGAGAAATAACTTGCTTGGCATATACATAAGAGGCAGTCAGGTTCCCCTGTGTTTCATGTTGCTCATTATTAAATCAACCTGATCATGCTACTGGGGAAAGGAGTCAGGCTAATTCAGACTTGGATTTGTGCTTGCCTTCTCTTCTTTCCTTGCTTCTTAGTTCACTTCTTCCCTTTGTGGGTTAAATATCTTTGACTTGGCTGGGAGTGGTGACTTATGCCTGTAATCCCAGCACTTTGGGAGGCCAAGGTGGGTCGATTGAGCTCAGGAGTTCGAGACCACCCTGGGCAATATAGCGAAACCCCATCTCCGCAAAAAATACCAAATTAGCTGGATGTGGTGGCATCTGCCTATAGTCCCAGCTACTGGGGTGGAGTGGAGGATGCAAGAGGATTACTTGAGCTTGGGAGTTCAAGGCTGCAGCGAGCTGAGATTGTGCCACTGCATTCCAGCCTAGGTGACAGAGCAAAACCCTATCTCAAATAAAATAAAATCTTATACTCATCATGTCACACCCTAGTTGTCTGGTTAAGGGGACTGTCACATCCATTGTGTCACAAACTGATCTTCATTTGAATTTTCATTCATTCATTCAACAAATATTTATTGAATGCCTACTATGTCTTAATGTACTAGGTACTCAGAATGTTACAATAAACACTCAGAAATCTTATGATCTAACAGGGGTACCAGAAAAATAGACCATTAGAATGCAGCATAACAGTATTTATTGAGTGTTGTAGCTTTCAGCCTATTTACGTTGTCTCCTTTACTACTTACAGCTATCTATAAAGTAAGTAAGGAGAGTATATGGAGTGAGTGGAAGAGGATGCCACAGAGTAAGAAACTTACAAGAAGGCTGAAAAAAAGTGATCAGACTTTTAAGTGGGAAATGAGAGTTTGAAATTCTAGGCACCAAGGGGAAGGGAGTGCTTTAAGGAGGGAGTCAATGTTTTAAGAAGGGGAACATTGCTGTTCATTCACATGTATCTTAAGCCCCTAGAACAATGCCTGGTACACAGTAGACACTCTGTTAATACTGGTAGAATGAAGTCTTGCAGAAATCAGATAAGATAAAGGACCCAAAAATGTCTGCAAGTGACCGTTTGTGACCGCGGCTTCAGAGCCGTGAAAGGGATATAAGCCAGATTGCAGTGAGGTGCTTTCATGGTTGTACATAACAATTGAGTTAGATTTGGCGTATGTATGCCCATGACTTGGTCTCCTGAGGACACTAGAATAGAGACCTGAAGTGATCTGTTAGCGTAGAACGAGGGCACAGAGAGTTATAGATTTGTAAGGAGTGTTTTTATTAAGCTATGTTAGCCTAGTAAATTCTCTTTCTCTGCCATTGGGGAATCTGAAGCTTATATGTTACTAGAGAAATTCTAGCCAGCTTCTTTATTCATTTATTTATACTATGCATTAGAATGATGTTTTTCTAGCTTTTAAACAGTTGTGGAACCTTGTGTTCACTGAATTTTTACATCAAGGCCTGCTGGGTAAATCCAATAGAAGAACTGGTCTGGTTTCAGTGATGGCTGATACTCAGCACATAAACTCTCAAACTCTTGGCCCCAGGACTCCATGGGGCACCAGCAAATTCCTAGCATCCCTTAGATGCTAGTTTAAAACCAACTGCTACTGGGCACAGTGGTGCACACCTGTAGTCCTAGCTACTAGGGAGGCTGAGGTGGGAGGATCACTTGAATCCAGGAGTTTGAATCCAGCCTGGACACATAGTGAGACCCTGTCTCTGGAACAAAAAAAAAAAAGGAAAGAAAAGAAAAACCCACTGATGCGAAAAAAGAAAATATTTAAAGGTTTAAAACCCACTGGTAAAGTTAAATACATGGACAAGCCCAGTATTACTTTAATATTGTAATTATGGTATATAATCCACATCATAAGTATAGTATAGAAATATATCTAGTATAAAGCCACGAATACAAATCAATCAAAAATAATAATAGTTATAGCAATCCGTTAAGAGATATGGAATATAAAGATATATAAATTGAGATAACATAAAGCCAAAATGTGGGGAGAATGAAGTTAAAGTGTAGAGATTTAAAAAAAAAATTTTTTTTTTCATTATATAAGGGTTTCCCCATGTTGGTCAGGCTAGTCTTGAACTCCCAACCTCAGGTGATCCGCCCGCCTCGGCCTCTCAGGAGATTTTTTTGATTTTGTTTTTGTTTTTACATTTTTCTTTGTTTCTAGTATTTTCTGTGTGATCTAAGTTACTATCTCTTTAAAATAACTTGTTATATCCACAAGATTTTTTTTGTAAGCCCGATGGTAACCACAATGCAAAAACCTATAATAGATTCACTAAAAATAAAAAGCAATGCATTAACACATAGTATCAGAGAAAATTACTTAACCACAAAGGAAGACAGTAAGAAAGGAAGAGAGGAGTTACAGAACAGCCAGAAAACAAGCAACAAAATGGCAGTAGTAAGTACTTACCTATCAACAAAAACACCGAATTTAAATGGACTCAATTCTCCAATTAAAAGACATAGAATGGCTAAATGGATAAAGAAATAAGACCTGACTATATGCTGCCTACAAGAAAACCATTTCACTTCTAACATGAAGGGATGGAAAAATATTCTGTATAATTGGAAACCAAAAAAAAAAAAAAAAAAAAACGGCAGGAATCAGTAGCTTTACTTATATCAGATAAAACAGACTACAGATCAAAGACTGCAGAAAGAGACAAAGAGGTAATTCAGCAAGAGGAAATAAGTTTAAATATCTATGTACCCAAAGGAAATAAGTATAAATACCTATGTATCCGACAACAGAGCTCCCAAGTATATAATGCAAACATGAATCGATCTAAAGGGAGAGATAGACTGCAATACAATAATAGTAGGAGACTTCAGCACTCTACTGCCAGTAATGGACAGGTCATCCAGACAGAAAATCAAGATACATTGGAGATAAACTACACACTAGACCAAATTAGGCCTAACTGACACAGAACATTTCACCCAACTGCTACAGAATATACATTTTCTTCATCGGCACATGGAACATTCTCCAAAACAGACTGCATGTTAGGCCACAAAACAAGTCTCAACAAATGCAAAAAAGTATAAATCATATCAAGTATATTTTCTGACCACAATGGAATAAAACTAGAAATCAATAACAAGAGGAGCCTTGGGAAATACACAAACACATAGAAATTAACACACTCCTGAATGACTTAGGGTCAATGAGGAAATTAAGAAAATTTTTTAAATTTCTGGAAACAAATGAAAATGGAAAATGACATACCAAAATGTGTAGAATACAACAAAAACAGCACTAAGAGGGAATTTTATAGCAATAAATGCCTGTACCGAAAAAGTAGAAAGACTTCAAATAAAGAACCTAATGATATACCTCAAGAAAGTAGAAAAGCAAGAACAAACCAAACTCAAAATTAGAAAAAAAGATATAATAAAGTTCAGAGCAGAAATAAATGGAGACTAAAAAATACAGAAAATCAATGAAATGAAAATATATTTTTTGCAGATATTAACAAAATTGACAAACCTTTAGCTAAATTAAGAAAAGAGAGAAAACTCAAATAAATAAAATTATAAATGAAACAAGAGACATAATAACTGACACCACAGACATACAAGAATCATTAGAGGCTACTATGAATAACTACATGCCAACAAGTTGCAAAACCTAGAATAAATGGGTAAATTCCTGGACACGTACAACCTACCAAGATTGAAACCATGAAGAAATAGAAAATTTCAACAAACCAATAATGAATAATGAGATTGAAGTCATAATAAAATGTCTCCCATTAAAGAAAAGTCTAGGACCTGATGGCTTTATTGCTGAATTCTACCAAACATTTAAAGAAAAATGATGACCAATACAAATGCTTCGTAAGAATTGAAGAGAAGGGAATATTTCCAAACTCATTCTATGAGGCTTGCATTACCCTGATACCAAACCAAAGACACAACCAAAAAAGAAAACTGTAGGCCCATAATCACTGATGAACATAGATGCAAAAATACTCAACAGAATACTAGCAAATGGAATTCAACAACATATTAAAAAGATAATTCATCATGATCAAGTAGGATTCATTCTAGGGATGCAAGGATGGTTCAACATACAAATCAATAAACACAATATATCACATTAAGAGAACCAAGAACAAGAACAAATTATTTCAATAGCTGCTGAAAAAGCATTCAATAAAATTAAACATGACTTTATGATAAAAAAAAAACCCTTCAACAAACTAGGTGTAGAAGAAACCATACTTCGAAATAATAAAGACTATGGATGAAAAACTCAGCTAACATCATACTGATAGGGAAAAACTGAGAGCCTTTTCTTTAAAATCTGGAACCAGACAAAGATGGCCACTTTCACTACTTTTATTCAACATACTACTGGAAGTTTCAGGGCAATAAGGCAAGATAAAGAAATAAAGGGCATCTAAATTGGAAAGAAAGAAATTTAAATTGGCTTTGTTGGCAGAAGACATGATATTACACTTAGGAAAACCTAAAGACTCCACCAAATAACTGTTGAAACTGCTAAGTGAATTCAGTAAATGTTCAGCATATAAAATCAATATACAAAAATCAATAGCATTTACATCTGCCAAGAGCAAACAATTTGAAAAAGAAATCAAGAAATCAATTTTATTTACAATAGCTACAAAGAATACAAAATATCTAGGAATCAATGTAACCAAAGATGTGAAAGATCTATATAAGGACAACTATTAAAAACTGATGTAAGAAGCTGAAGAGAGCACCAAAAAATGGAAAGATGTTCCATGCTCAAGGACCCAATGGCATTCTTCACAGAAATAGAAAAAATAATTTCAAAATTGACATGGAACCACAAAAGACCCCAAATACCCAAAGCAATCATAAGCAAAAAGAACAAAGCTAGAGGCATCACACTACCTGACTTGAAAATATACTACAAAATTATAGCAACCAAAACATCATGGTACTGGCATAAAAAGACATATAGACCAATGAAACAGAATAGAGAACCCAGACCCAGATATAAATACATGCATTTATAGCCAACTCATTTTTGACAAAGGCACCAGGAACATACAGTGGGGAAAGGGGAGTCTCTTCAGTAAATGGTGCTGGGAAAACTGGATAATTACATGCAGAAGAATAAAACTAAACGCCTATCTCTCACCATATACAAAAACCAAAGCAAATGGATTAAAGATTTAAATCTAAGACCTAAAACTATGAAACTACATTAAAACATTAGGGAAACAATCCAGGACGTATGTCTGGGCAAAAATATTTTGTGTAAGACCTCAAAAGTGTAGGCAACCAAAGAAAAAATAAATGAATGAAATTACAACGGAATTTTCATTACATTACAATGGAATTATCAAGCTAAAAAGATTCTGTGCAGCAAAGGAAACAACAAGAGACAATCCACAGAATGTGAGAAGATATTTGAGAATTATCCATCTGATGAGGGGTTAATAACCAAACTATATAAGGAGTTCAACTCAAAAGAAAAAAACAATCTCATTTTAAAACGGGCAAAAGATCTGAAGAGGCATTTCTTAAAAAAAAAAAAAAAAAAAAAAAAAAAAAAAAAGGTCGGGAGTTCAAGAAAAACCTGACCAACACGGTGAAACCCTGTCTTTAAAAAAAAAAAAAAAAAAAAGACATAGAGGTATATGATAAAATGCTTAATATTATTAATAATCAGAGAATACAAATCAACAATATAATCTCACCCAGTTAAAATTGCTTTTATAAGAAAGACAGGGAATAGTAAATGGTGGCAAGGATGTAGAGAAAGGGAACCCTTGTGCATTGTTGGTGGGAACATAAATTAGTACAACCACTATGGAGTATTGTATAGAAGTTCCTCAGAAAACTAAAAATAGAATTACCATTTGATCCAGCCATTCCACTACTGGTTATATATCTGTATTAATCCGTTTTCATGCTGCTGATAAACACATATCCATGACTGGGAACAAAAAGAGGTTTAATTGGTCTCATAGTTTCACATGGCTGGGGAGACCTCAGAATCATGGCGGGAGGCAAAAGGCACTTACATGGCTGTAGCAAGAGAAAATGAGGATGTAAAAGCGGAAACCCCTGATAAAACCATCAGATCTTGTGAGATTTATTCACTACCATGGGAATAGTATGAGGGAGACTGCCCCCATAATTCAAATTATCTCCCACAGGGCCCTCCCACAATACATGGGAATTATAGGAGTACAAGTTGAGATTTGGGTGGGGACACAGAGCCAAACCATATCAATATCCAAAATATAAGAATCAACATGTTGAAGGGATATCTACACTCCCATGTTTATTGCAGCACTATTCACATAGCCAAAATATGAAATCAACCTAAGGGTCCATCAATGGGTGACTGGATAAATAAAATGTGGTATATATATGCAATGGAGTATTATTCCACCATAAAAAGTTGAAATCTTGCTATTTGCAGCAAGATAGATGGAACTGGAGGTGATGTTAAGTGAAATAAACCAAACACAGAAAGACAAATATCACACGTTCTCATTCCTATGTGGGAGCTAACAAAGTGGATCTCATGAAGATAGAGAGTAGATTGGTGGTTACCAGGGGCCAAGAAGGGTAGGGAGAAATGAAGAGAGGTTGATTAATAGGTACAAATATACAGTTTGATAGAAGAAATAAGACCTAGTATTTGATAAGTCAGTAGAATCCCTATAATTTACAATAATCTACTGTGTATTTCAAAATCACTAGAATTGTTTCTACCATAAAGACAAATATTTAATGTGATAGATATCCCGATTACACAGATTTGTTCCTTATAATTACATGAATGTATTAAATTATCACATGGACCCTCAAAATATGTACATCATTATGTGTCAATCAAAAATTAAAATAATGAAAAAAATCCCTAAAACCGAAATTATCTGCAGCTCAAAATTCTAGAAGTATGTTAAAATACAGAACATGTGTAGGGCTTCCTAAGCTGTCTCAGAACAAATGATTTCATTTATGTCGGAGGGTGTGCATGCAGGTCTAGCATGCAATACCAAGCTGTTAGGCGTGACAGTGAATTCTGTTACTGGAGCTCAAACTTAGAGCACCCAGAGGCACCTAGTGAAGGTCCGTTTTCAGAAGTGTGTGGGGGGTTGGGGGGTAACGGGGTGCAGCTCTGAAGTGAAAATGAAACTTCCAACAAAAGAATGCAGAGTGTTAAAAGTTCTTGAGAATGACCTACGGCCAACTCTTGTTGGCTGGTGGACTTCATAAAAGGTCTACAAAAATATGCCTTTTTAGGATCCCTACTTACCGCCTGAGTAAGTAAAAGTTGAGGGCCATGAGCAAAGCAACCTAAGGATGCAAGAAGGGTCTTGAGGGGAGGAGGGGTGGGGCCAGGAGCGGGTCTGAGAGTTGCAACAAGATGACCAAGTGCAAGCTTTGAGTACCACACATCCCAGCAGCCTTGAGAAGCAGGTGAGCAAGTCTCCTCACACCAGCAAGGCGTTGCTCACAGCATTAAGAATGTTGCCTGAGGAGGTTCGGGTTTCTTCAATTAGACCCTGAGGGATGTGGGGATGGGGCTGTGTGGTGTAAACCCAGCTCCACCTGAGCCCCAAGGGAGCTGTGGACCATCTTCCAGAGTCTCAATTTTCAAAACTGTCATTTGATGGGTGATAATCTTAAAACATTTTCTCTTAAAGAAGCCATAGCTTACAGAATAGAAAGTAAAATTCATACAAAAATATTTGTCAAGACACAAAACCAGAGAAATACAACTTTTGCTCTGCTGGCCACTCTGAGCAGGATCCCAGATCCCTGGAGATTGAAGGGACTCTGCTTTGAATGCTGTGACCTGACTCCTGGCCCTGCATATGCCGAGGAGGACGGAGATGGGAAGACGCTGGAATGGGCTAGGGGTCCAGGTTGCACTGGGGCTGCACAAGCAGTTGCAGGAAGGGAGAGTGGAGGGAGGTGGCATTAGTGACAACAGCAGCCACAGAGTGGAGAACAGTGATGAAGGCAGCCGAGTCTGGGGCAGGCTGGGAACAGAATAGCAGCAGATCTTCTGATATCAGAGGCTAATGCTGTTAAGAGACAGAAGCTAGGGCCAGCCCTTCCTTGAGGAGGAAGCCACTGACACCTAGCATCTTTCCAGAAGGGTTCACAGTTGTCTGGGCTCAAGCAGCTTGCAGGACAAGGGACCTTAATTCTCTGTCCCTCACTACTGGGATCCACAGAGAGATCTCCACCTAGCAGCAGCATCCAAGAAGGACATTTTGGGTAGGCTCATAGACATAAGCACTGAAATTAACCAGACTACAAGAGCTCCTCAAAAGTTTTTATTCTTTTTAAACTGGCACATTGCCTGGTATACACTGCCAGGTAGGCATTCAAAAAATGTTCTTTTTTAAAAGTATGCAATTTATAATACTGGGAGGATTTTATTTCAGTTTCCCAAAACATGATTATTCCTAGAAAGGGTGTACTCTCCCATGACTCTGGATAACAAAGGTTTTGTTCTGCTTTTTAAAGCCACCTCAGACAGACACTGGAACACGTTACATCTAACACTTAAGTGCTTTGAAAGGGCAGTAAAAAAAAAAAAAAAACCCAAGAAATTCAAGAGTTGTCATAATTGCTGGGAAGACTGTGGTTTCTACAGCCCAGGGTGGCTTCACAGTTGTCAGAGGACACAGATTCCATGTCCCTTCCCCACAAGGGACTTACAGGACAGCTTCCATGGTTGGTTCTTGAGTCTTTCTGCAGAGGGCAGACCAACAGAGAGGGCTGTGACCTCCTCCGACCAGCCCAGGCCTCACACTGCTGCATCACGGACCCCGTATCAGCAGCATAGCTACGGAACATATCATCCTGAAAGTGGATCCTCCATGGATCACCCCAAGCAGCGCAGCCACAGCAGGGAACCAGAATGAGGCTCAAGGCCATCATCAAAAGAGTGACCTACCCTCTCCTTCCAATTAGTTACCTGCATTCACTGTGCAGTATAAACGAACAGAATTTCTACAAATTAAATTACTTTCTTAAAAATCAGCACATCGTTACAAACAATTCTCTTTGAGAAGTCTTTCCAATTCAGTTCTTAAAATTTAACATACAAAATGCTGTGCAAAAACAAACACTGACCTGAAATAAATAGAAAAAAAAAGTGGGAACAGCTAAAATCTTTTTGTGTTTTTAAATTAAAAGTTAAAAACACCAGCTGCACTTCAAAGTATTTGCAGGATGAAATACATCAAGAAGGCTATTAAAAACAGCCCTCAGAGTTCAGAGTTACATTTTCAACTGAGGTTTTGTGTGTTCAGAATTCACAATGGATGCCTCCGCTGAGATCTTTCACCACTCCCTCTTTGACCAGCTTTAACAGGAACTTGGTTTCCGTTGTCACATTATGCATGGTCTGAAAGTTCATGGCAGCCATGCACTGATTGTCAAAGTAGTGCAAAGGTGTTCTGGGTTGATTGAGGTCATATCCAAAACCTGCCAAACTGACTTCATCACACAGATGTGTGGCTAAGACGACAGCAATGACACCGATTGTGGGGACGTTCTGAGAAAGGGAAAAGACCAAAAAAAAAAAAAAAAAAAAAAAAAAAAAGTTTTAGCACAATTCACCATTTTGTCAATATTACAGATGCTATCAGAGTCATGAAAGCTATACCGGGGCTGCAATGTCTACATCACATAATTTTATACATCAGCAACTTTAGAGTCCAAGTCCCCATTTAAGTCAGGAATCTAGACTCTAAAACATGGTCTGTGATATTCACACACTTTCGAGGCAGTCTAACAATTCTTACAAAAAGTTAAAAGGTATACTTTCTAAAATGTCTACCCCACTGGTCCTATATGTGATGCCCAGAATCATTAAAAAAAAAAAAAAGGCCTACTTCCCACTTCCAAGTGACAAATGTCTATGAGGTCTGCTCTGGGATAGGTGGCCACAGGACCTTCTACAGTCCTTCCCAGGGCATGGTTTCTAGAGCCCTTCCCTTCCTGAGAACAGAGGATTCTCCGTTCTCACTGCAGAAGACTGCGTTCACACCACCTGCAGCTACAGCCTACCTTAAGGGCCCCATTAGCTTTGCTGGCAAATAGCATTTTCCGGGCCATTTCCCCATGTTGAGCTGCTAAACCAGTTTCTTCCCACCCTCGGTTTGGGCAAGTAAACTTTTTTGTTTTTGAGACAGGGTCTGTCTCGCACTGTCACCCAGGTTGGGGTGCAGTGGTGCAATCACGGCTCACTGCAGCCTCGACCTTCCCAGGCTCAAGTGATCCTCCCACCTCAGCCTCCTGAGTAGATGGGACTACAGGCATGCACCACCATGGCCTGGCTAATTTTTGTATTTTTTGTAGAGATAAGATTTCACCATGTTGCTCAGGCTGGTGTCAAACTCCTGGGCTCAAGTGATTCTCCCTTCTTGGCCTCTCAAAGTGCTGAGATTACAGGCATGAGCCACCATGCCCAGCTGCAAGTAAATTTTTGTCCCGAATAAAAGACTTTCATATTTGTTCCTTTAAAAATGTATACTACTGACTTTGGCCTAGAATGCCCTATGTCTAAACCTTTCTAGATTCTGATGTGTCCCCACTCCCTCCTCATGTCTGGCATCTTGTCATACCTCCTGGAACATGCAAATCTGGCACTGTGCTTTCTGGATCTCCATGCCAGTCTTGGGCAAAGACAGTACACAGGACAGGGAGGAATACAGGAGGTCCTGCAGCTCACTAGGCCTCCTCGACAGCTGACACCAATCTACTAATACTCCATATTAGCATCCTTTCGCTTTTCATGTGCAAAAGTGGCTCCCTTTTCATTCATCTTAGTTGAGCTTGTAGCTGCCATAAATATAACTCTCCTTTTTTGTAAATGGGAACCACAGTGGACCCTCGGAATTCACCAATTCAGGTGGGATTAGGAACATCTCCTGAAGCCATCATTTGTTAAAACCTGCCTCCTGCTCCTTGGTACCTCTCAAAGCCAACCTCATTTGTTAAAAAGAAACTCAACAGCCATTCTGCAAGCTTGGAAATAGAAACCAAGGGAAATTAACACAAAGGATATTTTACTCCTGTTTAGCCAGGGCTCTAGGCATTGTTCTGTCTTCTCCAACCCTGTACCCCCAGTGACCAGCCTGGCACACAGGGAATACTCAATGTTTGTGGAAGGAGTGTGTATATTCAACTGTCATTGGAGTGATATATGGAGAGAACTAAAAAACGATGAAAAACTCCCCAAAGCATGTTATCTCTATAGCATGCCCTCTGAGACCACACCTCCTATTGCTCAACAGGCTTCTTCATCTGCTGGAAGGACATATACATGAGTTCTGACACTGCAATTTTAGATCAGAAGTCCTCTTTTACGTTTTTATCCAAAAGAAAAACGCCATGTTATCAATTATAAAAATAGGCAAACATTGAATTCAACTAATAGACACATTATAAAACAGAAAGCAGAAGCCTTCTACAGACTTCCCCTCTGAAGAAGGGCATTCTTCACAGGTTGGTGTCTTTTTCCAGGCTTTTATACTAAACACATACATTTATTTTTCAAGTGTTTTATATCTTGATTTTCTCCTTAATATACAGTGGAGGTGTTTTCCTATCACAATATTGAATTGACTTTATAATAATTTGTTTAAACAATCCCATAATGACGAACACTTGGCTGTTTTTAGTCCTCTGCTGTTAACGCTATAGTATATATCCTAGAATATCCATCTTTGCAAATTTCTCTAATTTCCTTGTAATAACATTTTTAATGTAAAACTGGTGGGTCAGAGGTTATTCATATTTAAAATGGTTTAATATTGCCAAAATAGCCTCCAGGAAAAGTACCAACTGATCATTCTATCCACATTCCTGCCAAACAAGGATATTATCAAACTTTTAAGTCTTTGCTAAGAAAGTGGGCAAAAATGCTACTGTGGCTCTAATTTGCTTTTATTTGATTATTGGTAAAGCTGAACATTTTTCCATGTATTCTTTGGCTATTTTCATTCTTTTGTGAAATATCTATTCCTATTCTTTGCCCATTTTCCACTGGTTCATATTTTTCTTTTTGATTTAATAAGAGCTCTTTGTATTCTGACAGTGTTTACTCTCGTTGTATATGTGATAATTTCCACACAGGTCTTAAGTTTTAAAGACACAGGTCAAGTTATTTAGATCAAGAAGCCGCAAGTAACAAAGGCATGCGCACCCCCGCTCCCCCTGGTGGCAGCACTTGCTAATTGCAGGTAAAGAATCTCTACTGCAATAAATAGCTTAGAGCACAAAGTTCCCAAATTAGGCTGCAAAATAAAAATCATCCAGGGAATTTAGAAAATCTTAAAATACAAACCAATTAAATCAGAATGCCTAAGATGAGACCCAGGCATTAACTGAAAAACACTGTTCTTGAGAATTGACTTTTATAACTATCACCTACAAATGTAAATATGACTTTTCTCTGAGACACAGATTTTTTTAATTGAAAAAAATTAAAAAATAAAATGTAAATGACTTTTCAGATCACGAAAGTGCCTTTCAGTGTCCTGCAGTTATATGGAGTCCTGGAGTAAGAATACCTTACATAGTATCTCAGTGATGTAACTGTTAATGGGGTACCTACACTAAACGGAAGAGTCACTGGAGAGAAGGCCAATTAAACAATGAGGAGCCCTGCGGCCAAGTGCACAGTGGTAAGCACACATGGAGCATCTAATCAAAGGCTGGGTTTCTCCACTGGAGATGCTTTTGGGTATACAGTTGAGCCAAAGTGAAATTTGTAAACATCTCCCCTCAAACAGAGAACAATTAACTTTGAGTAGCAACAAAAATACCTTATCTCGGCCCCAGAACCTTGACTGAGGCTCTGAGTACTGAAGGATGTCAAAGGCAGTCTCTTTGATGATAACCGGATTCAAAATCCTGAAATGTTTTGGCTGTAGTGGAATTTTTTCTGCCACCTGCTTCCAAAAGAAAAGTCGCACCCAAAATGGCTAAGGAAAGCAAGCAAGTAGTCGTTAGTCACCCTTCCAGGGGAGGGGAGAAAGCATTCCCATTCATCAGGCCAAGGCCGTGGGCATGACCCCATGTGGCCCTGTGCACTGCCTTCTGCAGCAACCTACTCCTGTAGATTGCAAAATCTATGCAAATCCAGCCCTTCAACTCAAAAAAGTAACTCTAAAATAACCACTTCCCAAAGGCAGCACTGGACAAAGAGAGAAACAGTAGAACAGCTCGTATTTGTTTGAGGTAAACATTCCTCAATGGCTCTAAAGCTACCATTTTGTCCAGGGAAGCCCAAGCAAACAGCCCAAGCAAAAAGGCTATTAAGTGCTGTGACTGCCCTCACCTTGCATCCTCTCCCATTTACTCTATTTCCTAGTCCCATGAAGTCTCTTGGCAACTGACTGAAATCATTTCATATATGATTCATCTTCCAACTGGAACTTCTACCCAACAGAAAAATCCAGAAGACCATGATGACTGGTATAGAATCAGCTTTGGAAATACAAATTCTTCATCACATGGAGTTCGTGTGAAAAGTCTAATACATCCCATTAGTTTCACAGACAGCTAGTTTGTGCATATGTCTATAAATGTGCACACAGTCCTCAACAGTTGACCTCTGAAACGTATTTGAATATAATGTGTTGGACTATAAAGTAATGTGATCAATAAAGACAAAAAGAATATGACCAAGGGAGGGCCATCTCCTCCATAGCTGCCTTTCTGGAATGTTATGAATTTATTTCAACAAGGGAAGCACTGACTAAAGCACTTTTGGAGAAGCTCTTTAGGAGTATTTCTTAACAATCTTATATTCTTTTCAATATCCTCAAAAAGGCTTATATTCATCTAAGTAAATCTAATATCTGGAACTATGCCAAAAGCTATGCAAGCCCATGTATGGAGAACCAGGTAAGTGAACAACCTCAGTAACAGCAATTTTGGTCACAATCTGGATATTACCATTAAGCAATGATCACCATTTTCATGTGACTCTTAATTAGGTTCTAAAAGCAATTTGCAGCAAATTTGCTGAGGGGTGGCTGGGTGGTGGCTCACGCCTGTAATCCCAGCACTTTGGGAGGCTGAGGCAGGTGGATCTCCTGAGGTCAGGTGTTCAAGATCAGCCTGGTCAACATGGTGAAACCCCGTCTCTACTAAAAATATAAAAATTAGCCAGGCATGGTGACAGGTGCCTGTAATCCCAACTACTCAGGAGGCTGAGGTGGGAGAATCGCTTGAACCTGGGATGTGGAGGTTACAGTGAGCCAAGATTACACCACTGCACTCCAGCCTGGGCAACAGAGTGAGACTCCCTCTCAAAAAAAGAAAAGAAAAAAGAAAGAATTGCTGAGGGGTTTCTACAAAGAGAGTGATTACCATTTGAAAGACAACATGAAACTATGCACTCCACTGTGTATGTGTAAAAATAAAAGGTTATAATTACAACTGAGTCTCCTTCACTTTTTACTAAGGAACATTTAATAGAAGTTCTAGTGCTTACCAGGGTTTCATTTTTTACCATTGCTTGAAGCCAGTTGAAATCAACACTTTTAAATAAAACAGCAACGAACAAGTCATTGGAATAATATTCAAGGTCAGACAGCGGTGCACCCTCTGGATAAGTCATCCTTATGGTAGTTTTATTTCCAACGTGTTCTGAATAACCCTCAACTGGTGCACTGTTTAACCTATTTAAATAAAAAGGACAAAGACATCCTGACAAAACAAGCCATCAACCATCTTTGCGTACCAGACATTATCCATGTCATGTCCTCCACATTTTCTTCATTCTCTTCAGACTAGGAATGAGTATTCCCAGCAGTCTCATGGCCCCTCCCAGCTCCGTCTTTCTAGGAGTTCAAGGAATGCAGCCTTTAGTCCCTGACTGAACATTTGTATCTAATTCTTGAATGTCAAGCAATTTCATCTAGCTCTACTATTTTTACTCAATCTAAGCATATTACATTTGGGACTTTCTCTAGGTACCAGTAAAATTTCCTTAGAAATTTCCCATTGTGCTCAGATATTAGTTCTTGCCAGAATTTCAAAAAAGGAATCAGAAGGGAAAATCTAGTCCACTATGCCCGGCTGACTTTTTGATTTTTTTGTAGAGACAAGTTGTCTCTATGTTGCCCAGGCCGGACTCAACCTCCTGAGTTCAAGTGATCCTCCTGCCTTGGCAAGTGCTGGGATTATAAGCACGAGCCACTGCACCTGGCCAGAAATCAATTTTTAAACAGTGAAACCGAAAAAAGAATCCAGGATGACTGCCTACTGGCTATCATGGTGAGTCTGAACTTCTCTGTGTGCCTTCCATGTCCCAGCCAGCACTGGCTTCCAGGACTCACTGGCCCCAGCCCCTTCTCTAGAAGCCAGGCCCCTCACCGACTCAAGTCTCCTGCTGTGTCCTCTTCTTGCCCCTGCCTGGGTCCTTTGCTGGTTTACTTGAACCTACCCACCTTCCAAACCTCACTTCCTCTGACAAGGTTCAGCCACTGGCTGCAGCCTGCAGCATGCTCCTTCAACTTAGGGTCAATATGACCGCTTGGAGCATCCAACCATTTTGTGTTTTTGTTTCAACTTCTCAAACAGTAAGTCTCTTCATGGCAGGGACTGTGAAGAGCTTCCTGTATCCCTCACTGTTCCTGGAGCCGCACTGACCAAGAGCAGTGCACTGAGTTCTAGGAGAGAACAGTTGGTTTTAAAAGCAATGTACCGCAGTTTGGGCAACTCGGAGAAACCCCATCTATACTAAAAATATAAAAAATTAGCTGCAATGTGTGTGGCCTGGGGTCCTAGCTACTGGAGGGGCTGTGGTGGGGGATCTCCTGAGCCTGGGAAGTTGAGGCTGCAGTGAGCCGAGATCACACCACTGTACTCCAGTCTGGATGACAGGAGTGAGACCCTGCCTCAAAAAATAAAATAAAAACAATAAGCAAACAAATAAATAAAAGCAATGTACCTTATCACAACATCGAACTGGTTCAGGGTGTGGCCCAGTTCTAATCCGTGTAGTATTCCTCCGCTTCCGATAACCACACAGCGCCGACAGGTCTTGACTTTCAAGTGTTCAGGGAGGTCGTGCTCTGGCAATAGTTCCAAGAGGGTCTGGACTTTACTGGAGAACTTTCGGAACCCAAAAGGAGGATCGTACTTGGACTCAGCTTCACTCGCTTTGGGGGCCTTCCGCACAAAAGGGAGCAAGTCCATGCTATACCTGTGCTCAAATAACAGTGCCATTGACATCTTGGCAAACTTGGGTCGACATTCCTTCTGCAAGACTTGCTGGGCGTATTTCTGAGCTCTCTGGAATGAAATCACAGCAATCTGGGCTATAAAAACTCTCCTGCATTTAAAATGTACTCTTCTAGATGACAATTTGTTCTATGATATCTGATGTAGCTCCTGTGTCGATTACTGTCTTTTAACAAAGAACATTTGCATTTTCAAGTTAAGCTAGACTTAGAAACTTGAAGAAACAGCCTGGGAGAATCACATGACAAGGAGATAAACATAGCAGGGTATTCATTTCATTGCACAGGCAAAACAAGAAGGACTCCCACCTCCCACCCCTGGCCTAACACTGTTCAAATACATTTGGGGTAAAAAATGTACTTTAGGGTGTTTAAGACTTCATGTTTCATTAACATTCTGATACATGCTACAACATGGTTAAACTTTGAGGACGCTGTGCTAAGCAAAGACAGTCACAAAGAGACAAATACTATATGACCTGACTTATATGAGGTATCTAAAGTAGTCACATTCATAAAAACAGGAAAGAATGGTGGTTACCAGGGTCAAGGAGAGAGGGAAAAGGGAAGCTATTTAATGAGTACAGAGTTTTGGTTTTACAAGATGAAAGTGTTCTAGAAATTTGTTTCACAAGAGTGTAAATATACTTAACACTGCCAAATTGTACATTTAAAAATAATTATGATGGTAAATTTTATGGTTTTTTTTTTTTTTTTTTACCATGATTAAAAAAAAGGTTTCATATGTCAGGTTCTCATCTAGCAGGATGACGAACAGGCTTATTTATCAGTTGAGGTACAGAGCTTCACGCAGCCTAGAATGCAAGTTACCTTAAATAGAATCAGGGAACAATGTCCCCTTAACATAGAAATTGCATTGGTTTCAAGGCATTTTCCCAGTCTGCGTTTTCATACACATTTTAATGTTTTGTCTCAGCCAGGAGCTGCTGCTAAATCCCAAGTTCATTAGCCCAGCTGAAAGCAACAAACCTCAGAGGAAAGGCGGGCATGGTGGCTTACACCTATTATCTCAGCACTTTAGGAGGTCAAGGTGAGAGCATCACTTGAGCTCAGGGGTTCGAGGCCAGCCTGGGCAACATAGTGAGATCCCAACTCTGCCAAAAAATTTTTAAAAATAGGCCTGGTGTGGTGGTATGCACCTGTGGCCCCAGCTACATGGGAGTCTGAGGCAGGAGTATCAAGTGATCCTCGACCTGGGATGTTGAGACTTCAGTGAGTCATGATTGTGCCACTGTACTCCAGCCTGGGTGACAGATGGAGACGCCGTCTCAGAAAACAAACAAACCCCAAACACAACCTTGGGGGAATATGGTACATGTGTCCATTCACCCCAGTCTTCCTCTCGGCTCAGCTGGACAAATGCTTCTCAGAATCCCTGTCAGGTAGTTCTCCCTAATCTTTGTGCTTTTTTGTCCTTGTCTCCATATTTAGCAGTCTTGGCCCTGAGTTACCCTTCCTATTCACTGCCTTCTTGCAGGCAGACGGTGTGTGTGTGAGATCCTGTATTTACTGGGATATTTATTATTAGGAATTTAATATATCTTTTCAACTTTGTCAGTATCATTATGAGGATTATTACTGTGGTATAGGTTTAAATGTTTGACCCCACCTATGTTTTTCCTCAAGGCCTTGTTATTTTTATTTTCTAATTTTTGCTTCATACATTTTTTTAAGGAATGCATCTATCCTATTACGGCAGAAACAGTTAACATATTATAGCTTTGCCAAATTGTTGGCACCAATGATATCACTGTCTATATCCCAAGGATCTGGCCCAATTTCTGAAAAAGGAACTGGTATTTTTGGAGCCTCAGAAACGCTGCTACAGACACCATGCATAACTACTGCCTCCGTTTACTCTCATGACACTATGGCACCTTAAAAGACAGTCATTAGTATCTTCACTTTGTAAGAGGTCTCAGCTAGCACAGCAATCTGGGCTGAGTCCTTCCCTGGCTCCTAAAACAACAGCTTCTTCTGACAGAAATCAGCACACACAAACACCACCACTGAGAACGAACGTTTAAATACAGATTGGCATCTTCATGAGGAATCCATGGGAAAGCCAAGCAAGGAATCTGCCATGACCCAGAGCCCCCTAGCCAGCAAATGGAGAGGCTCACCTCTGGCCAGGCCTCCAGCAAGCGATGCTCTGGTGCTTAATGCCAAGCTGGGGGAGGCAGGACACACAGAGCAGGTATCCACACTGCACATTCATCTCTAAACCTTAGGCCTGAAGGTCATGAATGGCAATTTTTAGAGACCTAAAGGTCTAATTCTCCACTGAGAATCATATCCTAAGCGTATGGTTTTACAAATCTCCTACAACAGAAAGGAACATCTGAGAAGTGGCAAGAGGGACCTGGAGAAGCTCACCGATGGCCACAGGACTAGAAAGAGGTGCGTGAGCGAGCTGCACGCTCGTGGGGCTGCCAGGTCTCGTCTTCAGAAGCTTCATCTAGAAAGGAGTAAAATTTCATTCCACTTCCATTCTGACCTAGAGGTCAATTTCAGGCTTCCAACTTAATTTTCTATACTGTGGGCAGGGCACATGTCTCATAGTCTCCTTCTTACTGTGACCCCTCCTTGCGCCTGACAGCGGACGAGGTAAGTAAATCCTGAGCGAGTGTTTTACATGCCGCTGGCAACAGCTAAAGCCACAGCAATTCCTCCTCCTCTTTTGTTTCAGCTCGTTTAACAACTCTCCACTGCCTGCCTGGAGACAGGGCTTTCTTTGTAGAGAGCTCGCACCGAACTCCATCTCATAGAGCTCGCACCGAACTCCATCTCATAGCCACTCAGAACACAAGGACCACACAGGCCATGTCCTCCACTCTGGATGGTTTCTGTTCTTGCTTCAACGGCACACAACCAGATATCATTGTCTTGGGGACTTCTTAGAGCTTGTCCCACATCTTTAAATGAGTTGAACCGACACTTGTCTCAGCTGCTCTCCTCCCTCTCCACTGCTTGCCTGTGGCTTACAGCTCAGAAGAAAATGACTCAAGGGGAGCGCCCCACCTTCAGGAGCTGCGAGGAAGAGCAGGCAGTGTGACTAGGCCGTCTTCCCCTGCAGGTGACGCCAGAGCTCCCAGGAAGGCCTCAGGCAGCTGGGGCCCGGATGGCATTCATCCAGATGAGGCTCCCTGGGCAGCCAGGAGCTGACGACTTTCTTGTAAAATACACGAACTCCCACTCGTTTCAAATCCAGGGACAAAAACAAAGGTTTCAGTTCTTAACATCTTCTGGGCTGAGCCTGCAGGTTGCCCACGATTAAGACTAAGTAGATAATCTGGTAGTGCCAATTGTTAATGCTGTGGCAATGTGTCAGGAAAAACACCATGTGAAATTCACAGAAGGGTATTAAAAACAGAGCAATTTTCCTCAGCAAAATCCCCACTTTCATTTCCACTCTGAAATTTTGAGGAAAACCCTTAGAAATACAAGCAGCATAATTCATAGTAAAAGGCAATGTTCTATTGCACTTATTATTATTATTATTATTTAATCCAGAACAGGGTAGAACATTCAGATTGAAAGAAAACTCATGTCTGGAGTTAAGGAGATGTGGGATCACGTGATCTGGAGGCATCAGTTCCCTGTAGAGCTTTCATTTCCCACACCTGTAAACTCCAGTGCTGGCTCTTCCTCCCAGGTTGCTCTGATGCCCAAAGCATTTTGCCCAGTGCCTGGCATGTGTGGAGACTTGTATGATATCACACAAGGACGGTAACTGAGGGTCAAGTTATTGACATATTTTACTCACATTTAAGTTATAACTTTTACCCAGTTAAAAGCAGAAAAAAAATTAAATAACCAAGTCACAGAAAGAACACTACAGTATAAACTCAACCAGGTGGTGGCAGCCTGGGGCTGAGGGATGAGGGTGGGGACTGACTGCAGAGGGGCTCCAGGGAACTGGCTTGGGCCATGGGAATGTGCTAAAGCGAGACTGTGGTAACAGAGGTGTGGCTGCATACATTTATTAATACTTATCAAACAATAGGCTTCAAAGGAGTAAATCTTACGTAGATTTACTCTTACGTAGAGTCCATTTGGCCATAATTAACTGCATGCAATGCCGTCCGCAGGGTGGTAAGTGGCCTTTAGCTCTCAGCGAGGACAAAGGGCCGAGTTCAAAATGCTGCTACACATAGCCCAAACTGAAACGGACATCAACGTGCCCTTATCTCTCCTCAAACTTCTTTTAAGTGCAATTTCACATCTGAACCACACTTTTTAACAACTGGCACATTAAGGGACATATTTAAATAGAAAATACAAAACCCACAACTGCCACGGCCACACTTCCTCTGCTGCAGTAATGCAGGCCGGGACCAGTGCCACCAGACAATGCTAACAGACAACGCTAACAGTCTAGCAGGGCCAGCAGGGTCCCACTCACGCTGTGAGTTGCTAAGTGGAACCAACAGAGCTAATAGGGCCCCACTCTTACGGCTCTGAGGCCTTCTGCCAATCTACATCCATGAGAATTCAAATTTGTCCAGATCAAATCTCCACTGACTGCCTGGTTTTCTTCGTAGAGAGCTCACACCATACTCCATCTCACAGCCACTCAGAACACGAGGGCCACATGGGCCACATCCTTCACTCTGTTCTTGCTTCAACAGCACACAACTAGGTATCAAATTAAGGAGCTGCTTCATGGTTAGTGTAGCATTCAAAGCCTTCCACTATCTGGCCCTGTCTCATTTTCCGTCCCATATCCTGTGATCCCTCCACCCCAAATCCTCCGTGATAGGCAACTCTTGCTGTTCCTCTCATGTGCAAAGCCTTCTGAAGTCTGCACTTCTGCACAAACCACCTTTTTTCTGCGTGGAAGGAAGCGGGACATCCTGTCAGGACCATTTTTGAAAAGTGGAGCATTTTAACAAGGTCAAAAATGTTAAAAACCTACTTTAAAAAAAATTCTCTAGTAACAGAATAAGACACCCTCAATTCCACCATAGTTACAGCAGGCTTTCACTTTGTATTTTACTAATTTCAAACTCACGGAGTTTTACAAACATGTTTGACTACATAACTGCCCCCATTCCTTCCTCTTTCCCTATGAAAAATTATAAGGGATTTTCCCCTGAATTTGTTTCTGTATTACTTGAATTTTTGGTGTTTTTTAAATGATAGAAAAAAGTCACCTTTTAGAAATTGCTCAGCGCTGGGGTGACATGGTAGATGGACACTGTGGGATGCTGCCCAGTTTTGCTTAGGTGGCTTTGGCTCCTTCTCCAGGCAGGTGTGGGACCAGGGAGGATGACTTCTCCATCAGAGGTCCTCCCACCCCCCTTGTCAGTGATTGGTCAGGAATCCTCACTGAAGTCCATCAAGGCAGGGCTCTGGCATCTGTGAAGGTTGCTATTGGTCCAGCCATGAACTGAGGTCTAAAAATTGGCCCGGTAGCCTAATGAAAGGACTTACATTCCATGGTTCAGGGAGAAGAAGCAGGGAGTGGGTACTGGGGTTTTCCCTGTCTACCAGTGGATGCTTAGGGTTGAACGGTACTATCAGTCCTGTTGCTCACATTAAAACTAAGGTGCATTATTGAATGTACTCAAAGAATTACATGTTAGAGCTGGATTTTCTGTACAGTCTAGAGTTCATAGATAATGGAAGATTGCTCTGTGATTCAAGCGCTATCTCCCCCTCCCCACAAAGTCTAATATACATAAGTGCCTATTAACTAATGTAAAACATTAAGCATGCAACCCCTGTCTCCCAAGAGCTGGCCTGGAAGACAAGTGGGGAAGAAGAACAGCTGAAATCCTACAATGATAAACATCAGAATTAATGCACGAAGGGGCTCCCTCACACACAGAGAGGAATGATCAGGGTTAGCCTCTTAGAAGGGGCAACTCCAAGCTGAGATTTGACTTAAAACATGAGTAACAGAAGGGTGAAGGGCAGGGAAAGGCTCAAGGCAGCAAAGAAAGAAAGAATGCAGCAAACACAGGGAAGTTCTTTTCAACAAATGGTGCTGAGATGACTGGAGAACCACGTGCAAAAGAATGACCCTGGACCCTGACCTCACACTGATAAGGTTTGGCTCTGTGTCCTCACCCAAATCTCATCTTGAAATGCCCACATGTTGTAGAAGAGACCCAGTGGTAGATGATTGAATCATGGGTGGGTCCTTCCCATGCTCTTTGTGTGATAGTGAATGGGTCTCATGAGATCTGATGGTTTTAAAAATGGGAGTTTCCCCACACAGTTTCTCGCTTTTACTGGCTGCTATTCACGTAAGACGTGACTGACTTGCTCCTCCTTGCCTTCCACCATGATTGGGAGGCTTCCCCCGCCACGTGGAGTTGTAAGTGCAATTAAACCTCTTTTGTAAATTGCCCAGTCTCAGGTATGTCTTTATAGGTAGCGAAAATGGATTAATATATCATATACAAAAGTTAATGCAAAATGGATCAAAGACTTAAATGTAAGAGGGAATACGTTATAAAAACATGAGAAGAAAACTTAGGACTAAGCAATGGTTTCTTAGATATGACACAAGAAGCACAAATGACCAAAGGAAAAATAGGTAAATTTGGTTTCATCAGCATTAAAGACTTTTGTGCTAAAAATGTCAATAACAAGAAAGTGAAAAGTCAACTTAGAGGGTGGAGAAAATACTTGAAAATCACATACCAGATATAGGGGACTAGTATCCAGAAAACAGAACTCTTACAATTCAAGAATAAAGAGTCAAATAACCCAACTAAAAATGGGAAAGGGATCTGAACAGGCATTCCTCCAAAGAAGACATACAAATGCTCAGTGAGCACATGGAAAAGATGCTCAGCATCATTAGCTATCAGGGAACAACAAATCAAAAACACAATGAGATATTACACGACGTCTTTTAGGATGGCAGTAGTAAAAAAGGAAAGACAATAACAAATGTTGATGAAGATGTGGAGAGACTGAAACTCTGGTACATTACTCACAAGAATGTAAAATCATGCAACCATTTCGAAAAAAGCTTGGCAGATCCTCAAAAAGCAAAACATAGTTACCATCTGACCCAGCAACTGTATTCCTGGTATATACATAAAAGAACTGAAAACAGGTACACAAACACATACACACGTTCACAGCAACATTATTCATAATAACCACAAGTGGAGACAACCCAAAGGTCCTAATGAATGGATAAACAAAATGCGGTATATCCATACAATGAAATATTATCCAGAAATAATAATAAAGTGCTGATACATGCTACAACATGGGTATACATTGAAACATTATTCTAAGTGAAAGAATCCAGTCACAAGAGACCATGAAATGGATGACTCCATTTATATGAAATGTCCATAATAGGCAAATCTATAGAGAAAGAAAGTAGATTCGTGGTTGCCTAGAACTCGTGGGAGGGGGAAATAGGGAGTGACTGCTAATGGATGTGGAGTTTCTTTTAAAAACCTTCTAAACTTGCGTCATGGTGATGGTTGCAGAATTCTGTAAACCACTAAAACCATAGTTTATTGCACAAAACCACTGCACTATATCCCTTTCTTTTTCTTAGTGTCTTATTCTGTTCTGTTGTATGGGCTGGAGTGCAGTGGCATGATTATAGCTCACTGTAGCCTCAAACTCCTGGGCTCAAGCGATCCTTCCATCTTAGTCTCTGGAGTAGCCAGGACTACAGTTGAGAGCCACCACACAAAGCTAATGCTTTTATTTTTGGTAGAGATGATGTCTTGGTATGTTGCCTAGGCTTGTCTCAAACTCCTGGCCTCAAGTGATCCTCCTGCTTCAGCCTCCCAAAAATCTGGGATTACAGACAGAAGCCACCATGACTGGCTGTACTGTATGCTTTAAATGGGTGAACTATATGGTATGTTAATTATACCTCAATAAAAATGTTTTGAGAGCAGGGTGTGGTGGCTCATGCCTATAATCCCAGCAATTTGGGAGGCCAAGGCAGGAGGATCACTTGAGTCACTTGAGTCCAGGAGTTTGAGACCAGCCTTGGAAACATAGTAAGACCCAGTCTCTACCAAAAAAAAAAAAATTTTTTTATATATATATATAAAATTATATATATATATATATGGCAGGTATGGTGGTGTATGCTATAGTCCTAGCTACTCAGGAGGCTGAGCGGGGAGGACTGCTTGAGCCTGAAACGTTGAGGCTGCAGTGAGCAATGATTGGGCCATTGCACTTCAGACTAGGTGACAGTGAGGCCCTATTCAAAAGAAAAGAAAAAAGGTCAGGTGTGGTGGCTTACACCTGTAATCCTAGCACTTTGGGAGGCTGAGGTGGGCAGATTACCTGAGGTCAGAGGTTCGAGACCAGCCTGACCAACATGGCGAAATCCCATCTCCACTAAAAATGCAAAAATTAGCTGTGCATGGTGGCACATGCCTGTAATCCCAGCTACTTGGGAGGCTAAGGAAGGAGAATCACTTGAACCAAGGAGGCGAAGGTTGCGTGAGCTGAGATTGCGCCACTGCACTCCAGCCTGGGCGACAGAGTGAGACTCTGTCTCAAAAAAAAAAAAAAAAAAAAAAAAAAAGAGAGACAAAAGGAAAGAAGAGTTTTCCCCAAGGACCTGTGAGGGGCTGAGCATGCCTAAAGTACATAGTGCTGGGACAATGAGGTGGCACAAAGAGGCTGGAGAGATCAGCAGGAACCAAGTCATGAATGTCTCATGGGCCAGACTAAGGAGTCTGGATATTTTCCTGAAGGTAATGGAGAGGCACCAAAGAGTTTTAAGGAGGGAAGCAACACATTAGATTCAAATTGTAGAATACAACTACTCCAGCCACAGTGGGGCATGCCTGGATGCAGGAAGGCAGGTGAGGAGACACACAACCAGGGCAGCGGGAAGAGCAGGGACTCTAAAGGCAGCCCTGGCTCACTACGTCTTTCCTTGGAATGCCAGGAACCACATATTTGTACAGACACAGTCACTACTCTCAAGTTACTTATACTTTAGATGGCAGTAAGAGAGGCTCACATGAATTAGGATAATACCGATGCAATCTGGCAAGCTTCAGAGGAGCTTGGAAATACCAGTGAGGTTCAGTCTGAAAGTCACTGAGTTGGGGACTGGCAGGGCTGCATGCAGGTGTCCTTTGACAGCCTTCCCGTTGAGGCAACTCTACCCAGAATTCAGCACAGGGAAAGCCCCAGGTTATGAAACCAGCCTCCATTTTTCCAGTCAGACACTAGCAAATTGCAGAGAACCACAGTACATATCTCAGTCCTGGTAGGGATCAGAAAGACCCCTGAGCCCCTCCCTGTCTGATGCCTGAATTCTACCTATAGGACCGCTGGCTTTTGTTTTGTTTTGTTTTTTTGAGAAGGAGTTTCACTCTTGTTGCCTAGGCTGGAGTGCAGTGGCGCCCTATCAGCTCACCGCAACCTCCCCCTCCCAGGTTCAAGTGATTCTCCTGCCTCAGCTCCTGAAGAGCTGAGATTACAGGCGCCTGCCACCACACCCGGCTAAGTTTTGTATTTTTAGTAGAGACGGGGTTTCACCATGTTGGCCAGGCTGGTCTCAAACTCCTGACCTCAGTGATCTGCCCACCTCAGCCTCCCAAAGTGCTGAGATTACAGGTGTGAAACCACCACGCCCGGCCAGACCCCTGTCTTTCTTAATGACCTCTAGAGTCACCACAAAGGTGGTCCGTTTATCCCATCTTTGGATGCCCAGGGCTATCAAACCTTTCTCCTTTGAGCTTGGCTGCCATCTGTATCCCCTAATACAGAGCCCTGCCGTTAAGGCCGCCTGGACTGGCCCATCCTTCCACGGCCTGAACCTTTGGCTCACTGACACTGGCCACCACATGCCCTGCACCAGGTCGGCTCTCCTTAAAGCTACATAGATGTTTCTATCCCTTCCATGATTCCTGTGGGAGGTGATCTTGAGTTTCTACTCTGGTCATTCTCAGAAATCACTAAGATTTCTTGGGGAAGACGTAACAAGTAACAGCCTAACAACCAGAGCACTTGGCTGACCACAGCAGAGACAAGCAGACCATGTGGCTTAAATTCAAAATGATCACAGGCAGCACAGGCTGACATGGATGGCCCTGGCTGGACAGTAAAACTACTAAGTTGATTTCCCCCAAAATATTACTAAAATATACCTTCTCCACCCTGTGCTTGTGGAATGGTATGCTTGGCCCTTGTACAGGAGAGCTCACCTCTCTCCTCAACTGCCTCAGACTTTAGAACAATCACTTTACAGTTGGTCAGATGGTAATGGACAGGAAAAACAGGATGCAAGAGAAAGTGGAGAAGGGCAGCAAAGAAACAAAGGGAAGAGTTCCCAGCCCAGCAGGAAGCCATACCAAGTGTCATCATGTAAAGACTTTCTCAGGAGACAAAAACAGAGACAGGATGTCTAAAACCTTTATCCAAGAGAGCCAAGAGAGCTGTGAAGGGCCTTAGAATTGTAAAGGACTGGGGGGTTGGTGGGGAGAGAGGGGGGTATGTCTTCAAGGCCAGACAGGCCCGGAGGAGAGGGAAACCTGAGCAGAGGGTACTGGAGACATCCCACTCAACCAAAGCAGATGTGTTAAGCTGATGAAATGACATGAGCCAGCAGACACCTGAGGACACCTATGCCGGAAAGGCTGGCCCTGCAACCAGCAAGACCCCCAAGACTCAACGGTTTTGCAGAAGCCAAGCTATGCCTTTACTAATTGAGCTCCTCATTTACTTCTTTATACCTGTCTATACCACTAAAAAATTGGAGGCATTTCAAAGGATGTACAAATTAAAGTAGAAACATATGAATAAAAATCAGGACCAAGAAAGGAATTTTATATATATTATCTTACTCAACTTCTACTTTTCACAGCTGAGAAAACTGGGACTCAAAACAAGTCACCTGCCTAGGGTTTCACCATTACTAATTGACAGATTTGAATCGAGGTAAAACATTTAAGCTCTTTCCTTTCTGCACCATGCTGCTTTTAACTTTGGTCTCTCTGTGGACACTCCTTACCCAGGCAGAAAGCAGAGTGGTCACGAGCTCAGACTCTGAAACCACACCACTGACTTCAAGCCCTGGCTTCACCATGCACCACACACTGCCGCAGGTGACCCTAAATCTCCCTGCTCCTCAGTTTCCCCAGCTGTGAGATGGGTATAATTGTAGCACTTAAATCCCCAGGAATGTGATGAGAGTTAAATGAGCTAATATTGGTAATACACTTTTACAACAGTTCCTGGCACACAGAAGCACTAAACTACATTAACTAAACTAGCGAGCTAAACTAGACATGAACTTGGGTGAGCAGCTCAACCTTCTAAGCCATCATCTGTAAGATGGAGATGATCCTGGGATATCTCCTAGGCATAATGACTAAATGAGATAATACATAAAAAGTATCCACACATGTCAGTTATTATTCCTCTCATGCTACCTTGTTTAAAGTTATCTCTTCTTCCATCCTGGGCTAAACGTTATCGGATAATCTAGCCACTAAAATCATTACTGAAATTAGTATTTGGTATGTCACTTGATTTGGAAACATAAATGTAAGCTGAAAGAAAAATCTTGCAATGCAATGTGAATTCATTAAAATTAAAAATAAAACACAGGAAGGACAGGTGATATTAACAGAATTTCTGGCCAGGCATGGTGGCTCATGTCTGTAATCCCAGCACTTTGGGAGGCCAAGGTGGGAGGATAGCTTGAGCCCAGCTTAAGATCAGCCTGGGCAGCATGGTAAGACCCCATCTCCACAAAAAAATTAAAAATTAGCCAGGCATGGTGGTGCATGCCTGTGGTCCCAGCCACTGGGGAGGCTGAGATGGCTGTGTTCTTGCCACTGCACTCAACCCTGGGTGCAGAGAGAGACTCTGACTCNAAAAAAAAAAAAAAAAAGAGGGAGAAAAGAAAACAGAGAATTTCTTTGTTGTTTACTTTAAGAATATGTATGTAGATGGCATCAGTGCAAATGAATTCCACAACAGGAGCCCTAGAGCCTGTTGGATTGAGCCCACCTCACCCCGCACCCCAGCTGCAATAAATGGGAGGAGGATACTGTGGAGTAGTTAGTGATATGTTTGGTTTTAGAGTGCTGAGATTAAGTGCTTTCCCCTCTGTGTGCAAACTTTTATTAACATATATTTGTAACACAGTAGACTAATGATATTATAGTTTAAGCATATGCTTGGCAATGTTTTCATTTAAACCACACCAATGGGATATCTAACCTTTACACGGTCAGGGTCCACATAATGCATTTTTTTCATGTCACATTCTTCAG
Source organism: Cebus imitator (assembly GCF_001604975.1). Lineage (NCBI taxonomy): Eukaryota > Metazoa > Chordata > Mammalia > Primates > Cebidae > Cebus > Cebus imitator. The sequence goes on from NW_016107414.1 coordinate 4,625,908, forward strand.
TAGTATAATTTAACTTGAGGATATAAAGGATCCACACTCCAAACACAAGCAATGTACATCTGGAAAAAAACCAATTAGGTATTATGATTTGTCATGTGAGAATCATGAGACACAATGTGAAACTAAAAATGGAATCCTAAATGGGTTTGCCTGCTATGCAGCATAAAACTGCAATCTTTAAGTTGATGTCGGGGTGAAAGGGAGGGGCCATTTCCTATTTTCCTGACAAGATAAACTGGTCATTTATGAGTCTTTGTTATAAGCAACACAGAAAAAAAATTTATTTGCAAGAGCACTGTAACAAAATCTGAATCACAATGGCAATTCTTGAACTTAAAATCAAGTAATAGATTTGAACTATAATTCTTGGTTTCAATCTTTTGTGATTTTAAAATTCTGTCAGTCCTTAAAAAAAAGAGAAAAGAAACAGTAACAGTCTATTCATAGTACTTCTAAAGAATTCTACTCAGAAGTGAAGCTGACTATGAGACAGAATCATTAGTTACCCTTAAGATGACCTAAAAAATATTTGTTCACACTATTATATAGTTTAATACACATACACACACACACACACACACACACACACACACACACAACTTGGAGAAAAGAGCGGAGTCTAGTCTTAATTTTAGAAATCTCATTTTTAGTAAGCTCTCCAGTGACACAAACTACAAGCTAAAAAGTTTCAACCAAAGTTTAAGAACCACTGCTTTAAGCAATTCTGTTCTTGAAAGAACAAATATAAGGAATAATTAAGGAGAAAACAATCCATTTTCTAAAGAAAGGGCGGTTTTTTTGTTTGTTTTTTCAAAAAAAAGCATCTAGTATAACATACTATATGTAATAGATGCAAAATATTTCTTAATATTCGAGGATAAGAATACAATGAAGTGTTGCTGGAAGTGTTTCTACGACTTTAAAATTCTCATTTAAACAGGCTTCCCATGACAAGTTGGACAAGCATCTTAATTCTTCCCTGGGATTGTATATAATGATAAGTGAACAGGATGCTATCAATTTGTGTAAAAAAGTGGGTTTGGGCAGGGGGCATGGCAGAGTACACACGTACACACACACACACACACACACACACACATACACAAGAAACTGGTGACACAGGTTATCTTTAAGTATGGAGTGGAAATGAGGAGTAGGGATGAGATGTTTTACTGAGACTCTAATTTAATCTTTGAATTTTCAATCTTGTAAACCTAGTATTACCTATTCTTCTCTCCAGCCCCAGAAAAGGTGTTACATTCAGTGCATATACTTCCATTGTTTTGATTTTTTTAAAAAAAAAAGAAAGAAAAGGGTGTGAAGGCGAGCCCAGTGTCTGTGGCACATATCAGACTGTGCCTTAATTCCTGGCGCAAGTCTGCCTCACGCACAGCCTAAGCAGCACAGGGCATGGGTCTATCCCACCTGCTGCCTTGTGGCCGATGCCCGGCACAATGTCAGGCACATGGTGGACCTCAATAAATATTGGCTGGTGACTAAAGGGAGGCTGAATGTGACATAAACCTTATTCTTAGAAATTTCCTTTTCTCCCACACCTTCTAAGTCAGTAAAGTGAGACAGAAGACTAGATTGCAAGGTTGGATTTCTATCTTTAGACATGAAAAAAGGGCAATTTTCAACTCAGTTTCGCTGGTATATATGTAGGAAAAAACCCTGCCAATTTCCTCCTTGATTAATTCTACCACTTATTAGGATATAAGGTTGACTTGGACCAAACCTGTCATCGTTTTTAGTATTCAATATTTAATACTATTCAAGTGCCTTCAGGGAAATTTAATTAACCATATTTTAGATTAACTTCCAATAGCTAAGGGAAAAGCCCTCTTTTGTCAAATAAGAGCATGAAGAGGAGTGCACAGTGAGAGCTGCTCTCTCAGGCATCCAGGTCAAGGTACAGAGCCCAAGCAGCTACCGGGCACTGTGCGCTTACCGACTCCAGCCAGCTGTACAGGCCCACTCCAGCTGTGCACTCACTCTTCACTCGGATGTGCTTTGAATGATCCTTTGACCAGGCATGGCTCTCCAACATAAGCCATCTTTAGGGCTGTCACTGAATTTTTCTCCTACTTCTACACAGTTGACCCAAAGCAGGGGGATCTACAGTCCCAGGGGCAGTACTTACTTGAGGATGTCTTTTAACAACAAGCTGGGCCTTCTCATCTTGCTTTGAGCTCGGGTGTACCATTGCAGGGAAGGCCTCGAGCAATCACTTCTCAGTTTCACATAGGTGTACTCACTTGGCATTGCTGTGAAGAGAGGGGAAGAGGGCGGTGGGGGCAAAGAGAGGGGAGAGTTAGGAGGATTATGGTTTTCAAAGAGCCTTTAGGTGCTGCATTCATACCTTGGAATACTATCCGGCAATTAAGAAGAATGAACTATTGTTACATGCAACTAAGTGGATGAATCTAGAGGGAACTATGCTGAGCTGATACCAAAATATTACATACTGTATGATTCTTAATATTCTTCAAATGACAAAATTATAGAAATGGAGAACAGATTAGTGAGTGTCAGGAGTTGTGGAGGGGGAGGTAGGTGTGGCTATAAAAGGGCAACATGAGGTTGTGGGGATGGAGACGTTCTGCATCTTGACTATCCATGTCAGGTTCCAGCTGTGACAGGTGCTATAGTTTTGCAGGATGCTCCCAATGGGAGAAAATGAGTAAAGGGTACACAAGATCTCTCTAGATTATGTTTTACAACTGCATGTGAATACAATACCCTAAACTTTAATGTTTATTTTTTAAAAAAGGTCCTTTTACCTTTTAGAGCTATATACAGAAATATCTACAGATCAAATAGCGAAAATGAAATCTGCTTCAAAAACTCAGGAAGGGGATAAGTGGAGGGCAGGGGAGAATAGATAAGACTAACTTTAAGCTGATAATCTATTAAACTGGGAGATGGGTACTAAGGCTCACTACAGAATTCTTTCCACTTCTGTGTATGGTTAAAATATTCTATAATAAAAAAGTTTAAAAAGAAAGTTACATTAAAAGCAGAAGTGCTACAACAAGAAAAAAGAAAAAGAGAGAATATGGCAATTTTGTAAAACTTTTCTTGAAAAGTATGTTCTTAAGTATGCCTGCCTACTCACTCTTTTGAATTAATTTTATTTGTAATTTTTCAAGTTCTAAATAATATTCCAAGGGGTACTGTAGTAGAAATCGGTCTGTCTCCCCCATATTCATTTTCCCCTGACTCTCAATAGAGCTCTGGATTTTTAGTGGGGTGTAGCACCTCCCAGAATGAAGACTACATTTCCCAGCCTCCCTTGGAGCTAGGACTCAAGACTAAGTTTTAGCCAATGGGATATGAGCAGAAGCATCTTGTGCAATTCTCAACATGTATCCCTTGGCATACTCTGGCTTCTCCTTTATCCCCTCTTCCTCCTGACTGAAATATGGACACATGATGTACCACTCTGGACCACACAGAGAGGACATTATTCAAGGATGGTGGAACAACAAGAGGAGCTGAGGTCCTTGGGACAACCCCATAGGGCCGAGAGCTGCCACGCTACTTCTGGACTGGTCTATGACAGAGGAATAAAATTCTGTCTTGTTTAAGGAATTGTTAATTAAAAGCAAAGTTGGCCGGGCATGGTGGCTCATGCCTGTAATTCCAGCACTTTGAGAGGCAGAGGCATGCAGATTACCTGAGGTCAGGAGTTTGAGACCAGCCGTGCCAACATTGTAAAACCCCGTCTCTACTAAAAATACAAAAATTAGCTGGGCGTGGTGGTGGCCGCCTGTAATCCCAGTTACTCAGGAGGCTGAGGCAGGAGCATTGTTTGAACCTGGAAGTTGCAGTGAGCCAAGATCATGACATTCCACTCCAGCCTGGGTGACAGGGTGAGCCTCTGTCTCAAAAAATAGAAAAAAAAAAAAAGTTATATCTTAACTAATATAGGCATGAGTTACTATTATAATAAATGCATATATATAAGAAATAATGTCTTCACTATAGTTTTTAGTCGGACGGAAGAAGTCATATCTCATTATTCACTTTATTTTTCCCATTAGGATTCTGCCATCTTCTTTGAAAAAAATCTGTTTATCTTAAACAGGCATTCAAGTTATTTTTTTTCTGCTACTGTAAACAATCTCTTCCTTAACTCCAATTCTGTGTAGCAATAATTTTTATCATTATGTATAATTCTATCTAAATGGTTTCAGTAAGTGTTGAGGGCCTTATTAATAAATCTTTGCTGAAGAATCTGCTCAATTATTACATGAGAACTTAGAACAACCGAGATCCTGCAAGGTTTTCAAACACCACAACTCTGTGGTTACTTCATGTATGGTCAAGCCAAGTGGAACCAGCAGGCCACCTGGGCCTGTGTATATTTAAAATGGAAGTTTCTGAGATGACCAGAAAGGTACTCAGTTCACAGCACAGTGGACCTCCAGAGAACAAAGATGTCTGCGGCGAGAGTATGAGAAAGACTCTGGGGCCTCCACCCCCAGGCTGCTCTCTCGCTGAGCCGGACAGTGCTCTGTTCCCCTCTGCCCGTCAGACTACAAGGCTGTAAATATTTCCCAAACTCTCTCTTACCAGCTGCTTCTCGTAAAGTTGTGATCCTAGGATATGCCAGAGAAAGAGTGGGAGACAAGGGGAAAGAAATCATCTTTCTCTTCCCCTGACTTGGTGAAGCTTCAGACAGCAGTAGGAACAGGCAAGGGAAGGTATCGACAGGTGACTCCTGCAGCAGTCATGGACATTCAGGTTCTTGGGTTTTCAGGCAGCAGAAGCCGTGGCATTTCCAGCAACTTTGTGACAAGTACAAGCTTCAGACTAGGGGTGACAATGGCTCTCTAAAGACCAAATCCGTCTCTCTAACGTGGACATTTTACCTAAGCCCAGACCTGTATAACTAATGACTTGTTTGCTATCTTGAAGCAATTCAAGCAACATTCCTAAACAGAACCTGATAGGCATTTTCTTCTATTACTTTCATTATCTGGTATCTGAACCATCCGTTCAGCCACAAGATGAAAACCTGCAGGTCAACCATACTTTCATTCTCAACCCCGGTCAATCCCTAGGGCCTGCCAATAATACCTCCTGAATTTCTATTCTTCACTACACTCCTTTAATAGGAATAACTTACCTGGAACACCCTTATCTCAATGGAACACCCTTATCTCAATGTTGTCCCCTCAAAGCCATCTTTCAAAAATATGTATCTGCCTACTGGCACTCAGCTTATCTCAGATTCTGTGACTCCATGTGACAAACTTGTCTATCATACTGCACAAAGAAGTACTGTTAGAAACCTGGAGGTGCCAAATTGTTGCTTCAGTGCCTTTGCACATGATGTGCCCAGAATCTAGAATCCCACCCAACAATCTGCCTGGTGAATTACCTTTCATCCTTAAACCCAGCTCCAGCATCAAGCATTTCCTTCTCTCTGAGGTCGTTTTTCAACACCACACCCATCCCTGGGCACATCCCTATCTCTGTTTGCCACAATGAACTGAATTTTCTTTTACAGATTCCTGGAGGAATGTGCTACAGAGCCAGAATTCTGTTCACCTTTGTATCCCTAACATCTAGGACAGAGATTGGCACACAGCAGCCCCTTAAGAAACATCTCGAATGGAATGAAATGTGCATTACGTGTCTGTAGCCTGTTATCAAACAAGATAAACTTCCAAGAAATGCATTTTCTCAATATTGGTTAAGGGTAAAACCAAAACTGAATGTTAACAGAAATTATAACAGTAAGAATAAAGCATAAACTCTATTGAAACATCTAAAATGGCCAGGCGTGATAGCTCATGCCTGTAATCCTAGCACTTTGGGAGATTGGGATGGGTAAATCACTAGAGGTCAGGAGTTTGAGACTAGCCTGGGCAACATAGTGAGACCCTGCCTCTACAAAAAAATAATAATACATGAAACATCTAAAATGTCCAACAGCAGGAGATTTGTTGGTAAATTACAGCACAAACTACATGAACACTCTACAGTACTTAAGATCTTGCTACACAGCAGGGTCTCTGACCCGCAGCATCAGTGTAACCTGGAAGCAGGTTAGAAATGCAGTCTCAGGCCCCACCCCGGCCTTGCTGACTCAGAATCTGCATTTTAATGAGACCCCGGAACATACATATGAACACTAAAGTTTGAGAAGCCCTAGCCTAAAGCACTTAGTACTTAAATTTATTGACACTGAAAAGCATAGGGAAAAGGCAGTTTTGTAAAAATCTAGGCATCTACACATGTAGTTACCTCCTGGGATATATCTATTAAAGGTATGTGCTCTGTAGTGGGCAGGCATTTGCAAACCTACCCCCAAAGGCCAAGGAAGAAGCTGACAAATCCAGTTTCTCAGAAAGAAATGTGATGAACAGAAGCCACGTTCTGGGTGGCTTCGAGACAGGATGGTGGCTGCCTGTGCCATTACTCCCCAGACTGAGGGCTTATCCACCCAGGTCTTATATACCACAATGAAGAAATGTGTGGGACATTGACATCCAACCCTCAGGGAAATGCAAGAATTTGCCTAAGGGCAGGACTTACAGTATAACGCCAAGATTGTTTTGACCCAAGGGCAAGAATTACAGTAAGTATATGAAAGTAGAAACCGTAGAAGCATTCCTGGGACTGAGGTTAGTCAGAAGTCAGCATGGCGGATTAGCATCCAAGATGGGGTTGCTTTAGCCTCCACAGTATAAGAGTTTGATTTCCCAAGAGTTTCATCAAATCCCTCTACTTCAGCTCAGCAAAGTATTAAGTCTTTTGATGTAAAAGGGACAATGTGGATTCCACAACCCTCAGCATCACAAGAGGAGGGCCAAGCTGGGTGAACTGACGTACAACAGGTGAACAGCAGAGTGGTCTCTCCATCCTCCCTTGGAGAAGCCAGGGCTTATCAGTTGAAAGTCATAATCACCTTGATACCATCTGTACTGTTTTCATTCATTTCTTTTGTTTGCAATGTTCTGTTTGGTGAAAAGGTTGAAATTGAAGGCTGGATTATATGAACACTGAATCAGGGGCATACTTGATTAATTGCTGAATAACTGTGTTATAAACTTCAATAGCAATTATACTTTTCTTTTTTGGTTTGAAATGGGGTCTTGCTCTGTCACCCTGGCTGGAGTGCAGTGGTGTGATCATAGCTCACTGTGGCCTCGACCTCCTAGGCTCAGACCATCCTCCCACCTCAGCCTCCTGAGTAGCTGGGACTACAGGCACATACCACCATGCCCGGCTAATTTTTGTAAATTTTTTTGTATAGACAGGGTTTGCAATGTTGCCCAGGCTTGTCTCTAACCCCTGGGCTCAAGCGATCCACCAGCCTTGGCCTCCCAAAGTGCTGGGATTACAGGTGTAAGCCATCGTGCCCAGCTGGCCATTACACTTTTAACCAACAAAAAACAATCAGACTGCAAGGGAAGAGAGTTCATGTAGCCATAGGTAATTATAGATATAGAGGCATCTGGAAGAAAGTACACCTGTCTTCAACACGTGTTACAATTGTTTTGTTTTTGTTTTTTTTTTAGAGATAGGATCTTGCTCTGTCACCAAGGCTACAGTGCAGCGGTATGATAATAACTCACTGCATCCTCAAACCCCTAAGCTCAAGCGATCCTCCCACTTTGGTCTTCTGAGTCGCTGTAACTATGGGCATGTACCACTGCACCCAGCTATCTCTTTATTTGTAGAGATGGGGTCTATGTTGCCCAAGCCAGTCCCAAACCTCTGGCCTCAAGCAATCCTCCCGCCTCACCTCCCAAAGTGTTGGGGTTATGGGCGTGAGCCACCATGCATGGCCTGGTGATGCAATTGAGTTCATTTCTTTTTGCATTCCTTTTTTTACTATCTGAATCCCATACATTACCAGTTCCATTTCTGAAAGACTGAAACTATTTTCACTTGGGGGGAAATTTTTAAGCTATGATTTAAATTTAAGCTATGAAAAGATATTTGAAAATCACCCAAACAAAATACTTTTAGGATTCCTTGATCATTTCTTTAATATGGGATAAAAATGTCCTAAAAATTAAGCATTTAAGACTTAAGCAGAAACAAATCATGATAAACTTCACTAAGAAAGGACCACATTTGCTGAGCTGGAAAAAGACAGATTTATGGAGATGCAAAATAAAGGTGTCGGCACTCAGCAAGTCCAGTTTGCCTCAGGGTTGCTCCCTTTCTGTGGAAGCCTCACCGGGCTTCCAAAGAGCTGGTGAGTGAATCTCCGATGGACAAAGCATGACGGAGGCCGCTGCCTTCAGAAGGCTCACACTCTCACCTGATCTGTTCTGGTACTGCAGCTTCAGCTAGAGATGCAGTGTGTCGCAAACACCTCCCCACACTAAAGCCACCCAGCCAATGGTGCATGCTCACACACACACACACACACACACACGCACACACGGCCTCCATTCAGTTAAGCAAATGGGACCCTCTCCTTAATTCGATTAACTTACATAATGTGAAGAATGCTTGGGTTAGAATAATACAACTACAGACATGCCCTACTTAGCAAAATTGCTTACATGGATATTCCTGCATGCATGCTTTCTTTTCTAACACTAATCACAAAACATATGGTTCTGCATATGTTTTTTACTTTTGAATTACACATTTGTCTTGTCTTCCCAACTAGAATGCAGATTCCATGCAAGCAGGGGTCTCTGCTTTGCACACCACTGTCCTCATGGTGCCCAGAATGGGAAGAGGCACATAAAGGCCATCCGTATCTGTTTATTTAATAAATTACGCAGTTTCTTAGGGTTTCGGAGGCGATGGTGGTTACAGGCATTCCTCCAAGGCTTTTTTGTTGGCAGGCCATCGCAAGGCTGGCCTGTCATCTTTCGTCCTGTGGCTCCCTCCTCGTTCTCTTTTTTCATCTCCTAAGTGTTAGGATCCCCAGGGCTTAACAATTTGATCCTCTTCTCCCTCAGGCTGCCAGTAACAGCCTCCGCATCATGGCTTCACTAAGGCCTGACTTTCAAAATTATATTTTTCTACTCACAAGCTAAAATGTAACAGAGTCTTCTTAAAGAGCCCGTATGAAGAAATAATTCTTTTTATCTGCTTTGTAAAATGATAAATAACCGCACACTTTCTTTCTTTGAGATGAGGTTTCGCTCTTGTTGCCCAGGCAGGAGTGCAATGGCACAATCTCGGCTCACTGCAACCTCTGCCTCCCAGGTTCAAGTGATTCTCCTGCCTAAACCACCCAAGTAGCTGGGATTACAGGCACCCGCCACCACACCTGGCTAAGTTTTGTATTTTTATTAGAGACAGGGTTTCACCACATTGGCCAGGCTGGTTTGGAACCCCTGACCTCAGGTGATCCACCCACCTTGGCCTCCCAACGTGCTGAAATTGTATGTACATGTTTATGGAATACATGTAATATTTGGATACATGAATACAATTTACAATGATCAAATCAGGTTAATTAGGATATCCATCACCTCAACCATTTATCTTTTTTGTTTGTTTTTGTTTTGAGACAGGGTCTCACTCTTTTGTCAAGGCGAGAGTTCAGTGGTGCAATTATGGCTCATTGCAGCCTTGACCTCCCAGCTCAAGCAATTTTCCCACCTCAGCCTTCCAAGTAGCTGGAATTATAGGTGTGTACCACCATATCCAGCTAATTAAAACAAATTTTTTAGTAGAGATGAGGTCTCGCTATGCTGCCAAGGCTCATTTATCACTTCTTTGTGTTGAGAATATTTCAACTCTTCTCTTCTAGTTACTCTGAATTACACAATAATTACTGCTAACTATAGGCACCCTGCTATGCCATCAAACACCAGAACTTATTTCTGTATTTTCAGTAATTCTTAAGGTCCTAATGAAGAAATATAAGGGCAAATTTGGGTTTTTGGTCAATTTGTAAGACATGTAATTTATTCAAAATTAAGAATTAACCATTTAAGAATAGAATAAATGCCACAAAGCAGTACATGATGAATTACCAAACTAACTATAGAGATAATTACTGGTGCATGAGTAAGGCACTGATATTTATTGAGAGGGACAAGCCTACATACGATCTCACTACATCCTAAAAACACATATATCACTGGATTGCCATCTGCATTTAACCTGCCAGAGGATGCACATGGGCAGACACAGAGCTGAGAACTCTAGCCCACATCTACCGACCTCCACGCTTTTTCAGTGGCAAGGGGTCAGGATGGGAAGGACCTGGAACACAGGAGGGCATTTTTAATGTCAGGAGGGGGCTGCTTCTTGAAACAGTGAAGTCACACCAGGGCACAAACGGTTATAAACAAAAATCTGAAGTTGGGAAAGCAGTGAATAAACTGACATGGCTGGAGTGGACTCTGTGGGAAGGTAAGCAGACTTCCCAGTTTATCTGGGAAACTATTCCTGAGAATAGCTTATAGGCTAATATGGCCAGCAGAGCACACCCTGTGGGGTGGGAGGATTCCAAGAGCAGGACTTCCAGCACAGCAGGAGATAAGGAAGCCTAGTCTGCTATATGCTGGGTCACCTGGGGTGATGAGGCAGGATCCTAGGCCCGCCCTGCTGTAGTGTCCAGTCCAGGTAGGAGGGGAGCCTGAGGCCTATCCTGGTGAGGCGGAAGGGGACAGAGGTCTCCGAGCCAGGACAAAAGCAAGACTGGTGATGAACAGAAGCATGCAGAGACAAACCTCGGTCCCAATCAGAGAAAGAAAGAAATGGAAGTCAATTTTTGCCCTTGAGTGGAGACGATGAATTTGAAATGATAAATTACCATATGAAAATGTCCAGGAGGCAAGGCAGGCAGATCACCTGAGGTCAGGAGTTTGAGACCAGGCTGGCCAACATGGTGAAATCTCATTTGCACTAAAAATACAAAACTTAGCCGGGCGTGGTGGCGCATGCTTATAATCCCAGCTACTTGGGAGGCTGAGGCAAGAGAATCGCTTGAACCTGGGAGGTGGAGGTTGCAGTGAGCTGAGATCGTGCCATTGCCCTGCAGCCTGGGTGACAGAGTGAAAAGCTCCATCTAAAGAAACAAAAAAAAGTCCAGGAGGCACTTGGGAACATGGACAGGGCTGGTCGGCCTTCCGCAGCAGTTCTGACTGAAGTAGGCCCCAAGTTACCCACTGTGCGGAACAAATGAACTGCCCTCTCCCATGCACCTAGACTGATACCAGTGACCTACCATCTGTGGGGAAGGGAGAAAAGAGCCATTCTAGTCGCCATTGGAGCTTTGTGTTTGAGATGAAGAATTCCACTTGGCGAAGGAGAACAGAAGACAAGGCAGGAAGCCTTACCTCTTAAAGCTGCCTAGGGACCACACGCAACAGCTACAACTACAGCAGAGCCACAGGGAGCGGCCGAGAGGAGGGAAGACAGAATGAAGGGGCCAAGCAAGTTCCACTCCAAGGTGGGGCTGGGGAGTGCAGGCAGGACGAGAGCAGTGTTGTGGCCCTGCTGTGGCCACTGAGTGTTGGCTGCTACTAGGACACGGCTGTCCACTTCTCTGCCTATCTGCCTTCCATCCTCAGCCACTGAATGACTGGCATTTAAAGGGTGGCCCCCTCACCTAGAGGTGGGACCACCGTGAGAGCAATTCAAGCCCCCGAGGTCTGGGCTGAGACCCCGGCTTTGCTCAGCTCCTCCTACTCTCTTCATCCCAGGAGCTCCCTCAGCACACCAGGAGTCCCTGAACCCTTGTCCCAGGCTTTGCTTCTAGGACAGGCAGCTGGGTCAATGAGGTCAAGGTACAGAAGATCACCGGATGATAAGGAGGAGCCCTGGACGATTTTATTCAGGAGGAGGACATGAAATGTGGAGAAAATCATGGTGCAGCAGCGGGGACAAGGGAGGATGGTAAGGGGCTACCGCTGCGTTCCGGGCACCACAGGCTCAGCACAGACAGGGCCCTGGATAGATCAGATGAGGCGAGAGTCAAGGGAGAGGATGACTTACGTCACAGGGAGGACATAGGAGCCCTCTATAAAGAGATGCCATGAGGAGGACAAAACACTGTGGAGACACTAAGTTCAGCTTGGCTTTGCAGAGTCCCAAATGCCTGTGGGTCACCAGGTCGGTAAATCCCAAAGGGAGCTGTGAACCAGGCCTAATGCCCCAAGAGGGGCCTGAGCTGGAGCATCAGTCAGGGGGTGCACCTGGTTGTGGGTAACAGAAACCTAGCTGCTGTGGCCTTTAACCAAGAACAGGTTTATTTTTCTTACAGCACAGAAAGTCTGGGGACAAGCAGATCAGGGCTGGCCCAGAGGCTCTGTGACATCACGATGTCCCCAGGTCCTGGCATCTTCTGCTCTTCCAGCATCAGCACGTGGCCAACCTCCATCCCATTCAGGCCGGAGGAGCGGGAGACACAGGAAGAGAGGCGCGGCTCCTAGACCAGGCAAAGAGGGAGGGGCAGGAAGGAAGCAGCAGCTCCTAGATCAGTTTATCTGGGAAAGTATTCCTGAGACTCCTGACCAGCTTCCATTCACATCTCCTTGAGCAGAACCCCATCACATGGCTGCCCCAGCTGCAGAGTGGGCTGGGAACTTTTTATAAGGTGGGCAGGCTGCTTGCCCAAACAAAGTTAGGGTTCTGACGGTAAGAAAGAAGGAGAGAGAGAAGCTTTCATAGGCACTAGTAGGGTCTGCCACAGTCAGAGGAAAGGACCTGGGGTTATTTGAATAAAGAAGACAGTTAAGGGCTACTGGAAAGAGGCAGGATCCCCAAGCTGAAGAACAAAGGGCAGGCCTATCTTGACTTCGGGAAAACTGACCTTGAAGGAGTAGGAGAGAAAGGAAAGGGAGGGTTAAACAAAATATGGAATTCTCATGTGACAATTTCAAGCCTAGTTTCAGACTCTGAAATGACAATTATTTAAGAAACACACTAGTTCCTAAACAAAATGCATTTAAAATCACTTTAACCTAATTATAAGTAACATAGGTACCCCTGTCCTCCCTTGTCCTCCCAAGCAGCTTATACAATCCAAGTATCCTTGTACAATCTAGGATGCTAATTTCAAACTAGTTTTAGCAGCAGAACTCTTTTTTACATCGAACGTCACTTCGACCCCTAATCTATCATACTGCAGATATACGGTATTCAATTGATCTTTTTGTGTGATTTCTCAACTTCAGCCCCAATGACACTGGAGCCAGGTAATCCTGTGCGCTAGGGGCTGTCCTGTGCATTGCAGGAGGTTCAGCAGCAGCCCTGGCCTCTGCCCACTAGATGCTAGTATTATCTCTGGTTCTTTCTCTTCCTTTCCAGTTTTGTCAACCAAAAATGTCTCCAGACATTACCAAGTGTCCCCTGGGGAGGGCGAAATCACCCCTGATTTTAGCCACTGGGATTAAAGTCACTGCATACCTTAAAATATTCACATGGACTCATTTTTAAAGTCAGTGAAGGTAATGAGACAATGCAATACTGAAATCAAGGCCTGTGGGATAAATGTTGATGACACAAGTTTTAATATCTACTCTTTTTCTATGTTAGTTTGGATTGCACAATCTAAAAAATTCTTGACTCATTGGGATATGTGTTTGTGTCCTCACCTGTATAACAGTGAATGGGCCAACAGACATGCACAGACCTGAATCCACACACTGGTCCAGGCAGAGCAGCCGGCCCACGCACAGTACACAGCTGCACACACACGTGGGAGGAAAGCACCCACTCCCGGATTGACACAACTGCAGCAGGGCCTCTTCATAACCATATCACTCCATACCCACTACCAAAAGAAAAAATACCCCCACTCTATGGTGCTTTCCGATTTCAACTGGGTGGGCAGTGTCTCATTTGTCTCTTAGGAGTGTAAAATTTCACCCATGAAATCAAAACCACAGAGAAAGTGCTGGTGCTGAGACCGCACACAACTATCTCCCACTAGCTTCTAGTATTCGTTCAGTTGAAATTACAAACACCCTCACCACTATCTCCACCAGGAATTCTCCAACCTGCACAGGTACAAGAACTACTGGAAGAGGGCTGAGTGCGATGGCTCATGCCTGTAATTCCCAGCACTTTTGGAGGCTGAGGTGGGCGGATCACCTGAAGTCAGGAGTTTGAGACCAGCCTGGCCAACATAGAGAAACCTCGTCTCTACTAAAAATACAAAAATTAGCCAGCCCAGGCACTTGTAATCCCAGCTACTTGAGAGGCTGAGGCAGGACAATCGCTTGAACCTGAGAGGCAGAGGTTGCAGTGAGCAAAGATCACATCACTGTACTTCTCCAGCCTGGGCAACAGAGTAAGACTCCATCTCAAAAAAAAAAAAAAAAAAAAAAGAACCACTGGAAGAGGCTGCAAAGCATGCAGATTCCCAGACTTCATCCCCAGAATGTCCCACCTGGTGGTAGGACCAGGTGAGGATGCCCACTGTCCCACTGTGCGTGTTAAACAAGTTCCCCCAAGTTATGTGGGTGCAGCACTTTGAAAACTGCTCACCAGCAAGTTTCTCACAGCCGGAGGAAAGCACGTGCAATTAACAACAGATTTTTAGCCTAAAGATTTTTCTGATTCTCCTACAAACTGAGCAGAGTTAAGAGGACCTACCTTCTGCAATGAAAAAAATTAAAATGTTGCTCTGTGAATGCACAGTCAACACAGTACTAATTCTGACCATCAACCAAGATGCAAGCACTTCAATGATTACTTTTTAATCTATTTCTAATCTACTAGTATTCCTCTAGTGAACACATCACTACTATCATTCAATTGCCTGCTTTCTACAAGTGTAAAAATGTTAAGGCAATTAATTATGAGCCCTTGGAATATTATGAACATTCTCTAAAACTGTAATGTGCCTGGCAACTGCAGATGAGATTTCTCCAAGACTCTCCTGAAGTGGTAAGTGTATCAGGAGGGCAGTTACTCTCAGAGCCCAGAGCCTAGTTCCACTTCCACCTCTCTCACACTCTCCTCCTTACTCCATGTCAACCAAGGGGGTCTCGTGCTCTACTTGCCCTTCCTGTGCTGCCCCTCTAGATGGCTCCCTCCCTACCATCTCTGTTCTGGTTTTCATTCAAAAGTTGCCTTCCTTGACACCCTCTGTAAAACACCACTTTCACCCCCTCACTTTCCTGCTTTACTTCATAGCATTCATTGCCACTGATACATATTTGCCTGTTCTCTGCTATCCCTACTAAAATATAAGACTCCTAGCATAGGGACTGCGTCCATTTTGTTCACTGCTGTAATCCAGGCGCCTAAAAAGTACCTAGTATGTAAAAGACATTTAACAAGCACCTGCAGAACGAATGAACCCAGATGAATGAATGATCAGTGGCCTGCAACTAGATCCCCACACAAAGTTAACTCAAATTTACCACGGCCCTAACAAGCGACCTGTGTGAAGACCAGACCTTCCAGGTGTCGAAGTATCATAATCATTGGGTGTTTGTTAAACGTCCAGATGGCACCAGGCACATGGAAAATAAGGATTGAGATCCTTTTTCAAACAAGACCCATCATCCTTTTTCAAACAAGACCCACCGTATGTGTTTGTTGAAGGGAGACGAGGGGAACAATATAAAATGACTGTCACACCCCTACCACGGAAGAAAATGGCAACTGGATCTCTTCTTCTTTTTTTTTTTTTTTTTGAGAAAGGGTCTCACTCTGTCACCCAGGCTAGAGTGCAGTGGCGTGATCATAGCTCACTGTAACCTCGAACTCCTAGGCTCAAGTGATCCTCCCGCCTCAGCCTCCGCAGCTAGGATGATAGGTGTGCACCACCACACCCAGCTACATTTTTTATTTTTTTGTAGCAATAGGGTCTCACTTTATTGCCCAGGCTGGTCTCAAACCCCTGGCCCCAAGCAATCCTCCAACCTCAGCCTCTCAAAGTGCTGGGATTTTCAGGTGTGAGCTATCACACTTGCCTGTTTTGTTTTGTTTTTTTTTTTTTTTTAAAAGAGTAGGCCAGCTCATGCCTGTAATCCCAGTAAATTTGGGAGGCCGAGGCAGGCAGATCATGAGGTCAAGAGATTGAGACCATCCTGGCCAACATGGTGAAACTCCATCTCCACTAAAAATACAAAAATTAGCAGGGTGTGGTGATGTGTGTCTGTAATCCCAGCTACTTGGGAGGCTGAGGCAGGAGAATCGCTTGAACCCAGGAGGCGAAGGCTACAGTGAGCAGTGAGCCGGGATCATGCCACTGCACTTGGGCCTGGTGACAGAGCGAGACTCTAGTTCAAAAAAAAAAAAGAGCAAAGAGATGAAATACTCAACTGGTTGGTTATTTAATAACAGCCAAATTACTCAATCTTTTTGAGGAAGTTTGATAATCTGTAAAAAGCAGGGTTGGGTGACAACATTTCTATGGCCCCTTCCTCCACTAAAATGTGTTACGATTCTCACGGAGCATGAAGCTTAGCTTACTCTATCGATGCTAATATGTTATAGCCATCTAGTGGAGAAAACCAGAAAGCTGGAATAAGTGGGAGAACAGGGATTTAAGACAACAAAAATCAAAGAGAGTAGGGGAACACCAGGGCGGAGAGAACAGGGTGGAAGCTGAGACATAAGACATTCTGGGAAGGGAAAACTGGAAGGAAAAGATAGGAACAGGAAGAGAAGCCCCAGCACTGTTTTTCCTTCTGGTGCCTGGGGGTGGGGAGTTTCAGAGGAACTCCCCCTTGCAAATTCTTATAAGCAGACCCACCCAAAAAAACGATCACAGGCAGCACCGCAGAGATCCTCCTCGGATTCCAAGACCTGCCCCTGCGGCCCGCTCCCCTCCACACAGGAGAGGCTCCAGCCAGAAGCGTAGAAGTTTGCCCTAAACTGGGTTTTAAAAGTGGGGCTGCAAAAGGACCCTCTTCATCATGCTGAGCATAGTAAATTCGTGATTTCTGCCGAAACATACAACCTGAGTTCTGTCAAGGTAGCGGAGAGACCCATCTTTCACTGGCAAATGCTGAGGATTTTGGTAAAACGCACCCTCCAAGGGCTCCACCAGCTACCTTGGTGAAGCGCACTGATCTCTGTGCATAAACACCCTCAAATATGTTTAAATTTATTTTAAAACTTACATTCTGCCTGGCAAGCCTCTTTCAGGGGCAGCTGTAGGGCTAGCCTAAACCAGGTAAATGTGTGGGTCAGAGCTGGTTGACCAGAAGCCCGAGGACACCTACAAAGACTGCAGTCCTCTAGAAAAGTAGCAACAATGAGTGGCTGGGGCTGGAAGGAAACTTCTGGTCCAGCAAAGCCATGCTGTTAGTGTAGCTAAAAGTTTTTTTGTTGCTGTTTTGTTTTTTTGAGTTGCAGTCTCACTCTGTCGCCCAGGCTGGAGTGCAGTGGTGTGATCTCGGCTCACTGCAATCTTCGCCTCCCAGGTTCAAGCGATTTTCCTGCCTCAGCCTCCTGAATAGCTGGGATTACAGACAGGCACCACCACACCTGGCTAATTTTTGTAGTTTTAGTAGAGATAGGGTTTCACCATGTTGGCCAGGCTGGCCTCAAACTCCTGACCTCAGGTGATCTGTCTGCCTTGGCCTCCCAAAGTACTGGGATTACAGGCGTGAGCCACTGTGCCCGGCCTTCCACCCTCTTTTCTGATGGTGCCAGAGGAGACAAAACAAATTCTGTAAGGAAGCTCGGTGTTGTGGGGATGACTTCAGTAATTACCATGGAAAGGGCAGACACTGAGAAGCTGCAAGGTGGCTTCTGATGCTAGACTGGCCACACAGCATCCATGACCTGGAGGCTGCAGTTTTTAAACTTTATCTTGAAATAATTTCAAACTTAAAGTTACAAAAATAGTACAAAGAATTTCCATCTGCCCTTTAAGCAGACTCCCCAGTTGTTACCATTTTACCACACTTGTGCTGCCATTCCATTAATACACTGTGTGCATATTATTTATTTGACCATTTGAAAGTTGAAGACATAACACCTACCCCTAAATATCTGAATATTTCCTAAAAACAGACAAAACTTTTATACAAGCACAACATAATAATTAGGAAATTAACATAGATTCAGTACTGATATCCAATCTAAAGAACTTACACAAATTTCTCCCCTAGTCCCAGTGATGGCCTTAGAACAAAAACAGCAAGAATATATGTTATTTTCTGTTCCAGGGTCCAGTCTAGGATCATTTGGCATTCACTGTCATGTTCCTTTAGCCTTCTATAATCTGAAACAGTTCCTTTATCTTTCATGACCTTGGCATTTTTGAAGAGTACAGGCCAATTATTTTGTAGAATATCCTCAAATGGAGTTTGTCTAATGTTTCTTCATGATTAGATTCAAGTTACGCATTTTTTGGCTGGAATATCACAGAAGTGACCCTGTGCCCTTCTCAAAGCATTTCTCAGGAGGCATGTGTTGTTGATTTGATTAAGGGTTAAGGTGGTAGAAGCCGGGTTTTTCCACCGTCAACTACTTTCCCTTCATAATTAATAAGTGACTTGACGGGAGATACTCAGAGACTAAGTAGATATCCTGTTTATCATCAAATCTATGTGTTTCAGTACCCGCTGGTGGATTCTTGCGGGAGAAGGATATGACTGTGTGGAGTCAAACAAATTCAAACCTCAGGAATGAAACCAGGACTGGATAAAGCAGTAGTAGGTGATGAACAAAAATTGACATGTAATTCTTCTATCAGACTTAATTTGAGTAACCCCCACTTATGTTCACTCTTAGGTATTACGAAAAAAAAAAACCCTCTAGATTTGCTTTTGAGAATACAGTATATATGAGGTGGGAGTATGGTAATTTCTCTATTGGTGCTTCCATGTCTGCTAGAAACTTAGCCTATCAATTCAGTGTCTAGTGGCGGCAAGAAGAGATATCCAAGTCCAGAAAGCTAACCACTGGAGTCATTCTCATACCAATGCTTGATTTTCCAAGGTCAATGCTGCGTGGCTCAGCTTGGTAATTCCCAGCTTACTGTGACACAATGTAGGGAGGAGCTACATTTAAAAGCAAAAACTCTCCTCTCAACTGATGACCAGGTGTAGAAACAGGTGTAGAAACTCTAATTTGCCTTATCCAAGAAATATTTTTAAAACCCTGTTGGCGCACAAGTAGAAATTTCAGAAAATAATATAAAAACACAAAGAACATTTAAAAATCACTGTTATCTTGCAACCCAGTGATACCCACTGTTAATATTCTGGTCTGTGTTCTAACAGCCTCTGTTCTTTGCATAGATACATTATCATGATGGTGATCATGCTATTGACACCAACCTCATTTAAGGTGCATTCCACTCGAAAATGAAGTCCTACAAAACAGAATCAATTTTTCTCAATTCTCCCAGGAATGATCTATAACTAGAATCATTCCAGAAGCAAGGAGTGAAGTTAATTCATAACATACAATGGGTGCCTGACAGTACTGCGGCACGAGTCTCTTATAGAACACTGAGAAGGGCTGGTCTGTTTTGTTGGATAATTTCCTTTGTTTACCTAACAATCCTTTAAATAAAAATTTCATAAGCATCTTCCATACACCAGGCACTGGGAATATAAAAATAAGTAAGACACAACCCCTTTCCTCTGTAAATGAGTAATCCAGCAAGGAAAACTGAAAATGCCTAAATACTCAAAATACCAAATAATGCTGTCATAGAGCAGCTACAGTATGCCTTTCGCATCCTGGGCAGGAAACCACAGGCTCCATCAGAGGAAATCAGGGAGGCTTCCCTGAGGAGGTGATGTATGAATGGGTCCTTGAAGAATGACTAAGACTTCAGAGACAGGACAGAGAGAGAAGGCAGCATTCCAGACAGAAGGAAGGTAATGCCAGACACACAGAGACAGGTGTGTGCTGGGCCAGATTACAGCGGGCCTGGGGAAGAGTGGGTAGAAGGTGCAGCTAGGAATGAACCAGACCCTCTTAAGTTATACAAAGGATGAGGGCCCTAAGTGGTTCTTAAGTAGGAGAGTGGTGAGCTCATACTGGGATGAAAGAGGCCAAGGAATGGGGTGGTTAAAAGACCACTGAGATCAGTGCAGTGAGGGGTGATGGAGGAGCTGAGCTACAGCCAGTAAAGCCAGAAGGTGGCCAACTAAGAGACATGGAGGAGGAAGGTGCCACAGAACTTGGTGACCAAGCCAGGAGGGGCTATTATTGTAGCACTGGGCCAGCCAAGATCCATCCTGTGTAACAAATTCAGGTAGCTAAAGACGGAAGGCAGAGGAGAGAAGGTATGCAAGAAGGCTCCAAATGTTACTATTTCTCAAGATGATTTAATGGCAAAGGTAGACGTGTCCCTCAAAGAGAAAGAGGCCAAAGGGAGCAAGACATGACACTAGGGGTAAACTGAAGAAACTGCCCCTAGAACTCCCCCTCCCCTCGGGGTCCCACCAAGCTTTTACAGAGTGGCTCTCCTGCGATGGGCCTGTGTGACAGCACATTATATACACAGAGTGTGCTAGAGAGAACAGCTCCGTGGCAACCCCATAAAGGGCACAAATAAAGCAAATCTAGAAGCTGAATGTTTAATGGAATATTTCCCTCTTAACCCAAAGGACATACAAGTAGTTGGGCTGAATAATAATACTTAATAGGAGAAAGCGAAGGCAGAACTGACAGTTAACAAAAAGCAATTCTGGGACCCAGTACCCACAGGCTCCAATGTGGGCTTTTCCCTAAACTTGAGCAGAATGGGGAACACAGGGTATCAGATGATGGGAAAGCCTGTGGGCAAATACTAAAATAATCAAGATCTCACTGCCCCAAAAGTTTAAGGGTAAAAGTTCTTAAGGTTTTGGAGCATAAAAGTGATGTCACCAAGCAGGACCTTAGAAATATTCCTCAGGGAACAGCTGGACAGGTGGGTGGGGAAGGAAAGGTAGGGAATTTGCCAGGCAGTTTTTCCAATAACCCACGGTATTCAGTAATCATATATGTCTTATAGGAACGGAAGAACAGGACGTCATAGAAAGCCCCAAATCAAAAAATAGTAATGACCCTAGAAAAGGAATGGGCAGGACAGTGACTGGGACAGTGACAGCCCAGAGTCTGGCAGGACCTGGCAATTCAGGGTTGGCAGGAGAGGGAGGAATTGCACAGGAGACAAAGGGAGATTTTGTTTGGGCTGCTTAAAACTCAGAACAAGTTATGTTTCCATTTCTAAAACCAACAACATATATTTAGGTCTAACTAAAACACATGAAGGATTTTACACCCCAATCACATCTCTTTTATTCTTGGTTCCAAAATTCTGGGAAACCAGCATTTGGGCATGCTCCCCAACAGACATAATTATACAACCCATTTTTGATCAGATGAGAGTATGTGCCTGGGAAGACAGCAATAAGAAACACACACTGTCCCTTCTTCAAAAAGCTCTCATAGGCCGGGCATGGTGGCCCATGCCTGTAATTCCAGCACTTTGGGAAGCCAAGACAGGTGGATCACCTTAGGTCAGGAGTTCAAGACCAGCCTGACCAGCATGGCAAAACCCTGTCTCTACTAAAAGTTAGCTGGGCATGGTGGCATGCACCTGTAGTCCCAGCCACTCAGGAGGCTGAGATAGGAGAATTGCTTGATCCAGGGAGGCTGAGGTTGCAGTGAGCTGAGATGGTGCCACTGTACTCCAGCCTGAGCGACAGAGCAAGACTGTCTCAAAAAATAAAACAAAACAAAAAAAACTCTCATAATCTTATTTTAAATAACAGACAAGTAGGTCTATTTTAACTTATCTATGTTGGACATGAGGGCAGAATGTCAGATGATGTTTCAGAAGATCTGGGATGTATGTGTGATATGGTTTGGCTGTGTCCCCGCCCAAATCTAAACTTGAATTGTATCTCCCAGAATTCCCATGTGTTGTGGGAGGGACCCAGGGGGAGGTAATTGAATCATGGGGGCTGGTCTTTCCTGTGCTATTCTCGTGATACTAAATAAATCTCACGAGATCTGATGGGTTTATCAGGGGTTTCTGTTTTTGCTTCTTCTGCATTCTCTCTTGCCAATGCTAGTAAGAAGTGCCTTTTGTCCTCCACCATGATTGTGAGACATTCCCCAGCCATGTGGAAATATAAGTCCAATTAAACCTCTTTCTATCGTAAATTTCCCAGTCTTGGATATGTCTTTATCAGCAGCATGAAAACGGACTAACACAGTAAATTGGTACCAATAGAGTGGGGCATTGCTGAAAAGATACCTGAAAATGTGGAAGCTACTTTAGAACTGGGAAACAGGCAGAGAGATTGGAATAGTTTGAAGGGCTCAGAAAAAGACAGGAAAACGTGGGAAAATTTGGAATTTCCTAGAGACTTGTTGAATGGATTTGCCCAAAATGCTGAGAGCAACATGGACAATAATAATCCAGTCTGAGGTGGTCTCAGATGGAGATGAGGAACATGTTGAGAACTGGAGCAAAGTAACTCTTGTTATGTTTTAGCAAAGAGACTGGAGGCATTTCGCCCCTGCCGTAGAAATGTGTGGAACTTTGAACTTGAGATAGATGATTTAGGGTATCTAGTGGAAGATTTCTAAGCAACAAAACAGTCAAGAGGTGACTTGGGTGCGGTTAAAGGCATTCAGTTTTAAAAGGGGAACAGAGCATAAAAGTTCAGAAAATTTGCAGCCTAATTGTGCTACAGAAAAGAAAACCCTATTTTCTGGGAGAAATTCAAGCCGGCTGCAGAAATTTGCATAAGTAGCAAGGAGCCTAATGTTAATCCCCAAGACCATGGGAAAAATGTCTCCAGGCCATGACAGAGACTTTCATGGCAGTCCCTCCCATCACAGGCCTGGATAGCTAGGAGGAAAAAGTGGTTTCATGGGCCAGGCCCAGGGTCCTCATGCTGTGTGCAGCCTAGGGACTTGGTGCCCAGTGTCCCAGCCACTCCAGCCATGACTGAAAAGGGCCAAAAGACAGCTTAGGCTGTCGCTTCAGAGGGTGGAAGCCCCAAGTCTTGGCAGCTTCCTTGTGGTGTTGATTATTCGGGTGCACAGAAGTCAACAACTCAGGATTGGGAACCTCCACCTAGATTTCAGAAGATGTATGGAAATGCCTGGATGCCCAGGCAAAAGTTTGCTGCAGGGCAACGGCCCTCATGGAGAACCTCTGCTAGGGTACTGTGGAAGGGAAATGTGGGGTCTGAGCCCCCACACAGAGTCCCTACTAGGGCACTGCCTAGTGGAGCTGTGAGAAGAAGGCCACCATCCTCCAGACCCCAGGATGGTAGATCTACTGACAGATTGCACCGTGCGCCTGGAAAAGTCACAGACACTTAACACCAGCCCACGAAAGCAGCTGGAAGGGAGGCTGTACCCTGCAAAGCCACAGAGGCAGAGTTGCCCAAAACCATGGGAAGTCACCACTCGCATCAGCGTGACCTGGATGCAAGACATGGAGTCAAAGGAAGTCATTCTGGAACTTTAAGATTTGGGCCAGGCACGGTAAGCTCACATCTATATCCTAGCATTTTGGGAGGCTGAGGTAGGTGGATCACTTGAGGTCAGAAGTTCAAGACTAGCCTGGCCAACATGGTGAAACCCCATCTCTACTAAAAATACAAAAAAAAATTAGCTGGGCATGGTGACAGGCACCTGTAATCCCAGCTACTCAGGAGGCTGAGGCAGGAGAATCGCTTGAACCCAGGACGCAGAGGCTGCAGTGAGCTGAGATTGCAAGCCACTGCACTCCAGCCTGGGCAACAGAGACTCTGTCTCAAAAAAAAAAAAAAAAAGATTTGATTGCTTCGATGGATTTCAAACTTGCATGGGGCCTATATTTGTTTTGGCTAGTTTCTCCCATTTGGAATGGCTGTCCCAATGCCAGTACCCATACTATATCTAGGAAGTAGCTAACTTGCTTTTGATTTTACAGGCTCATAGGCAGAAGGGACTTGGCTTGTCTCAGGTAAGACTCTGGACTGTGGATTTCTGAGTTAATGCTGAAATGAGTTAAGCCTTTAGGGGAATGTTGGGAAGGCATGATTAGTTTTGAAATGTGAGGACATGAAATTTGGAGGGGTCAGGGGTGGAATGATAGGTTTGGCTGTGTCCCAACCCAAATCTCAACTTTAACTATCTCCCAGCATTCTCACATGCTGTGGGAGGGACCCAGGGGGAGGTAATTGAATCATGAGGGCTGGTCTTTCCCGTCTATTCTCGTGATAGTGAATAAATCTCCTGAGATCTGATGGGTTTATCAGGGGTTTCCACTTTTGCTTCTTCCTCCTTCTCTCTTGCCACTGCGATGTAAGAAGTGCCTTTTACCTTCCGCCATGATTGTGAGACCTTCCCCATGACTGTGAGACCTTCCCCAGCCATGTGGAACGGTAAGTCCAATTAAACCTCTTTCTTTTGTTAATTGCCCAGTCTGGGGTATGTGTTTATCAGCAGGGTGAAAACGGACTAATACAATGTGTGTCTTAGGAAAGGCTTCCCAGAGGAAAGAATGTTTCTGCCCAGGCCTGAACAGGAACTGGAGTGTGATGAGAGGCAGGTGCCTTGGGAGCAGGGCCAGACAGTAGGGAAGGATGGTAGAATGCCAAGTGCAGTGTGCCTAAAGGGTCTACCCAGGAGGGAACAGCACCCTGAGACACTAGAAAAGCAAGCAGTTCATGCCGCAGGAGGCTGCAGTTTTACTCTAGGAATAAAAGGGAGCAACTGGTGGTGTGGTAGTTTAAACTGGAATTTTGGAGGCCTCTCTCGAGGCTGGACTGGAGACGGAGATATCCTCTCACGAGGCAGTACCAGTTAGGAGGCTGCGATGGAGCTCCAAGCAAGTGATGACAGCACTGCTAGGAGCACACTCACCTGACAGGACGGAACCATCTTAGGCCCCTGAGATCATCCTCACCAATTTCACCAGTAGCTGTTACAGACTGCAAAGACATGGATATGACAGCCTCATTTACTACCTCCAGGCCAGGCTGCCTGAGTCTGAACCCAGCTCAGACCCCTATGGCATCTTAATCTCTGTTCCTCACCCTCCTTTACAAAATGGGGATTATAATGGCACCAAACACACAGGGCTGTGGTGAAAATTACATTGTTTACTATATATAACATGTCTACGATAGATGAGAATCAGGTGAGTAGGAAAGCATTGATTTCTTTCTGTCCTATCTATGTTTTGTAGCTTGTGGGTTCATTTGTGGGGGCAGGCAGGGAACAGACTTAGTGTGAAAAGCAGAATATAAAGTAGCTCATTAAAAATTTACAGTGTGTAGCTGTGTTATGAGGTGCATAAGAGTTTAGAAATGGAAACTTTTTGGGAAACTGAAACTTTGATCCACCTGTTTCTTTTCCATTTTTAAAATGTAGTTACTAGAAAATATAAAATTAGACATGTGGCTCAGGTTATATTTCAGTTGGACAGTGCTGGTCTAGATGAAGGATGAGCAAGAAGCCCACACCAATCCCCAAGTCCTGGGTGGCAACAACTGGACTGCAGAAAGTGATAAGCAAACAGAGAGCGTATCAGAGGCTGCACGTGTCCTCCTCGCTTCTGCTGGGGTATAGATTAGAGATAAGAATAAGATTTTTATGAAAAGCAAAAAGTGGGTGGAGAATAAGGCAGAAGAGGACGAAAAAGCAGAGGCGAAGGAGGAGAGAGGGAGGCCAAGGAAGAAATGGCACGTGTAACAGAAAAACTACCTCTGCTCAGAACTCAATACACATCAGCCCTGAATTATGAAAAAGACATGGTCTTAAAAACAGCCTTAATAGTCAAAAGACAGAAGTACTATTCCACCAAAGTAGGCCTTTCTAATCTGTTGTTTCTATCAAACTGATCCCATCCTATCACATGGTATTTAACTGTTACAATTCCAGCTCTTAAAAATTAAAGGAAAAAAGGAACGAATTCATGGGTATAGGAGTTGGTGAGCCATTCAAGAACTTAATCCTGAATATTTTTCCATGCTGTAATAACAGGACAACAAAAATGTTTTACATGGCGTCAAAAACCCAAATAAGAAATAGACTTTTGGCCGGGCGCGGTGGCTCAAGCCTGTAATCCCAGCACTTTGGGAGGCCGAGGTGGGTGGATCATGAGGTCAAGAGATCGAGACCATCCTGGTCAACATGGTGAAACCCCATCTCTATTAAAAATACAAAAAATTAGCTGGGCATGGTGGTGCGTGCCTGTAATCCCAGCTACTCAGGAAGCTGAGGCAGGAGAATTGCCTGAACCCAGGAGGCGGAGGTTGCGGTGAGCCGAGATCGCGCCATTGCACACCAGCCTGGGTAACATGCAGGAAACTCCGTCTCAAAAAAAAAAAAAAAAAAAAAAAGAAATAGACTTTTCCCCTAGGTCATGGATAACTTTTAGCAGAAATGCAGAGAAAGCAGGCCAGAGAAGTAGACATAAAGTATAGAAAGTACAGTATGAAGAGAGCTCAGAGAAGAGGGGTTTGCTTGCAGCAAGAAGGGTGGGAGTTGAGACCAAGCCAGGCTGTTTCACCAGAGAAACTCTTCCCTTAAGTCAGAGGCTCTTAAGGAGCTGACGGTTCCCCACAGCCCAGCTTGCTCTGCGGCCTGGCCCACTGGGAGGCTGGGGCCTAGAGGTGACTGCACTTACTGACACCATACATAGCTAGGTAGAAACTGATCCTGACTGCCAGAGTACTCCTGATTCCTGCCCCAGTCTCCATAGAACTGTCACCCTCATCAGCTAATAGTGAGGAACTACCAACATGGTCAAACCAAAACTGAAATAAAATAGCTGTGTCCAAGGCTCCCAAAACAGCAATACCACTCCCTAGGTACAGACCTATCAGAAATGCATACACATATGTACCAAAGCCAGACACTAGAGTGGTCACGGCGGCACCATCTGTAACAGACAAATGCTGGAAACTGCCCAAATGTTCACAGACAATACGTGACAATATACCATACATGAATATTGTTTATTCTCCTGATGGCCCCATCAGCAATGAGAGTGAATATGCTTCAACTACGGGCAACATCATGAGTGACTCTCAGAAACTCAATGCTTAAGGAAAGAAGACATATACTAGCTGGGCACAGTTGCTTTGCCTGCAATCTCAGTGCTTTGGAAGGCCAATGTGGGAGAATGGCTTGAGGTCAGGAGTTGGAGACCAGCCTGGACAACATGGTGGGAGCCATCTCTACAAAAATCAAATAAACAAATTAGCTGGGTCTAGTGGTGTGCGTCTGTAGTCTCAGCTACAGAGGAGGCTAAGGAAGGAGGATTGCTTGAGTCCAGGAGTTCAAGGCTGATCCTCGGGGAGGCTGCGACCAGAGAACGACACATGGGGGGCTCCCAGGGTCCCAGCCAGGTCTGTTTCTTAATCTCAGTGCGAGTATATGGGCATGTTCAGTTTGGAAAATTCATTGAACGGGACACTTAGGGTATGTCTACTTTCCTAGTATCTATGCTATATCTAAAAATAATAATAATAATAAAGCTTTGTCTGTCTGGTGTTCAGATAAGACAAGCCTGGCAGTGTCCTTGAAGCCTCAAAACTGATTTTTCTCCTGCTCCCTT
The DNA here is from genome assembly GCF_001604975.1 of Cebus imitator. Lineage (NCBI taxonomy): Eukaryota > Metazoa > Chordata > Mammalia > Primates > Cebidae > Cebus > Cebus imitator. The sequence continues at coordinate 4,653,335 of NW_016107414.1, forward strand.
ATGCATTTCACTTGCTTCTCCTCTGCACATGTGCTTAAGCTGGCTCTCTCCTGGGCTAGCCTGCGTGTCACCATCATATTTATGGTTTCCTCCCATACCAGGCCTGTGATTCACCCCTCTTTGCATGCCTTTGCTAACTTATGCCACCCACACTGATCCGGCCTTGCTTTTCCTTCCTCAGCAGTTAGGGAGCTCGGAGCATCATTAAAGTATGTGTATTCCCAACTGTTTTACCTTTGCCGAAGCTTCCCAACTAGACTAAAAAAGCGGAGCATGCCCTCTGGCACTGTGTCCACAGGCAGTGCAGATTAGATCGCTCCTCAGGAACCAGTAGGGTGTGGAAGGCAAGCCTTATCCCTTCTCCCAGGAACTGCTGGCTCCAACACAGCCACCTGAGCCCCCCAGGACCAGGAATGGACTCCCATAGAGGACTCCCCAACCTCTTTTCATTCACTGCCTTCCAAGAGCCAACCCGCTAGATAAATTGCCCTCACTGCTGCAAATAGTCCCACAAGGCAAGCAGGGAAGAACTAGAGGAGGCAAACCAAAGAACAAAGAGTGTGTTCTTATTCTGCCATGGATATATCCTTAACAATCATCCCCAATCTATTTTGATAACATGCAAGAATCTACAATTTATGTCAAAATTGTAAGAATTTTCCAAATAGTCATAAATGTGAGGTTTCAGAATTTATGTTTGCCAGCCCTCTCACTCTTCTACAAGCCCCTTCATGCCTTCCCATCGCACCTGTTTCTCTTCTTGCCTGACGAAGAAATGCTAATCACAACTAAGAATATCTAAGCGTCATTTCATCTTACAAAAACAGCAGCACCCATGTAACAGGCACACGGGTGAAAGACTCAGGACATGCTGGTTACATGCTCTCGCAGTTAGTATGAATCTCTCCTTCTTGAAGTGACAGCTGGAATTCAGGTGCTTCCAGGCTCTATGACTAGCAATGTTAGACACTCCTCGAAGCTGTCAAGCTCTCAGGGTTACACAAGAGAAACCACAACCTGTTCTGACTGTATTCAAGACTGTGCCCCTTCATGCAGCAGAACTGTGTTGGAGCCAGCAGTTTCTGGGAAAAGGATTAGCAGCCATAAGCCCAGGGGAGGGCAGCTAAACACCAGAGGGCAGGAGATGAGTCTCCTTCCTCTGTGACACCCAGCACGGCCGTGGCAAGGCCCTGGCACGAAGAGCAAGCAACCACCGGTGCCAGATGAAGCGCAGCACATAAAACCATTTTCCCCTTTAAGTGAACGATGCCTAATTAAGCAAAGGCCGCATACATGAATTAAGACATGAGGATATCAAATTTGTCGTCTGAGTCAGCTAATAATTCTGCAGGACCCTCTACCCTCGAAACGTATTTTTCATGATTAGAAAAACCTGGGGACTGGAAGGGACCTCGATCATCTGCAGGGTAAGCCTCCCAGGAGTGACCAAGAGCCCGAGCCCCACAGGGGGATCAGTGTCTGCCAAGGTCACCCAACTGGTGTGGGGCAGGGCTCCTCCGGGATGCTCTTGGAAAACCCTGCGTTACTTACACACGCAGGGCATACAGTGAATGCATGCCCGCGTCAAGCCACGGCTACAATTCAGAAGAAACAAAAAGGTCGCCAAAACCTGTCTTCTCCGCAGGGCTGGCTGCAGAGAGGGTGCAGGGAAGGTCACCGGCAAATTTCTACCAGCGGCCCCACATCACGCCTCCCGGATGGATGCAGAGAGCGGTTTCGGGAGCTGGTAGCAACCATGCAGGGGGTCCCCTAAACCCATCCCAGGAAAATGCGTTAACTCGCTTCTGTTGGCTCCGAAGCTTCCAGCAATGAATTAAATCCAGAGCTGCTGCGGAAAGCAGTGGGGACAGGGCCACTGAGGCCGGACCCGACACCCAGCGGTCCGCCCCGCCCTCCACCGCGTCCACACCTGCGCGGGCCGCGGCGCCCCCCGCCCGGTCCACACGGCCCGGGACCACGACCATCGGCCAGCGCCCCGGCCGGGCTAGCCTGGGGGCGCCGTGCTCTGGAAGCTGCCCGCGGCGTTTAGGCGGAAACGCAGCGACCAGCGAGGCCGGGCAGAGACAGGTCGCCGCCGCAGCCCCCAGCCCACAGGCCCCCGTGACGCCGAGGAGGGGGCTGCGCCATGTACCTCGGCCAGCAGGTGCCGCAGCTGTCTCGGTCCGCGGTTGCAGGGGACGCCGCTGCGCGCCGCCCGCCGCCTTCGTCCGCATACTAGGGAGGGGGCTCCGGCCTGCCGCCAACCCCGGACCCCGCGCCCCCGCCCGCCCCCGGCGCAGCGCTCGCGCCCATTCAGCCCAGGGCCGCCGCTCCCCCGCGCGGATGCGGAGGAGGGGCGCGGGGGCGGGACCTGTCGTCACGAAGAGCGGACAGCCAATCGGAGAACACGATGCCTCGGCTGCGGCCCGGCCCCGGGCGCACGGGCCCCTCCGCCCTACGAAGCTGTAGGAGCTGCGGAACCAGGACGCCCCCTACGGGTACGCACGCGGGGCGGAGGCCGGGCTGGGGCAAGACCCGCTAGGCTCTGGAGAGGAAATGATATACAGTTTGTAAAAACATAAATATTCGTTAAAATTAAAAAAAAATAGATAGGAAACAAAGCTTAAGGCAATGATCAATAGGCTATTTCTTGAACACAGCTGAGCATATACTGTGCGCTTGTAACTTTCCGGTGCTTTCGACCCGACCCCAGTGAAGCCAATGAAGTCGGTCGGCTTGCAGAACTTCCTTTCAGACGGGCAGACACAGCACCGCGGCCGTGTGTCTGTGATCCCCTTATGGGTTTGAAAAAGAAGATCCTAGACACGGAGCCAAATATGTTTGCATAAACCGGGAGCTCGTTGCTCTATTTTGTAACAACTTGGCGCAAGGCCGCTGGTTTGGAGATGTCTCTGTTCTTCCCTCGGTGGGGGCGGGGGTGCCGGAAAAAATGTGCTGCCTGGGTGATCCAGGTTGGGGCCAAAGCGTTGCAAAGTAAACGGTGGGAGGACTCTACTTTCACAAATCCCAAAAGGGTTTAACCGTAAGACTGTATCTGAATTGTTCTAACGTGAAGACATTGGGAGCATTTCGAAAATATTGGAGGAAAAGCTGTCACTAGGCGATTTAAATCCGGTAAGTTGGCCAAGGCTAGCCAGGCGAAGCAGCTGCCCGGGTCAGCGACAGCGGCAAGAATGCTCAGTACCTTGCCCTCTTACTCTTGGAGAGCAGCCCAAGGCCCATGTGTTACAGGAAAGGGGTCCCGATCTAGACCCCAAGAGAGGGTTCTTGGATCTCATGCAAGAAAGAATTCAGGGCAAGTCCACAGTGCAAAGTAAAAGCAAGTTTATTAAGAAAGTAAAGTGGTGTACTAGCATGACAACTTATGTTGGAGTGTGAAGGAAACAACAATAACAAAAGGAAGGTAAAGTGGTGGCCCGCCCGGTGGCTCGCGCCTGTAATCCCAGCACTTTGGGAGGCTGAGATGGGCTAATCACCTGAAGTTAGGAGTTCAAGACCAGCTGGCCAACATGGGGAAATCCCGTCTCTGCTAAAAATTCAAAAATTAGCTGGGCGAGGTGGCTCTTACCTGTAGTCCCAGCTACTCCGGAGGCTGAGGCAGGAGAATCCGTTGAACCTGGAAGGCAGAGGTTGCAGTGAGCTGAGATTGCCACTACACTCCAGCAGGGCGTTCCTGAAAATGAGAAGACGAACATATCCAACCTAGGTGCAATGCTTGTAATGCTTGTATATATGGAGAGATGTGCTCTACTACAAGGGTTTGTGACAAAGGATTAATTTTCTTAATTACTATATTTGCAAGAATCAATATTATTATCTTTAAAGCAAAAGTAGGAATGCCTTTGTTCTCCAGATATCAGGATATCTGGACACTCTCAGGTCTGGGTCTGTTCAGTAAACATTATTAATTTGTTCCCTTAACCATAAATATCTAGAGCTAGGAATGAATGCCTAGCTTTCAGCGAACGCAGACTAACAAGTCCCAGCCTCATTTTCCTAGCCCTCACTCAAAATGGAGACACTCTGGTTCAAACGCCTCTGACACATGTGCGTGATACAACACTCTTTACCTCTCTTTGTCTCCCTTGCTCTTCCCCTTCTCTTCCAGATTCCCCTTGTCTGCAAAGCCAGGCCCTGATAGCGTCATGGCTGCTGAGAGTCAGCAATATTCCAGCTTCCAAGGATGGATGTAAGGTGGGGGTAAGAAAGAAAAGGAGCTTGAAGCTGCCTCCTGTCCCAGCATCACATGGCATCTGTTAAGCCCTTACTCTACTCACATTAGGTTGACCCACTTGGACAGCAAGACAAGCAGGGCCCCAAACTTCCTTTTCACCAGCCACAGAGACATCCTTAGCTACTATTTTGGATTAAGACAAAGATCTCCGAACAGCGGACTCAGATCACTCTCTACCTAGATTTCAAAGCCTTACTGGTATCTCTCCAAGTCATTGGCTGATCTCAGAGAAGCTTCTGAATAGTGACTAGCAAAGAATCACTCAGGCTACTTATAAATCAAGGTGGAAGTGCAATGGCGTGATCTCAGCTCATTGCAACCTCTGCCTCTCGGGTTCAAGTGATTCTCGTACCTCAGCCTCGTGAGTAGCTGGAATTACAGGGGCAGGCCACCACACCCAGCTAATTTTCATATTTTTAATAGAGATGGGGTTTTGCCATATTGGCCAGACTGGTCTTGAACTCTTGACCTCAAGTGATCCGCCCACCTCAGCTTCCTAAAGTACTGGGATTACAAGGCGCGAGCCACTGCGCCTGGCCTAATTTTTTGCTTATGCTGATTGCTTTGGTCATTCTCATAGCAGGCTTTTGGTTGCCCCCAACATCCATCCACCCTCATCCTTTGTGATGCAACATACCTTTTAGGTGAGTTTGCCACACTCTATGAGAGGGTTCTGATTGGTCTAAGCCAGGGGTTCTCAAAATGTGGTCCAAAGACTTCTGGGAATCCCTGAGGACCTTTCAGGGTTAACTCTGAAGTCAAAACTGTCTCATAATAATCTAGTACATCAGTTATCTTCTTCACTGACAGCGAAAAAAGAAAAGTGAGCCAAACAACTGGCACCTTCACAAATCAAAGCAATGGCACCAAAATTATTAAAATCTCAAACTTTGAGTCATGGCCCTTTTTTATTTATTTATTTATTTTCTAGACGGAGTGTCACTCTTATTGCCCAAGCTGGAGTGCAGTGGTGCAGTCTCGGCTCACTGCAACCTCTGCCTCCCAAGTTCAAGCCATTCTCCTGTCTCAGCCTCTGGAGTAGCTGAGATGACAGGCACTTACCACCACACCCACCTAATTTTTGTGTTTTTAGTAGAGACATGGGTTTCACCATGTTGGCCAGGCTGGTCTTGAACTCCTGACCTCAAGTGATCCACATGCCTCAGCCTCCCAAAGTGGAGGCATGACTTTTTAATATTTCATATGACAAAACGAAAACTACACGTAAAATATTTCTGCTGCAACTGATGTTAGATAGTTGTCTATGTAACATGGTTGTCTAAGTGCGATCGTTTTCTAACTTAGAAAAGCACATGTGCAATTGTTTGCATTGCAAGCCTAACTTGCTGTTTTTCTTCGTGAAACACCACTTTTACTTGAGAAAATATCTGACAAACTATGATTATTCTGACTTATTTGGTACGTATTTTCTTGAAAATAAGCTAAATGAGCCTGTCTTCAAGGAAAACAATTGACTATTTGTTGCCAATGATGACAAAATTCCAACTTTTCAAGAGAAATTTAGAATTTTAGAAAACTTGGATCACCATGAGCTTGACAGCTTCTCAATATTTAAGGACTTTTCTGATGAAATCAATGGTGACATTAATGAATATGATTTTTGGATACTGGATAATGTATAACACCTACATTTACCCAGTGAATCACTGATTTCCAAATAGTTAACACATGACATTACAAAGTCATCTATGAGTAAAGATCCATTTAAGGTACAAGGCAGACAATGGGTTTTAAATTAAGAGTAGAAGTTTACAGATAAGTTTTCAGATTCCACAGTGCAACAAACATTTAAGAAACAACCTCTTGTAGAATTTTGGTGTATCAAAGACAAATATTCACAATTATCTTAAAAGGCTATTAAAATACTCATACCTTTCCAATTACAGATCAATGTGATGCCAGGTTTTCTTCAAGTACTTCAACCAAAATAATTTGCAACAGATTGAATACAGAAGCAGATATAAAAATCCGGCTGTCTTCTGTTAAACCAGACCTAAAGAGGCTTCCCAAAATGTTAAAACAAAACTTACTATCACATTTGGGATTCAGTAAAAAGAAAAAGGGAAAAAGAAAAAAAAGTCATTTTTTTCACTCATATTTTTGTTTTGGAAAACAGTAGTTTTTTTGTTTTTGTTTTTGTTTTTTGAGATGGGGTCTTGTTCTGTCACTCAGGCATGGGCCATATGCAGTGGCATGATCACAGCTCACTTGCAGCCTCCACCTCCTGGGCTCAAGCAATCCTACCTCAGCCTCCCAAGTAGCTGGAACTACAGGCACCCACCACCATGCCAGGCTAATTTCTAATTTTTTGTAGAGATGGGGGTCGCCCTCTGTTGCCTAGGCTGGCCTTAAACTCCTGGGCTTAAGTGTTTCCTCTTGCCTGGGCCTCCCAAAGTGCTGAGATCACAAATGTGAGCCACTGCATGCAGCCAAAACCAGTTATTTTTTGGCTGGGCATGGTGGCTCACACCTGTGATCTCAGCACTTTGGGAAACCAAGGTGGGCAGGTTATTTGAGGTCAGGAGTTTGAGACCAGCCTGGCCAACATCATAAAACGCTGTCTCTGCTAAACTACAAAAAATTAGCTGGGCATTGTGGCACATGCCTGTAATCCCAACTACTCAGGAGGCTGAGGCAGGAGAATCGCTTGAACCCAGGAGGCAGAGATTGCAGTGAGCTGAGATCACGCTACTGCACTCCAGCCTGGGTGACAGAGCAAAACTCCGTCTCAAAAAAAAAAGTTATTTTTAATCAATATATTAACATGCAATGGAATTATTATTTTTCTTGAAACAGAGTCTTGCTCTGTCACCTAGGCTTGAGTTCAATGGTGCAATCATAGCTCACTGCAACCTCTACCTCCCAGGTTCAGGTGATTCTCCTGCCTCAGCCTCCAGAGTAGCCGGGATTACAGGTGTGCACCACCAGGCCCAGGTAATTTTTGTATTTTTAATAGAGATGGGGTTTCACCATGTTGGCCAGGCTAGTCACAAACTCCTGACCTCAGGTGATCTACCCACTTCAGCCTCCCAAAGTGCTGGGATTACAGGTGTGAGCCACCATGCCCAGCCAGATTTATTATTTTTAATGACTTAGTAATTATTTTAAAAAATTTCAATTTTAATTTCTAATTTGGCAAATATCAAGATATAAAGCTATGTTAAAAAGATTATTTGGGTTCCTCAGTAATTTCTAGATGTGTAAATTGATCCTGAGACCAGAGTTTGAGACCTACTGGTCTCAGCCGCCCAGAGTAGCTCCATTGCCCCATCTTCCTTGCCGCTAGGATTGGTTCATGGGTCCCCTAGGAACCACAGTGATCCAATCAGTGGAAGTCTCAGGAATTTATTGGATGCTGGGGAAGAGATGCTTTCATGTTCTGGAAGACAGGAACCAGGCAGTAAGTAGCCTCAGAAGCTGCTAATAAGACATCTTGGACTACAAGAAGAGCTTATTATGGGAAGAAAATAATGCTATGGGAAGCAGAAGACCACAGTTAGGAAGAAACCATTTCCTTTATGATGTTTTTGAGCCATTAGATCAAACCAACCCTGAACTCCATCTTGCCGCTGTACATTTTGGTTGTATAAGATAGTGAGTTCCTCTGTGGTTTCAACTAGCCAACCCCAGGTGCCCCAACTGATTCACCATGTACCTACCTATGTATATTTTTACCTAAACAGATTCCTAAGTAAACTTTCTGGGGTTTACTAATTCAGCCATGACATTACAACAGAAGTTGTAATGATGAAATGAAGCTGGAAGGGAAAGCAGGGTCTAGGAAAGTACCTTGCTCAGGCAAATGGGATCTTCAGTGGCATATGATCGTAAACAGCAAGATTATAGCAGATTTTTACTTTTTATTTTTATTTTTTTGCTTTTCTGTATTTCCCAAATTGGACAATATGCATATGCATTGCTTTTACACTGAGGAAAAATTAAAACCTATATTATTGCTTTTTTAATAGCACAATGACTGGCAGCGCAGTATTAGAGAACAGGTTGGGGACTGGGATATGGCAATAGAACTCTTAGGCTAGAATTGCTAGCAGGGAAGAAAGAAGATTTGTAAGGGATGCAGATTGGCCCAAAAAACAAACTTACTTTCATTTACAGCTTTGCCAAGAGCCAACCTCAAAGATTCCAGGGGATGAACAAGAATCCCCAAAGGTTAGAAAATCATTAATTATGCCCCAGTCTGATTGTCATGACTATTTGCAGGGGAAAAAAAATGTGGCCAATGTGAAGATCATATGTCAACACTGGAAAAGACTTAGGATATAATATTAAGTGAAAAAAATAAAGGCACTACAGATTATATGCAAACGTCTATCATGTGGCCAAAAACTGAAAGAGAACTTGGAAAAAGAAAACAGTTGTGTTAGGGTGGTGGGATCATGAGTAATCTTTCTTCCTTCTTAACAAATCCGCTTTAATGTTGTTATAATATTGTTTTTTGCAATAAGTAGAAATGAAGGGAGTCATTGGTTCAAATTACTGAGGTCTCAGAGGCCTTTCCAGATGGCTTGTTTCTTTTTGCCTGCCAAATGGCCCTCATCCATACCACGACAGAAGCTGGGTCTTCCCTGAGGGCCCGGTGTCTTTGAAACTGTTAGGGTGATGCTGATGTGACTGTTTTGTAGGTGGCCAGAAGGAAAGGAGGGAAGAAAGGTGTGGGTGGAAGCCAAGACTGAGGACATCTGTGAGGCTGGAGGGGTGAGGAGTCCCTTGTCTTGTGACACAACCTTGTTCTGTTGAACTCCCCCCTGGTCCTCCTGAGATGCCATCTCTTCCGCAGGTCCTCGGGCTGTAACGCAGCTGTAGCCAACAAAACAGGCTGTCTGCTGCCCTGAAGCACAAAGGAAGTCGGTCACTTGAGATTTTTCTAGCAATGTTTTCCTGTGAGCAATCTCGGGAGAAGCAGGAGTGAAACAAAGAAGGGACAAAGACAACACAAAAACAGCATGGGAAGGCTGGTGGCGTGCAGAGGAGGCTCCGATTGAGGAAACAGTCCCTCACGGAATGAATTCTTCTGGAAGTGGCGAGATGCATATTGACAGATCCAGGCACATCTTCAGGCCGCCCTTCTGTCTGCCCCCTACCCATACATTCATTCCACAAACATGGCTGAAAGCCTATGATGTGTGAGGCATCATGCTAAGTGTATAACAAATTACTTCATTTTATCTTCACAGTATACCTTTAAGGTAGGGCCTCTTATCCCCATCTTACCCCAGGAACCTGAGGCTTAGAGAAACTTAGGGAGATCAAATAAACTGCCCAAGGTCACAAAATCAGGATTCAAACCCAGGCTGTCAGAGTCCAGGGCCTGTTACCAGTAGGGGGTCCTGACGAATCTGCAGTTGTCCAGGTTCTTAGTGTTTTGAACAAAGAATTGGACAAAATACACAAACGAACAAAAGAATGAAGCAAAGAAAGCACAGATTTCTTGAAATGAAAGTAGACTCCACAGAGGGGGAGCGACCCAAGCCAGTGGCTCAAGAGGGTTGGTTACAGAATTTTCTAGGGTTTAAATACCCTTTAGAAGTTTCCCATTGGTTACTTGGTTATACCTTATGTAAGCGAAGGCATAAACTGTGACCAGTTTCATCGGTTGTGGGAGGGGACCAGTCAGAGGTACTTTCCATTTTTCATCTGTGTTACAGTGCAAAGGGAGTAGCCTCTGATCCTTTTGTTATTTGGGTATGGAGAGGTGAGGTTTTCCATTTGATTCAATTATAGGAAGTCAGTGCAAATCGGCTTTAGCTCCCCCGCCTCCAGACCCTATTCTCCTGCCTCAAGCCTACCTAAGTGATAGGGTTTGGCTGTGTCCCCACCCAAACCTCATCTTGAATTGTAGCTCCCATAATTCCTACATGTTGCAGGAGGGATCCAGTGGGAGATAATTGAATCATGGAGGCAGTTTCCCCATACTGTTCTTATGGTGGTGAAGAAATCTCACGAGATCTGATGACTTTCTAAAGGGAAACTTCCTTCTGCTTGTTTCTCATTCTCTCTTATCTGCTGCCATGTAAGATGTGACTTTTGCCTTCCACCATGATGGTGAGGCCTCCCCGGCCGCGTGGAAATGTGAGTTCATTAACCTCTTTTTCTTTATAAATTACCCAGTCATGGGTATGTCTTTATCAGCAGCATGAAAACAGATTAATATACTAAGATGTAGTCCTCACCCTGAAGGATCTAATGGTCCAACAGAAGAGAAAGATGCTTCAAACAAACAAACAAAACCAATAAAATAACAAGACATGAGAGAAAAATTACTAACAAAGAGCCAAAGAAAGGGTGTACTGGCTCACTCCTGCAGCCTCAGCATTTGGGAGGCCGAAGTGGGAGGATCGCTTGGACCCAAGAGTTTGAGACTAGCCTGGGCAATATAGTGAGACCTCATCTCTACAAAATATTGACTGGATGTGGTGGCTCGCATACGTGGTCCCAGCTACTTGGGAGGCTGAGGCAGGAGGATTACTTGAGGAGGTTGAGGCTTGCAGTGATCCATGATCAAACCAGTGCACTCCAGCCTGGGTAACAGAGTGAGACCCTGTCCCCTACCCCCCAAAAAGAGCCCTAGAAGCATCAGGGGGGCACAGCAGAATCTGTCTCAGAGCTCAAGGCCGCCTCTTTAAGGGATGAGACTGGTTTTGAAGGATAATGCAGATACATTGATAGGTATGTTAGTTTCAGGCTATATTGATTTTCGTTTTCTGTATATAACAAATTACCACAAATTAGATTAAAACAACACATCTTTATTATCTCACAGCTTAAGTCAGGTACAGTGCTGCTGGATTCTCCACCCAGGGGCTCACGTGACTGAAACTGTTACCAAAATGCTAGGGGTTTGGTCTAAGTTCCACTACTCCCAGCACAGAAAGCCAATTACTGAGACAAGTATTGTCAGGGAAGAAGGCTTTAGTCTGTTGCTGCAGCCAAGGTTATAAAAGATCAGTATCAATCTTTTTTTTTTTTTTTTTTTTTTTTTGAGTTGGAGTTTCGCTCTTGTTACCCAGGCTGGAGTGCAATGGCGCGATCTCGGCTCACCGCAACCTCCGCCTCCTGGGTTCAGGCAATTCCCCTGCCTCAGCCTCCTGAGTAGCTGGGATTACAGGCACGTGCCACCATGCCCAGCTGATTTTTTGTATTTTTAGTAGAGACGGGTTTTCACCATGTTGACCAGGATGGTCTTGATCCAGTATCAATCTTTCACCTGACATGCTAAAATTAGGGGTTTAGGCTGGGTGTGGTGGCTCACACCTGTAATTCCAGCATTTTGAGAGGCCAAGGCAGGCTGATCACCTGAGGTCAGGAGTTCAAGTCCAGCCTGGCCAACATGGCAAAACCCTGTCTCTACTAAAAATACAAAAATTAGCCAGGCATGGTGGCACATGCCTGTAGTCCCAGCTACTTGGGAGGCTGAGGCAGGAGAATTGCTTGAACCCAGGAAGTGGAGGTTGCAGTGAGCCAAGATCGTGCCATTGCACTCCAGCCTGAGTGACAAGAGTGAAACTCTGTCTCAAAAAAAATAAATAAAAATAAAGAAATAAATGAAATTAGAGGTTTAGCCAGGAAGAAATGTAACCATGTGTGCGAAAATAGAAATTAGGTAGGGGTAAGGAAGAGGAGTTCGTCAACAGGAACCAAGTGGTCTTCTGGCAGATGAGGGGTCTGGCATCTCATTGCCTAGAAGATTCAGTGATATGTAAGTTTCTGTTCTTGATACTATCTGGAAGGCCTGATGGTTGGTTTCCAGAGAAAGGAACCCAGTTAAGACAAATGTAATTCCTTAACTTTCAAGACTTGATTCAATTTCCATGTTATTCAAAAGAAACCATAAATATCAGTTCTGTGGGACAGTTGGGCCAGTTTCAAAATCAAGGTGGTAGGGCTGGGTACAGTGGCTCATGCCTGTAATCCCAGTACTTTCGGAGATTGAGGTGGGCAGATAGCTTGAGCCCAGGAGTTCAAGACCAGCCTGGACAACATGGCGAGACCCCATCTCTACAAAAAAAAAAAAAAATTAACCAGCTGTGGTGGCACATGCCTGTAGTTCCAGCTACTTGGAAGGCTGAGGTGGGTGGATCACCTGAGCCCTGGACGTCAAGGCTACAGTGATCCATGGTCATGCCACTGTACTCCAGCCCAGGTGACAGAGCAAGACCCTTTTCTCAAAGGAAAAAAAGAAATCAATCAAGGTGGTGGCCAGGGCTGCAGTTCCTATCTGGGCTCAGGGTCCTCATCCAAGCTCACTGCTTTGTGGCAGAATTTATTTCCTTATAGTTTATAATAGGATTGAGGTCCTTATTTTCCTGCTAGTTGTTAGGCAGAGACCCCCCCTCAGCTCCCAGGGTGGCCCCATAGGAAGTTCCTTGCCATGTGGGCCCATGGGAAGTTCCTGATATGGACACTTGCTTTCTTCTAGGGTAGTCAGAGCATAGCTCTATAAATTTCTTTTCTGCTGCCACTCAGGCAAAACTCTCTGCTTTTAAAAGGCTCATGTGATTAGGGCAGGCCTGCCCAGATCATCTTATTTTAAGGTCAACTGATTTGGGACCTTAACTGCATCTGCAAAAGCTCTTCACAGCAACACTTAGATTCATGTTTGAATGACTGAAAGTGTGTATATCCTGGGAGCCAGGAATTTAGAGAGATATCTTAGAATTCTGCCTACCATAATATAATTCAGCAAATGGAGAAGATGAGGAAAGGTGGTCCAGGAAGAAGAAATAGGATGTACAAAGGATTCTGGGGGATTATTGGAAAATGATGCTGGAAAAGTGAGTGTCATGTCTCCAGCAACATGGCAAGCCAGATTCTGGAGAAATCTGCCAACTCAAAACCCCTAAGATATGGCGGAAACTATTAAAACCATGTTTCACAGCAAGACTGGGCTGGCAGGAATGAGAGGAAGCTCCTCTGGGGTGGAACAGTGAGGAAGTGTTCATCCTGAGAGGTGAGCAGGAGCCAGCGCTTGTCCTGGAGCCACCTGCTAATCCTGGCCAAGCAGCAGGCTGGAGATAGGAGACAAAATCTAGACTGGAACAGAGGGTGAAATTGGATTGGAAATCCCTATGCACATCAGAGCCCTCAAAAGATGGAAATTTCAGCAAGGGTGGTTGGACTTTTCTCCCCAAAGGAAACGAATGTTTGCCATAGACAGTCAATTTGCCTTAAGATATCTGATTTTAGCTCAAAGTAGAAGCAAAACAAAGCCAAAAGTTTCTTCTGAGAATTCCTAACCAAAAGCCCACATTCAGGTATTTGGGACAGGAATTTATACCACCTTTGTGAGTAAAAACCTTCAAGCCAAACATTCTTTTAAAGTGGTCCCAGGCTGATAATTCCCTTAGACACTTGTGAAAAGCAAATCACCTCTAGCGGCATGCTCTCTAGACCCAAGCGTAAGACAGTCTCTCCAAAATTCCAAGGAATTTGAATTTGCAATTTAAGACATCACAGTACAGGTAAGGAAATGTCATTTTACATGAGAGTTGGCAAAGATAATAAAATGAAGATTCAGAGAATGAATGAATTAAAAGATTCAAAACATAAAATAAGGTTGTTCAATATGTTTCTAGAAATAAAAGAACATATTGAAAGTGTGAGTTGGAAGAGACTACCAACAATAATTTGGTAAACCAGTTAAACAGTAAAAGAGAGAGATAAACATACAATTAGTGAATTGAAAGATGGATACAAAGAAATTACCCAAAATGTAACACTGAGAGAAAAAAAGGTTACAGGAAATGCAAATGAGATTAAGAGATGTGGAGAATAAAATAAGCCAAAAGTCTAGCACATGCCTACTCAGAGTTCCCGAAATAAAAAAGAGAAAATGGTTCAGAGGCAATAACTGAAGAAATAATGATGGAATTTTTTTTCCAGATTCAAAAACATAACCTTCAGATTTAAGAATGCCCCAAAACCAATTAACAGGAAAATTAACAGAAATATTAGAAACATCACAGTGAAACTGCTGATCAGTGAAGACAAAAAGGAGCTCTTAAAAGAAGCCACAGAGAAAAAACAAATTATCTACAGAGAAATCAAAATTATGCTGAAAATTGCCAGAAGACAGGGTGTGTCTACAAAGTTCTAGAAGATAATTGTCAACCTAGAATTGCAGAAACAAAGAAATCTTTCAAGATCAAGGGCAAAATAGTGTGAGGCAATAGTAAGTGGGGACAACAGATAAGGACTACAGCAGCTGGAGAGCTCCATCTAAAGAGGACAGCCCCGCTCAGCGTCTGCCAATTGTTGGCTTATAGGAGTCAACAATTGTTGCTAGATCTTTAGATTTTTCAAGGAAGGTCAGAAATCTGGATTTTTAAAAGTTGAATGATCTCAGTTTTTAAATGTTAACAACAAATTTAAAAACCTTTTTAATTGCAGGGCAGACAAATGCTGTATAGGTGAAACAAAACTTCCGCGTGGAGGACCTTAAGGTCTGATAAGGTGGTGATGCGGAAATGGAAATATGGTAGAGTATGCAAGACTGGAGAGGTCGGTCCCAGGCCTCTGCTGCCTCTTCAAACACTAGCTTGTCTGGCCAGTTTTTGTTTTTGTGTTTTCTTAAACCCAGGGATGCACTTATATTCTCAATTGGGCTGTCAGGTGCTTAGAGGCAGGAACTTCATTCTCTGAACATTCCATGGAACAGGGCACAGTGCCTGGGTTTTAGTGGGTAGGGCAAACAACCTGATAGTTATTTCTTCCTCCTCCCCCTAGTCTCATTCTCAGAGAATTGGAGATGTTGTTTCTTCCCTTCACTCCTTCAGGAGATCTACACCCTAGGGATTTGGATTTCCCTTGACTGAGGTCTAGTGGGATGGAGCAGTATCAGAGGGGTGAGGCTGGGACCTATGCCCAATTCCCCTGAAGTGCATGATAGAAATGTCCATGAATGCCCAGGTACTGACCGCTAAATGCTACAGCTGTGCAAGAAGGTAGAAGTCTTGTGGTCAAGACTGTAGCTAGGCTATGCATGGTGGTGGCATCGCTGTGGGCCCCGGGGCAGCTGATATCCAGTGCCAAACTAATGGTAAATAGGAACAAGAGTACCAATCACAGACCAAGGAGCAGACCCCTGACCTGTTCTTCTGACTCAATGTAAGAAATAGGCTAAAATCAGGTCAACCAGGTAGAACCAGATTTAGAAAAACAAGAGCACTGTTACTGCCAATCCCATGAGATTGTTTATAAACAATGATAATGCCAATCACATTGCAAAATGTTTGTGGATGGCAGAAGCTCCACCAAGAATGGAGGCTGAAATAGATGGCAGGAGGGAGACAGTGGAAATGGGAGAACTAACCAAGCCTTCAATCATCAGGGACACATCACCTCTGCTTATCCCAGAGAGCGTCTTCCTTTGTGGCCATTTTTCTGGGGTCCAAAAAAAAAAAATCATACCTTTTCATTTTTGTATACACTTAGAACAATACATATATTCACAGAACTATAAGTGGCATGCCAAAAAGTTAAAAAAACATAAATGTACAGCTCAGTAAATTATCTCTAAGTGAACATACCATTGCCTGCCTTCCTGAGACTGCCTCATGGCTGCTTCCGGTCACCACCCTCACCCGTTTCCTGCTGTGGCAGCCACTCTTCTGACTTCTGTTCCATAGGTTAGGTTAGCCAGATTTTGAACTCTGTGTAAAAGAAATCCTACAATGTGGACTCTGTGTCTGCTTCCTTTCGCTCAAAATGACATCTGTGAGGTTCATCCACGTTGCTGCGTGTGGCTTAAATGTGTTCATTTTCATTGCTGCATAGTGTGGATAGACCACAGTATTTTTTCAATCCCCTTGAAGGATATTTGAGTTGTTTCAAGTTGAAGCCTATAGCAAATAATGCTGCTATGAATGTTCGTGCTCAAATCTTTCAGTAGCCTTGTGCTTTTTTTAACCTTAAAGAAGAAAAAAAAAATCTAAAAAGAGTAGTGGAACAAACTAGGAGTTCTGTGATCATCTCACTGTATTGCTCATGATCATAACATTGTACTGAACTAAGATGGTCTGAAAGTTCATTATCACGGTTCCTGGTATTTTCCTTGTACTTGGTACAGCTGCATGTAGACACTTAGAAACCCAGACTGTCAGAGCTGGGAGAAATTGTATATATCATCCTACCCAGAATTTCCCAAATTTCATCTTTACAAACGTTCTCTTTGTGATTTTTGTCATATCCTCATACCACCCATTATATATTTCTTTAAATTATCTTTTTATCATTTAAATGTCTGCTATAGCCTTATCCTAAGCAATAACAGCTGTGAACTCATAGTTTTGATATGCAAGGTATATTCTTTTTATTACACATTAAAATTAACATACAACTATTACAATAAATGTGTCAGCCTTCCACCTGTGTGAGATAGTTCCCACTCACTCCTCCTTCTGATCTGCTCTGTCGGGGAAGCTGGCCTCTACAGGCTAAGCTCAACGGGTTCTCTTGTCTTCTGGCTTTGGGATGTATTCAGCCAAGAGGCACTGAAGGGTAGTTAGAAGTTGGGATATTTATCATCCTGACCCCCACCCTACCCTGTCCTAGTTGGCAGTGGCTGCATTCTCTAGCAAAGGCCATGAGTCTCATCAGGCAGCCCCTCTCTCATGGCTGTAGAGAGAGTTTCAACCCCTTCCCCCTTCAGGACCAGGAGTGACAGTGCTTCCAGCTGATGCAAGTCCCCAGAGTTTCCCCATCTCTTCCCAGCTCCCTTAACCATGGCCATCCCTTTATAAATAGTCCCTTCATTGAGCCCTCTTCACCTATCCCCTTTCATGAGGCCATTTGTCTCCTGCTAGGGGGAATGCAGTATCAAACCCCACCCATGGTAAGCACACATTTTTCTTATCTGTGTGGGCACCAGCTGACACCCAGGAGGGAATACGTTATCCAATATCCCCCAGCCTGTGAGTGCCAGAGTTAGGAATGGTATACGTGTTTCATATACTTCTCACCATAGATACTGCTTCTCAGAGAGAATCTGGGCAGTTTTGTTAACAATGCCCAAGTGTTCATATTGTCATGTCCTCTTATAAATCTCTCACTCTCACACCTTCTTCCCCACCCCAATCCCTGTTCTGCTGGACCTCAGATGTAAATGGAATCAGAGCCAGCTCCCCTTTTTCCTCCCATTCCCCAGGACTCCCAGATGCCATGCGTCAGCCCCGTGAGAGCCTTGCCTCTTCTTCAGCACACCTGTGTTTCACCACTGTCCTTTGATCAGGAGTCTTGTCTGGCATCGGTCCAAAGCCTCCTACATCTCTTCCTCTCAAAACCTGCGGTCCAACTTTCCCTCTCTTTCCAGAAGTAATAACTGCCTCCCTGTGCTCCCATAACTCTACTTAGCACTGGCTTGAATAGTGACAAGTAGTGTATGTGTTTTCCTGCCCACACTGTGACTGCGTTTATGATCACACTGAATTCCTCTTTGAATCATTAGCATCCCCCACCAAGCCTGATTCAAGTAGGCCCTTCATAGGGCTACATTGAGCAAGCTGCATTCATTAGGCCATTAAGAACATTAAAGCACAAAAGACATTCTAATGGGTCACAGATGAATGCTCATCCTGGTAATTCTTTTTTTTTTTATTTTGAGACAGTGTCTTGCTCTGTTTCCCAGGCGGGAGTGCAGTGGCATGATCTCAGCTCACTGCAACCTCCGCCTCCTGGGTTCAAGAATACTCATGCCTCAGCCTCCTGAGTAGCTGGGACCACAGGTCTGTGCCATCATGCCCAGCTAATAATTTTCGTGTTGTTTATTTTGAGACAGTCTCGCTCTGTCGCCCAGGCTAGAGTGCCTAGAGGGAAGAGGCCTTGACAACAGGTGAGATTTGGGGCACCTGAATGTGACTTCAACCTAGCAGGTGGAGGTGGACCCAAAGCAGCTCCCAGCTTGTACTCTCAGGTTCTCTGGACACCCTTCCTCACCACACATAACCCTGGGGTGGTGTCCCACACCCAGACCTTCACAGCTCCCATGCCACCATCCACACCTAGGAAAGGACATCAGACTGGAGATCAGGAGCCTGGGATTCAAGTCCCAGCTCTGCCAACAGCCACCAGTGTATTCTTGGGCAGCCACTGGACCTCTCTGGGTCCTGAGCTGTAAGAAGGTGATCATCATAAGGCCCTCTGCATTGCAATAAGGATCAAGATAATGGGTGTGAAAGTGTTCACTGTACTCTAAAGTGTGATTAATACGCTATTTATCCTGGAATCTCCTATTTCCTTTGGGTCCTGTTAAATAAACCA
Organism: Cebus imitator; assembly: GCF_001604975.1. NCBI lineage: Eukaryota > Metazoa > Chordata > Mammalia > Primates > Cebidae > Cebus > Cebus imitator. Next base: position 4,671,885 of record NW_016107414.1, read on the forward strand.
AGATGTGAATAGTTAGTAATGAAGTTTTTGCTTCCCTTTCTAGACAGTTATTTGTACTTGTAACCAAAACTTTCAATGCGTTTATTCAGAGATAAGAGTAGGGAGTTAATTCCAAGTTCAGATCGGGTGCAGCAGCTCACGTCTGTAATTCCAGCACTTTGTGAGGCCGAGGTGGGACGATCACTCGAGCTCAGGAGTTTGAGACCAGCCTGAGCAACATAGGAAGACACTGTCTCTACAAAAACAAAAACAAAAACAAACAAAGAGAAAACAATAAATTAGCTGGGCGTGGTGGCACATGCCTGTAGTCCCAGCTACTCAGGAGGCTGAGGCATAAGGATCACTTGAGCCCAGAAGTTTGATGCTGCAGTGAGCTGTGATCATCCCATTGCACTCCAGCCTGGGTGACAGAGCGAGCCCCTGTCTCAAAAAGAAAAAAAGAAAAAATTCCAAGTTTGCAGGCAGGCTAGAAAGGAGGAACAACTTCTGATTCAGTGGTGCTGCTTCCTCCACTGGGCACTTAGCAGGCGTTGCCCTCTGTCTTCCTAAGGCGACAGACCTTGTTGCTATGTAAGGGAAGTCCTCGTGCAGAAGGCCGAGAGGAACAAAATTTCCAAGGACAAAGCACTGACCAAGAAGCCCAACTTCACAAATTTCCTTTATTTGTCAACTCCTTGGTACACAGTGGCTGCATCAATGAGGCTGATTTCAGCTGAAATACCACAGCAGTGGGAAAAAGAAATAATTTTTTCCTTGCATTCCAGTGTGAGGCTGATATAGGCAAAGAAACCTGCCAAAGCCATTAGAGACGTGTGAAGTCCCCTGTTGTGTTTAAGGTATTTTTCTCCTTTTGGATGGGTTGGCAGCCTCTTTCCTTCTCTCTTGCTCAATCCTTCCTCCTGCATTCCATCAGAGTTCTTGTTTCTCATCCAAAAAACTCAATTCTTTTCTGAGCAATTCCTGTTTTCTAGTCTCTCATCTCCTCCTATTATACAGATACCAGTTCCTCAGAGTTTCCCGGTTAACTTTGGTGTAGCCCAGCATCACTTCTTACAGTGTCTGGCTCAGAAATTCATTCTTCCTTAAGTCTAACTCAATCCTCCATGTTCCTCCCCTGTTCTAAACTCTCAGCAGGCTCCCCATTATCTCCTAAATTAACTTCTGTCTCCTAAGCCCAGCATTAGAGGCCTTCCTCCATCTGGTCCCCAGGGTTAGATGCACTGTCTTCACTGGCTGGTACAGCTTCATGCTGGGTGAGCAGCCTTGGAGAGGGGAATTTGACTTGTACCTACTCACCCCCAGGGTCCCTTATCAGGCACCTGTTGGTCCCAGCCAGCTCTTCAACCTCATCTCCTATTTTTCCTTCTCCTCTTCCTGGTCACTGGCTCAATGCCCTACTCACCGTTTCTCTGAACAGCATCACATGATCTCTGCACATTTCTTTTTTTTTTTGAGATGGAGTCTCACTCTGTCACCCAGGCTGGAGTGCAGTGGCATGATCTTGGCTCACTGCAACCTCCACCTCCTAGGCTCAAGCAATTCTCCTGCCTCAGCCTCCCAAGTAGCTGGAATTAAAGGTGCACACCACTATTGACTGGCTAATTTTTGTATTTTTAGTAGAGACAGGGTTTCACCATGTTGGCTAGGCTGGTGTCGATCTCCTGATCTCAAATGAGCCACCTGCCTCAGCCTCCCGAAGTGCTGGGATTACAGGCATGAGCCATTGCACCCAGCCTCTGCACATTTTTTTATGTGATTCCTCCCATCCCAAATTCTGTAAGTCCTCTTAAAATTCCCAGAGGCCTACCTCAGGTGACACTTCCTCATCAATTAAGCATGTGTGGATGGTGCTGGGTCACCCAAGCACCAGTGTCCTTAGGTTTTTCCTCTTGGGCTGTTCAGACTCCCCGGAGAGGAGTCCTCCAGGGCCTTGCCTGGAAGGTGCAGTGAGGCTGCCAGCAGGTTGTGGCCCCCATGCAGTGAGAAAGGCTGGGAGTCCCTGAGTTTAGCAATCAGTGATATCTGTCCTCCATCCCTGTTTTCCATTCCACACCCCACACTCCACTGATCCTGGGCCTCCAGTTCAGAGACCTACCTCTGTCACCCTTTCCAGAGAGTAAAGCTCCAGACGCATGCTGAGGGTAGAGAAGGGCAGGTGACCAGCGGAATAGAGTTGGAGAGAGCATTAAGGAGCTTCAGAAAGACCTAGAAAGACCCCCATGGATTGCTCACCAAATGTAAATACGGCTTATTAAGTAATTTACATACATTAACTAGAACTATCTGTCACACAGCTCTCCTCCTAGTCCTCTCCATTTTAATAAGCTGTGAACTGCCTGCCAGATCCCCATGTTCCTGGGGCTTCCAAGTCTGTCTTTTCTTTTCTTTCTTTCTTTCTTTTTTTTTTTTCTGGGACAGAGTTTTGCCCTTGTTACCCGGGCTAGAGTGCAATGGCAAGATCTCGGCTCACTGCAAACTCCTCCTTCCAGGTTCAAGCCATTCTCCTGCCTTAGCCTCCCAAGTAGCTGGGATTACAGGCACCCACCACCACACCTGGATAAGTTTTTGTATTTTTGGCAGAGATGGGCTTTCACCATGTTGGCCAGGTTGGTCTCGAGCTCCTGGCATCAGGCGATCCACCCGCCTTGGCCTCCCAAAGTGCTGGGATTACAGGCGTGAGCCACTGCGCCCGGCCCCAAGTCTGTCTTTTGAGGAGGCTGTGGTGTCAAACAGTGGCTCTGGCCTTCTCCAAGTCAAGCTTGACACTTGGCTTTCAGTCAAATATTCCTCATTTGTTTGCTTTCCTGTTTCCAAAATGTTATTGTTGTTATCTCCCCAAAAAATCCTTTAACGTGAAACATCACCATAAGCCATGGAGTTGTCCACCTGCACGTCCTGCCACAGTCAACTCCCCAGGCCTCCCCCGTGCAAGGCCATACCTGAGCCAAGCCCAGTTGGGAGGACAGGCCTGTTAGGTTCAGTGCATGCTCGGTCTTATGTGGGCTTGTTCTTAAAGCAGCGAATCAGCAGCGTAAACACGGGGGCGGAAGGGAAGATGCAGCTCACCTATGTGTCTTACGTGGGCATGCCCAAAGTTCAGCAGTCTTGGCAGTCTGGATGGAGGAGAAGAGTTGCAGGCCCTCAGTCATTTCTACCCCTAGCCGCCAGGATCCTGAACCCACTTGCACTCTCATACACGACATTAATCTGTCCTTCTAGAAACCATGCTTGTTGTTCTAGAAACCAGAACCATGTGTAGGTTCTGATGCCCGAACTTGTGTCTGAGCCAGCCCAAGTACTTGCTCATCTCTTCTTTTCTGCACCTGGATGAGAAGGTTTCACCATTTTCGGCTTATGTACTTTTCTGGGCACAGATCTTGTCATAACCTGACACATCTCAAGGTTTTGGAGAGTGGAAATGTGCAGGAGTTTTACCCTAAGACTCAAAACTGCCTCTAGGTAAGCAAAGCTGGGCCCCATGGAGGTCTCCCACCCTTGGGAAGGCTTAAGGCCTAGACAGTGTCACCAAATTAGAAAAAAGCACGTATTGGAATTTGCATAATCAATATACAAGGCTCTAATGTCTATAAGGAGACTATATCCTCTCTGATGTGGTGTCTTTGTGCAGTGCACCACCTGCACAACTGTACACAGTGGCCTTGAGTCCAAAGTCACAGCAGGCCAAGTGGCCTCTTGTGGCCTTTCTTCTCAGCTCACAGCCAATATCACCTTTATCTTTCCATCCTGTTGCTTAGGAGAGGCCTGGTGGAAAAAGAGTCATTAGAGTCAGTGAGAAGCAAGAGTGTTTCAGTTATAATAAAACTGAAATATATAAATAGACATCCAATATATGTCCATTTTATTATTTTTAAACTTTGTTTTTTGAGTCAGTGTTAGGTTTGTAGAAAAAATTGAGCAGAAAATACAGAGTTCCCACCTATTCCCTCACCACCCCAAGTTGCCCTGTTATTAACATTTTATGCTAGTATAGTACATCAGTTGCAACTGGTGAGCCAACATTGATACATTAATGTTAATTGAAGTCCATGGTTTACATTAGCGTTCACTGTTAGTATTGCACACTCTGTAGGTTCTGACACATGTAGGATGACATGGATCCACCACTATATTATCATAGAGTAATTTCACTGCCCTAAAAATCCCTTGCCCTGCCCTCCCTTGCCTGGAACTCCTCACTACATTATTTTCTTACTCCTGCATTCCCTGCTCCCTACCAACACTGGCGATTCAGACCCCAACTTCATTCTCTTCTTCTATGGGCTGGAGGAGGAGCGGGAGGAGTGGAGAGGGGCTGGGAGCTCCCCTTGGACGCCAGCTCTCCTCAGCCTTTTGTCCTTTTCTCTGCTCACCCAATCTCCCTCTAGGAAGGAAATCAGCTGCACAAACCAAGAAATGCTAAGACTACTGCTTTCTTCACCCTCCTCCTCCTCCGGTGGCCATGGCACTCATTTAAGAAAAGCATCCAAGGCCAGGCGGTGGCTCACACTTGTAATCCTAGCACCTTAGGAGGCCCAGGCACGAGGATCGCCTAAGCCCAGGAGTTTGAGACCAGCCTGGGTAACATAGTGAGACCTTGTCTCTATAAAAAATAAACGAAATTAGCTGGACGTGTTGGTGCATGCCTACAGTCCCAGCTATTCTGGAAGCTCAGGTGGGAGGATTGCTTGAGCCTGGGAGGTAGAGGCTACAGTAAGCCAAGATCATGCCACTATACTCCAGCCTGAGTGACAGAGTGAGACTCTCTCTCAAATAATAAAAGTAAAATAATGGCTGGGCTCGGTGGCTCACTCCTGTAATTCCAGCACTTGGGAGGCCGAGGCAGGTAGATTTCCTGAGGTCAGGAGTTTGAGACCAACCTGGCCAACATGGTGAAATCCCATCTCTACTAAAAATACAAAAAAATCAGCTGGGTGTGGTGGCGTGGATCTGTAATCCCAGCTACTCGGGAGGCTGAGGCAAGAAAATTGCTTGAACCTGGGAGGCAGAGGTTGCAATGAGCCGAGATTGTGCCACTGCACTCCAGCCTGGACGACAGGAGGGAGACTCTGTCTCAAATAAATAAACATGGCCCGGCGCAGTGGCTCACTCCTATAATCCCAGCACTTTGGGAGGCCGAGGCGAGTGGATCTTGAGGTCAGGAGATCGAGACCATCCTGGCTAACATGGTGAAATCCCGTCTCTATTAAAGCTACAAAAAATTAGCCAGGTGGCACACACCTGTAGTCCCAGCTACTGGGGAGGCTGAGGCAGGAGAATCACTTGAACATGGGAGGTGGAGGTTACAGTGAGCCAAGATCATGCCACTGCACTCCAGCCTGGGTGACAGTGTGAGACTCCATCTCCTAAATAAACAAATAAAAATAAAATAAAACAAAAAGAAAGGCATTCAATAAAAACATAAGTCTTTTAATCTTGTGACGTATTAAAACGTTTATAAATACACATTTTACTATTTTATCTGAACACTGATAGAAAGTATCTACTTCATTGTATTGGCAAAGGAGGCTGGTTAAAAGTAGAGTTTGGGAATCCTGTTTTGCCTTGTGTAATTCTGATAAAGAGTTTCCATTAACCTAGTCAAACCATGTTCCTTGCCTTACACAAGGCAAAACAATTGGTTATCTTGCTTGTGATGCAAAGACAAAACTATGTGGACAGAATGATAGTCAAAATATTTAGGAACTTATAGGGCATTGGTGACTATTAGTCAGGATGCACTGAGTTATGATGCAGTAACAACCCCCAAAGTCTGAAAACACTGATTTCTTAGTCACATTACATGCTCCTCTGCATTTGCTGGGGTAATGGAGGTGAACAACTGGAGTGTTCTGCCAACTTCTATAAATCAGAAGGACGCTGGCCACGAAGCTAGCCTTCAATTAGACTGTGAAGAGGTCTGGAGAGGGACGTGGGCAGGGCTGGCTTTATGGGCATTAATTTGTATTTATTTATTTATTTTTTGAAATTGAGTCTCACTATGTTGCCCAGGCTGAAGTGCAGTGGCTCTGTGTGATCATAGCGCAGTACAGCCTCAAACTCTTGGGCTCAAGCAATCCTCCTGCCTCAGCCTTCAGAATAGCTGAGACGACAGGTGCATGCCACTATGCCCAGCCTATTGTTTTTGAACAAGGGCTCTGCATTTCCATTTTGCACTGCACTCTGCAAATGACTATATATAGCCATCGTGGCCCCAAAGGAGGGGCTGGGGAAGCCAGAATGATAGGAGGGCACTCTGGGAGAGAGGAGCAGCAATGATTTACCAACCAGCTGCAAGTGTTTCTGTCATTTAATAATTGACCTGATAACTAGTCCATATCAGCTGAACGTCAGCTCTCCACATGGGTGGGTTGACATGATAGACCCTGGAAGAGGCCCACATTCATTAAGACAATTATTTGGGGTTAATGTGATTGTTTTTGCTTGTTTGTTTTTGAAATGGGGTCTTGCTCTGTTGCTCAGAGTGGACTGCAGTGGGCTTAAGTGATCCTCCCACCTCAGCCTCCCAAGTAGCTGAGCGTGGACCACCATGCTCTTTTTTTCGGTAGCTGTCTGCTCAGGAACAAAGGAAAGGCAGTTTCTTGGATGACTCAGCTTTCAGCTTAATTTTTTCCTTTTGGCACAGTGAGTAGGAGTCCCAGGTTTTTATTTTCCTTTCATGGGAGAAAACTTTTGTTTGCAATCAGCATTATCATTTTTTATTACTCTGTGGTTGTTCTCTTTAAAAAAAAAAAAAGTCTCTTAGCCCAAGATTAGCAAGTATCCACATGCATGCTCCTGCATTCCCCTTCTCCCTCTCTTGTTTGCAAGGGTTGTCATGCAAGGGTTGTCATGACTAGTTAACTATATTACTGCTTCCAATTGGTCCTAGATTTGGCCACAGAAGCCTCCACACAACACTCCAGTTAGTCGCTGAGAACATAGCGGCCTGGGACGAAGGAAAGTGCTAGCGTTTAGTCAGATCCTGGTGAAGTGTTTCTTCCTTGGGACAGCCATGCTACAGATACTGTTGTGTTATAAAGAGTTTGTCTGGTCTTTGTTTTTGGATTCATGGGACAGAGTTTCTAAACCCTTGGAATTTTCTGAGTGGTAGAAGAGTCTTTGTTATTCCTGGGGAGCCCCTGGGATTACTCCTGAGTTTATGCTAAGAAAGTGAGTCATGGCAGGCCCATGGGGGCTGGCCAGGCTGGAAAGACCAACTATGTGATTAGAGGGTTGGAATTTGAACCTAGAGGGTAGGAAGCTGGATTTGAGTTTGAGCATATGACCAATGATTCACTCAATCATGCTTGTGTAATGAAACCCCGATAAAAACTCTAGCCACTGGTTGGGCATGGTGGTTCATGTCTGTAATCCCAGCACTTTGGGAGGCCGAGGCAGATCACCTGAGGTCAGGAGTTCAAGACCAGCCTGTCCAACATGGTGAAACCTCATCTCTACTAAAAATATAAAAATTAGCTAGGCAGGGTGACGCATGCCTGCAATCCCAGCTACTTGGGAGGCTGAAACTGGAGAATCACTTGAAACTGGGAGGCGTAGGTTGCAGTGAACTGAGATTGCACCACTGCACTCCAGCCTGGGTGACAGAGCAAGACTTTGTTTCAAAACAAAAACAAAAGCAAACAAACAAAACTCTAGACACTAAGGCTTAGGCAAACCTCCTGGCTGGTAAATACATTGATATGCTGGGAGGGCGATGTGTCCCTGGTTTCATGTGAGGAGGACATAGAAGCTCCATGTTTGGGACCCTCCCACACCTTGCCCTATGAGTCTCTTCATTTGACTGGCTCTGATTTTTATACTTTATAATACAACTAAAATCATAAGTGTAGTGCTTTCCTGAGTTCTGCGAGTCATACTAGCAAATTATCAAACATGAGGGTGTAGTAGGAACCCCTGAATTTACAGCCAGCTGACTAAAACTGCAAGTGGCCTGGGGACCCCCACACTTATGACTGGAATCTGAAGTGAGAGCAGTTTTGTTGAGGACTGCGTCCTTAACCTGTGGAGTCTGGTCCACTATGGATACCTAGTGTCGGAATTGCATTGCAGTATTGTAGATATCTAAGGCAAGGAGAAAGCCACACTTCCCTGTGACTGCCATGGTAGCAAGAGTGATGGAGATGAGGTGGTCTCTAGGGACAAAAAAAACCTTTGGGGACCACACTTGCCCCTTTAACCCAGACATTATACCACCACTGCCAATCTCAGGGGAGCTAGGCTTTAGTTATGAAATGTACTAAGTTTTCCCAGGCCTCAGTAGGTATAAATGAGGTCATAGTTATGACCTTATTCCTCGAGTTATTCCCTACATCAGCCCTACAAAAGTTCCTGTGCCCCATGAGAATTTCTGGGAGTGGCTTATATGTGCTCATGAACAAGTGTGGCCAGTGCCTTCTGAGGCCTATTAGACACTGCTGCTTCCACTGGATAATACTGCCTTGGTTATATTCTGTATACCCCTGGTCTTAATCAATTTGGAGCTGTTATAGCATAATACCACAGACTAGATAATTTATAATTAACAGAAATTTATTTCTCACAGTTCTGGAGGCTTGAAAGTCTAAAATCAGAATCTGGGGTCAGCATCTGGTGAGGGCCTTCTTGCTATGTCATCCCATGGTGGAAGGTGGAAGGGTAAGAGAGCACATGCAAGAGACAGCAAGGGACAAAGGGGGCCAAACTCATTTTTCCATTAAGAACTCACTCCCAACTCCGTGATAATGAATCTGCTCCCACAATAATGGCATTAATCCATTCATGTGGGTGAAGCCCTCATGACCTACTCACCTCTTAAAGTTCTCACCTGTCAGCACTGTTTCACTGGGGATTAAGTTTCCAACGTATGAACTTTGGAGAACATATTTAAGCTATAGTATTCCTCCAGACACTCCTCTCCACCCTCCTCTGCCATGCTAGGTGTCCTGAAATGCTGACCTTTATGAACTGCATTATCCAGGCTACTTTGCCCTAGCTTCTGGTCGGGTTCAGCCAATGAAAGGTACTGAAGGCAGGGTCTAGAGGAAAGTGAGGCCAGAGTATTTATATCCTGTTCTCTCTCTGCATGGATTGGTCTTATTCCCATAATAAAGGGTGCAACTTTTATCAAGTGGCCGATATTGTAACCACACCTGCCTTTGCCCCCTCGGATCCAGGGGAAGTAAAGACTTCCTGCTGTTGCTAGCTTTGTCAGGCTTCGCCACCCCTTAACCCACATCCCTGCAAGTGGTTCTTTACTACCTGCTCCTCAGACACCCAGTTTGAGATGCTGTTTGCTTCCTGATGGAAACTTGACCGCACAGACACCATTGCTATTTCTGTCCTAGCACATGTCCTCACGCCACTGTACCTCTCCCAGGCATCACCAAAAAGACTTCATGTCCTCGTGAAGCAGAACCGACATGGCATCCCTGCTGCACAGCCACCTGTAGCAACGAGGAAAGGAACAGCTCTCCCTGCTCAGCGTCACTCTGTTAGAGGAGTCTGAGGGGATGAACTGCTTGTGCTCCAATGTCTTCTAGGGTTTTTAGTAAAATGGCTCCTGCTGTTTTACCTGCATGAGGCTGTAGGAGGAGTCCTGAGTGGGGAGGTGCTGAGTTGGAAGGAGCCAAGAGACATGCTCTAGCAGAGAGGGCACTGCCTTGGGTACAGGTGCTGGGTCTGGGAGCTGACTCTGCCACTAAAAGGCCATGAGATCGTGGACAAGTCACTCTCATTTTCAGGCCCCTGTTTCCCCACCTGTATCACGGGGGCTAGACTCAGTGATTCGCAGGCTGCTCTGGGCCCCCAGCCTTACTTCAGCCATAGTAGCTCCTGTTTAGTCTATTTTAGAATGTGGGCTTTTGTGAAGATTTCCTTTAAGGAATGGGTTCCACTGTTTTAAAAATGCTTGGGAACAACTGGATTAGAAGATCTAAGTTCCTGTCCAACCCCTACGTTTTTTAGCATAAAACCCATCTTGTTTCTTCCCCACTGTGCCAAGGAAGCACTGGTTCCATGAATTAATGGAAAATGGATGATTAAAGGCCCGTCTCCTGCCAGGCTTTCTGCCATGGCAAATCTACCAAGACTGGGTAAAAGGTTTTGCTTCACATCCATCCTCAGCACCTTCTTACTTGCTTCTGCCACTATTCCTAGGCATAGAAAAGAAAGGGAAATTTTAAATCCATTGCATAAAATGCAAACCAGCCTAGTAAACAAAAATGCCAAAAAGATGGTAAGGAATAAATCATTGTGCCTTTGCCGCCTTTACAAACTGACCTTGGGAGCTCTGCAAAGGCTCGACTTATAGCAGTGGAAGCTGGCAGCCCTCAGTAGTTCAGCCCAGATGTTTGGTGCTAGAGAGAATTACAGAGCGGTGGTTAATAGCTGGGCTCTGGGGCCAGACAGATATGGGTTCAAATCCTTGTGCTATTATTTACTAACTGGGTGATCTTGGTTAGATGTGCTGGACTCTAAAATCATCATTGTCATCATATCTATTTTATTGAGTTATCAAGAGGACTGGGAATGAGTTAATACATGCACAGTGTTTAGCACAGTGGCTGGCACAGAGAAAATACCCAATAAATCAGCTCTTTGATGTTACTGTCATTAGACTTACTATTCCCATTGGCTTCCAGGAAGCTTAGCGATCAGAGATCAGTTGAATATTCAACTAAAAAAATCCTCCCAGGTGTCATTTACTTCCTCTCCGCTTCTATTTATAGCATCTTTTAAGATAGTCATCGTTTATTGAGTGCTTATTATGTGCCAGTACTTACAGACACTACTCAACACTTAGCACGGTGCTTAGGGTATTGGAAATAAATGGTGGCAGAATAAATGAATGATCTTACACAAACTCCCAGAAACCCTAAGAAGTAGGTATCAGGATCTCAATTATAGTAGCCATTTTTTTTGTTATTATTGTTGACGTCTGAGACTGCTTCCTGATTGTGGGGAATCTGCCCTTGTGTGAGGGTCTCATCTTGGATGCTGAGAAAGTGAAAAACTCCCCTGGACCTCTGGTAGCGGGAACACAGATATAAAAACCAAGTACGGCTGATCAGATCCTCATCTGGTACTTTAAAATCTAGACTGGGCTGGGCGCAGTGGCTCACATCTGTAATTCCAGCACCTTGGGAGGCTGAGGTGGGTGGATTACCTGAGGTCAGGAGTTCAAGGCCAGCGTGGCCGACATGGTGAAATACCATCTCTACTAAAAATACAAAAAAATTAGCTAGGTGTGGTGGCGTGTGCCTGTAATCCCAGCTACTCAGAAGGTGAGGCAGGAGAATCACTTGAAATGAGGAGGTAGAGGTTGCAGTAAGCCAAGATCACGCCATTGCATTCCAGCCTGGGTGACAAGAGCAAAACTCCATCTCTAAATAAACAAATAAATAAATAAATAAATCTATACTGAAAAATGTAATTGATATTCCTTCTGGGGCTGATGGCAAAGCATTGGTGGCACTGGGGCCAGAAGTGTCCAGGGCCAAGTAGTGACCGCAATGCCAGCAGAGGGCCCAGTGTTCACCTACATACAATCCATTTTGGAAGGAGGTAAGGTCTTGTAAATAACATCATATGGCATTAGTTTGGCAAGAGTTTCTACATCTTGCCAGCCCATGACTTTACCAGCATTCCTTTTCCTTCTGTAGTTTGTGGGTTCCCTTGAAACTTAATCGTGACTTACGGCAATGGAAGCTGGCAGCCCTCAGTAGTTCAGCCCAGATGTTTGGTACTAGAGAGAATTACAGAGCAGTGGTTAATAGCTGGGCTCTGGGGCCAGACAGATATGGGTTCAAATCCTTGTGCTACCATTTACTAACTGGGTGATCTTGGTTAGATGTGCTGAACTGTAAATCATCATCATCATCATATCTATTTTACCGGGTTATCATGAGGACTGGGGGTGAGTTAACACAGCTACAATGTTTGGCACAGTGGGGCTCTCTCAAGTGACTCCTGCTGCCAGCCCCTCAGCAGCCCTTGTTGCCTCTAAGAAGATAAAGCAAGACCTGTCCTGCTTCTCTTCCTCCCATTCTTTTCCTGCCCATTTTATGCACAAATCATGCCAATCCAGGGCAGTTGACTCTCTTCTGTTGAAAATGAAAACCTTAGAGTGAGTCTTGCTGGCACATATGTGTGTGCTTGGGTTGAAGACTGATTCATAAATCGTCCTTAAGAAAAAAATAAAGCCTCTGGGCAAGCTGGCAAAGGCTGGCTTTCATTTATTTAGTTTTTTTTTCTCACCTTCTTGATCCCCTGCCTTGCTCCAGAAATGTGTTAGGCCTCATGGGGAATACTGACAAATGCACATACAAAATAAGGAAAAGAATGATGAATTTTGAATTAGGATACCTGGGTTGGAACCCTGGCTTGGTCACTTAGTATCTGCAAAAACTTGGGTAGGTTACCTAAGCTTTCCTAAGCTTCAGTTTCATTATTTGTAACATGAGCTCAGCAGTGCTCATATTCTATGGACTGTGGGGAAGTTTCAGTAGGAATGCATCTAAAAGCCCCCATCAAAGTGGCTCGTTCAAAGAACCCTCCCATAAATGTGTGTTGCTATCAACTGAAAGTCCCCCAGATGGTAAGGTCCACAAGGATGATGCCCACACTTCCAGCTACCAGGGGTAAGTACATGTGAGAGTTGGGGTACATGGCAACACGGGAAAACCTATTTGTAATTGTGTTATGTTGGTTTCAATCAGTCAAGTATCTTTTTCTATCTCCTGGCAAGCATGCTTGTCAAACAGAGCATGCAGGGACCCTGAGCAACCAGGACTGTTGGCATAAGAAGGGGGTGAGCAGAGGACGGGGGAGCCAGAGAAAAGATGCTAAAAGGATGCAAACAAGCTTGACCCATCACTCAAAGTTGCCTAATAGTCCCTGAATCCAGGTGCCTCATGGCCTTAGGAGGGCCAAAAACACTCAGGGGTTGGGATGGAAGCTTCACGGTGCTGGTGTTAGGAGACCTGAGTTCCATTCTTGTCTTTGACATTTATGAGGTGTATAAACTAGGAGTGTATAAACACATCAGCTCTCTGAGCCTTAGTTTTATGTACTGTAAAGTGGGAGAAATAATACCTCCCTCACAAAGGCATAACAGGACAGGTGTGGTGGCTCATGCCTGAAATCCCAGCACTTTGGGAGGTCAAGGTGGGTGGATCACCTGAGGTCAGGAGTTCGAGACCAGCCGGGCCAACATGGTGAAACCCTGTCTCTACTAAAAATACAAAAATTAGCCAGACGTGGTGGCAAGTGCCTGGAATCCCAGCTATTCGGGAGGCTGAAGTAGGAGAATTGCTTGAACCTGGGAGGCGGAGGTTGCAGTGAGCTGAGATCATGCCACTGCACTTCAGCCTGGGTGACAGAGTGAGATTCCATCTCAAAACCAAAACAAAACAAAACAAAGGCATAAACAATAAACAAGAGGTTGATTTTTTGGTAACAGCTTTATTCCAATATAATTCAAGTACCATAAAACTCACCACCTCCCTTTTATTTTGAAACAGGATCTCACTCTGTCACCCAGCCTGGAGTGCAGTGGCATGATCACTGCTCACTGCAGCCTCAACCTCCTAGGTTCAAGCAATCCTCCCACCTTAGCCTCCCGAGTAACTGGGACTATAGGTGCACACCACCACACTCAGCTGATTTTTAAATTTTTTTGTAGAGACAGAGTCTCATCATGTTGCCCAAGCCAATCACAAATTCCTGAGCTCAAGCAATCCTCCTGCTTGGCCTTCCAAAGTGCTGGGATTATAGACATGAGCCACCGCACTTTTAGGGTCAAAAATCACCCTTTTAAAGTTTGCAGTTCTGTTTGTGTGTGTGTGTGTATGTGTGTGTGTGTGTGTGTGTGTGTGTGTGTGTATTCACAGAGTTGTGCAACCATCACCACTATCTCATATTAGATAGAACATTTTTATAACTCCTAAAAGAACCAGTACCCATTATCAATCACTCTCCATTCTCCCTCCGGAGAGACTGACTTTAAGCTGTTTAGTGCCATGCCCATTTTGATTCATATAGATAACAGTTGATCATTGCTACACAATAGTCAATAGTCTGCACATAAGTAATATCACAATGATTCTTCAGACTTAGTAAGAGCTGGCTGGAGAACTGTGTCAGGAATAAGTTCAGCAGGGGAATGGCAGAGATAAAGAGCCTTAAAGAACAGTTTGTTTCTCTCTCATAGAACAGTCCAGGTAGCTCATAGCTCCATCTTCCCTAGGGCAGGAACAGCTTCCTCAGGATACAAAATGTCAGCTAGAGATCCAGCTATTATATCCTTGTTCCAGACAGCAGGATGAAGGAAGAGATGAAGATTGCATGCCCTTGGCTTTTAAGGAAAGGCCTCCGAAGCTGCCACAAACACGTCTACTAACTTTTTTTTTTTTTTTGAGACAGAGTCTTATTCTCAGTCACTTAGGCTGAAGTGCAGTGGAGCGACCTCGGCTCACTGCAGCCTCTGCTTCCTAGGTTCAAGCAATTCTCCTGTCTCAGCCTCCTAAGTAGCTGGGATTATAGGTGCCCGCCATGATGTCTGGCTAATTTTTTTTTTTTTTTTTTTTTTTTTTTTTTTTTTTTTTTTTTTTAGTAGAGACCGGGTTTCACTATGTTGGTCAGGCTGGTTTCAAACTCCTGAGGTCAAATGATCTGTCTGCCTAAGCTTCCCAAAGTGCTAGGATTACAGGCATGAACCTCTGCACCTAGCCACTTCTACTGACATCTAATTGACCAGAACTCACTAGTATGCTCACATCTAGCTGTAAGAAAGGCTGAGGAATTTAGCCTTATTGCAAACAGCCAGTTAAAAATTGGGGTTTGTATTAATATGAAAGAAAAGACCAGGTATTTGGTAGATGTATCAGTCAGCAAATGCTATAATAATTCTGCATAACAGCTGGGCGTGGTGGCTCATGCCTGTAATCTCAGCACTTTGGAAGGCCAAGGTGGGTAGATCACCTGAGGTCAGGGGTTCGAGACCAGCCTGACCGACATGAGAAACCCCATCTCTACTAAAAATACAAAATTTGCCAAGCATGGTGGCGCGTGCCTGTAATCCCAGCTACTCAGGAGGCTGAGGCAGGAGAATCATTTGAACATAGTGGGCGGAGGTTGCAGTGAGCTGAGATTGCACCATTGCACTCCAGTGTGGGCAACAGAGCAAAACTCCATCTCAAAAAAAAAAAAAAAAAAATTCTGCAAAACAAACCATGAGCATACAATAAGCTTTTGTCTTCCTTGCTCTCAGGGCTGTAAGTTGGCTGGGAAGTTCTGCATCAGGCCATGGGGCTGCTGGGCTTGGATTTAGGCTCCAAGCTGGCTCATGTCTATCTGTCTCCCCAGTGTCGTTGGACCAGCACTACCAGGACACGTTCTTCATTTTTTTTTTTTAAGAGACAGGGTCTCACTCAGTCACCTGGGCTGGGGTGTAGTAGTGCAATCACGGCTCATTGCAGCCTCAACCTCCTTGAACTCAAGCAATCCTCATACCTCAACCTCCCAAGTAGCTGCGACTACAGATGCATAACAACATGCCCAACTAATTTTTTTTTTTTTGGAGAGATGGGATCTTGCTATATTGACCAGGCTGGTCTTGAACTCCTGAACTCAAGGAATCTTTCCATCTCAGCCTACCAAAGAGCTGAGATTATAGGCATGAGCCACCACACAGAGCACATTCTCTTCATGGCAACTGGCAAGAGCCCAGGAAGTTAGCAGAAACACATGATGCCTTTTCAGGCTTCTTGAGTCACCCCTTTTCACACTCCATTGACCAAAACAAGTCACATGGCCAAGCTAACATCAATGGCGGAGGAATACTGCACTCACGCCAATGGAGAGCACTGCAAAATCACATAGCAAAGGGTGTGAGTGTAAAATTCTAACACCGGAAGTGTCTGCAGAATGATAAACAATGATTCATTTATGCAGAGGACAATCAAGATTGCCAGGAAATTCAATGTCTGCAGTATTGGTCCCTGGAGACCTCCCAGGAACCTGCTGCTGCTGCTGTCCTAGAATTCAGCTCCTGGTCTAGCTTCCCAGTTCTGATAATCCCACTTCCCCAGTGACAAATTAAGCTAGTCCAGCCTCTCACATAAGCTTTTTAGGCCACAGTCCCTAGTTTCAGCTTAACCAGACACCTGCAGCCTTTTCTCTGAGGTTTCACCAAGACAAACAAAGAGGTTCAGGATGCCTCTAAGGGAGAAGGAAAGTAGGAAAAATCATTTGGGAAAAATTCAGAGGGCAGAAGCAGCCTCCCTGAAAAGTTACTGCAACAGACAAAAATAAATCAACATGGGGAAAACAAGACAAAACTCAGGCTGCACCTGGACAGATAAAACAGGATCCTACTCAGAAGTTCTTTGTTCTTTGTCTAAAGAGCAGGCTCCCGGGAAAAATTTTTCTCCCCTTTTCAGGTAGATATATGGTGAGAACTTGCACAGAGGGGAGGGAGGCTTACCTAAAACAAACTCATAATTATACAAACGAGAAGCTGCGCTTTGTGCTTACCTACAGACATACCCACAGCTGCATGAGATTAAGGGGCATGGCACAGACAGCTTTACTGATAAGAGAAATTACTCAAACTGCTACAGAGATGAGAGGGGTTTCTTATAAAAACTTTTGGATTCAGCTATTACCCAGCAATCCACTTAGACTTCTCTCTCTGTTGCGGAGAGCCTTTTTACTTTCACTTACTAAACTTTGGCTCCAACGCTGCCTTTGTGTCCACATTCCTTAATTTTCTTGGACGTAGGACAAAGAACCTGGGCTACCAGTTCAGACAGTGAGAAACAGCTACGTTAAGGTGCATTGGTGAGACTGCAACACCATCTCTGTGGGTCCAGCAGCCATTTTCCTCTGTCCCAGTTCCTTGGGGGTCAGCCAGAGTCAGACCCTTTTTGACCTGTTTTTCCTGTTCAATTTCCCCAAACACAAAAGCTTCATCATGTCACTTTCTGTTACTATTGGGCCTGAAGATACAACTACAAAAGAGTAAAAGCCCAGGCAACTTGGCCCTTGAGTTACAAAGAATTCTGTTTATCTTCCCTGGGGTAAGACTAAGTCTACAGCAGTAAAAATTGAGAACTCAGATTAGATTTTCAAAGGCCCACCGTTCCTTAGTTTACATTCTTAATGAATCACCCTCCTTAATTGTAATCAGTGAAGCTTAAGGCAAATTTCCAAAAGGTCTGGTCAAACTTTTGATGTAAATAACCTTTAATGTATCTATTTCAATTTTACTTAGTACGCTTCCATTAGTAACGTGAAGAAGCATTTTCTGGGTACAACCCAAAGTTAGCACCAATTATGAAATCTACTGGTTAGTGCAGCGAATTGAACAGTTACTTTTGTTGTTTTTTTCGGACAGGGTCTTGTTCTGTCACCCAAGCTAGAGCGCAGTGGTGCCATCTCAGCTCACTGAAACCTCTGCCTCCTGAGCTCAACTGATCCTCCCACCTCAGCCTTCCCAGTAGCTGGGAATATAGGCACATCCCACCACGCCCTGCTACTTTTTTTTTTTTTTTTTGTAGAGATGGGGTTTTGCCATGTTGCCCAGGCTGGTGTCAAACTCCTGGTCTCAAGTGATCCACCTGCTTCAGCCTCCCAAAGTGATGGTATTACAGGCGTGAGCCACCACACTCAGCCAAAATGGTTACTTTCAATAACAGCTGTGGACACCCCCTCCTCATGGAAGTTGTTTTAATGTAGTCTTTGAACAGCTTAGAAATTAAAACTGATTTCAAAACAAACTTTCAGGAAGGTGACATAAAAAACAAGTCACAAGTTTGTTATTTTTTTCCCCTTCCTCCCTCCCTCCCTCCCTCCCTTCCTTCCTTCCTTCCTTCCTTCCTTTTTCTTTTTCAAGACAGAGTTTTGCTCTTGTTGCCCAGGCTGGAGTGCAATGGCACGATCTTGGCTCACTGCAACCTCCACCTCCCAGGTTCAAGTGATTCTCCTGCCTCAGTCTCCCAAATAGTTGGGAGTACAGGCATCTGCCACCACACCCAGCTAATCTTTTGTATTTTTAATAGAGACAGGGTTTCACTATGTTGGCCAGGCTGGTCTTGAACTCCTGACCTCAAGTGATCCACCCACCTTGTCCTCCCAAAGTGCTGGGATTACAGGTGTGAGACACCACTCCCAGCCTTTTTAAAAAAATATAGTTAAACATACATGTATCTTATGACCCAGAAATTCCACTTGTAGGTATTTTTACCACAGACAAATAAAACCTTATGACCATCCACCCTACACAAAATCTTGTATATAAATGTTCACAGCAGCTTTATTCTTAGTAGCCAGAAACTAGAAAACTCCAAATGTAACATCCATCCATAGGTAAATGGATAAACAAATTGTGGAATATACATGCAATGGAAAAGTATTCCACAATAAAAAGGAAGGGACTGCTAATATACTCAACAACATAGATGAAGCTCACAGATGTTACGCTGCATGGAGGAAGCTAGACATAGAAGACTGTACACTGTGTGATCCCATTTATATGACATTCAACAAAAGACAAAACCAACATATGGCGATAGAAATTAGAACAATTGGTATTGATTGGAAAAGGACAAGAGGGAACTTTCTAGGCGATGAAATGCTTTGTATCATAATTGGGGTAATGGCTACACACTGTATGCATTTTCTAGCAATCATCAAACTCTGTAGGTTAGATCTGAGCATTTCACTGTATATAAATTATACCTCATTTTTAAAACTCTTTTTTTTTAAGTTGGGCTATTTCCTCAAATGTTCTAACAATAAACTGAGCAGATCTGTGACCTGAGTGTTAAAGGGGCACTGGTGACCTTAGTGGTGGAGAGGTGGTTTGTCACATGTGGTCAGCAGCCAGCTGGCAACATTTTCAATTTGTGCCAGTTAATCATTTGTGAAAGAATTTTCTGAAAATGGAGTATGAGGCACATCCAATTAGGTCCATAAAATAATTATGCAAGTGGGTCTCAGGCTCTGCTCAGTAAACACAAAATGTTATCCTGGGTGAATTTCATGTTGTGGTTCCATGACGCTCCCTGGCAGAGGAGCAGGGCCTGTCCAAGCCCTCAGTCCCTGGGTCTGGAGAGGCTGTGACATATTGGCTAGACAGAGCACCTCTGCAGCTCCAGGTGAAACACAAGGTTCAGAAGGTGCCACAGGGTTGGAGGAGACCATGGGTCTCCTGTTGGCTGGGGAGGTGGAAAGAGCTCTGGACTGATAATCAATAAATCCAATAAATAAATCCAATAACCTGATCCAGGAATCAATCTGAGGCTCTGCTACCACTCCACAGCCAGAGAGAAACAGTGATGTGACCTTGGGAAATGTATTTGTCACCTGTCCTCCATCCTGGGCCTCGGGGCCTCAGGGCTCCTGGAACAGGATGTTCATGATGACTCTCCCTGACCCAAATCCTTTATAATCTCTGGGCTGCCATCCCTGCCAAGAAGAGCAGAAATCTCCCTTGTGTTGAAGGCCTTGCTTTGTTTGATGTGGCCTGGGACTGACCCGGGCCATGAGTTTACCCCCACATGCTCGATTGGGCAAGCTCTGTCTGGCACAGAGATATACCAAAAACAAAAAACAAAACAAAAACGGTGCATAAGTTGCAAAGGAACCTGAGGAGCCCTTTCTCCCTTTTTTGCTAAATTTTCTGTCTTCAGAATGTGCTTCCTTCCCACCCCGCAGAAGGAAGACGCCCTCCCAATCAGGCAGGATAATCACTGGGGCTCTTACTTCCTCCTCTGTGTTTCTGTCCTGCTGGCTGCTGGTGGTCCCAGCCAGCTCTCCCGTTCACTCTGCCCACTTGGATGACCACATACAGTGAACTTCCAGGACTTGGCTAAGGGAAGGTCCCCTCCATTCTTTTCTCTCTCAATCACCATCTCCTCAGTCTCATCCAGAATACTCGCCTCAGTACCTTCATAATGCATGCCACACATACATGCACACACACATAGGCACATACAACCACAACCGCACCTACACACTATATCCATGACATATAGCACAAATACACACTAAACTGCCCCTCACACCGCACGTACCCTTACAGACCACATATAAATACCCATCACACACATACACATTCTTACCATGCATAATGGGACACCAAACACAAATTCTCTCTCTCAATCTCACACACACACACACACACACACACACACACACACACACACACAGAGCTATTGTCTGGGGCAGAAGCTAAGTCAGTACCAGCTTCTGTCCTTCTCCATCCTATAGTGTTTCTCAAACCCCAGGTCCCAGGGAAATGTCACAGAGGCTGATTGTCTTCCTGTCTCAACCATGAATCGGCTAATATGCATCAGTGCTGCTACTTTGGGCAACCGGCAGAAGAGCTGTCCTCCTAAGTGCTCAACACACTCCACTCTGTACAATCCGGCCAGTGATCGTGGTTGCTGATCACTTCAGGGACGTCATTGGTGGAATAAACATTGCACACAGGTAGGAGACACAACAGTTGCATTATTGATTGTTAAAATATTGAAACACTCTGTACCAGTTAATAAAACACCTGCTGTCCCTAACCCCCTGAAGGTCCCACCCCTGTTGCTTTGGCCTCTCTTCTAGGCCTTGCCAGGATTCACTAAATAAAGTGTTAATGCGCCTGGTACAAGGTGTAGACAATACAAGGTGGAGCCAGGGTAGTGTGGACCAGCAGTGAAAGGGGCTGTGTTGAACAGTCATTCATTAATTCCTCCTCCAAAAAGTATGTGTGGGACATCTATGTGCAGACGCTGCTGACCACTCAGGATCCAGCGGCAGAAAGTGAGAAGGCAATTAAGAGTACAGAGTGAAGAATTCTGCAATGGGGAAGTGTCCACACGCTGCAGGAGCCGAGGGCGGGGGCACTAACTCAGACTTGGAGGGCTCCAGAAATGCTTCCCACAATGCAAGTGGTCAAGTGGACACCTAAACAAGTCAAAGTCATTCTAATGCGGGAGAGGGGTGCGGAAATTAAATTTGTCTTCTTTTCTTTAGTATAAGCAAACTTCCCTGAGCCCCTACCCCTCACTTTGTTCTACAGGTTTTATGAGTGTATAGATTTCTGTTCTCTGTAACTGATAATTATGGGTTTCTGTTTCTCATCTAAGCAACACAGTGAAGGTCATAAGAAATGCCTAAGCAGGCTGGATTTCAACCATCATAGTGAAGGGCACAAGAGATAAGCCTGTACCAGGATCCTTGAGTCTCTCAGATAACACCATCTGGGCTCCATAGCAAAAGTCATATGTAAGCCTGAGCTATGTGCCTGTCATTTCTTAATAAACTGCCTTTGTTCTGCATCTGCAAGCCTGCTTCTGTGCCACTGCATTTCACTTATAAAATTCAAGCCCTGTCTTAGTTCGGGCTCAGTTTTAGGATGCAAATCCGCTGAGCCGGTGCACCTAAATAAAATCCTCCTGTTTCATCCATTGGTCTTTCCAGTTTCCTGATCCCTGCCACAGTTCAAGTAAAGAAGGATGGGGCAGGGTGCAGTGGCTGTAATCCCAGCACTTTGGGAGGCTGAGGTCAGTGGATCATCTGAGGGCAGGAGTTTGAGACCAGCCTGGCCAACATGGTGAAACCCTGCCTCTACTGAAAATACAAAATTAGCCGAGTGTAGTGGTGCATGACTGTAATCCCAGCTACTTGGGAGGCTGATGCAGGAGAATCTCTTGAATCCAAGAGGCAGAGGTTGCAGTGAGCCGAGATTGCACCGTTGCACTCCAGCCTGGGCAACAAGAGAGAAACTTCATCTCAAATAAAAAAAACAAAAACAAACAAACAAAAAAAACAATGGGGAAACCGGTGTCCTAGAGGAAGGAACAGCATGTGCAAAGGCCCGGAGGCAAGAGAGAACCCTATTTGTTCAAAAACCAGAAAAGAATTGATCCATATCTGGATGCTTAGAGCATAGGAGGAAAGGAGGAAAGTGAGGGTAGCATGGGTAGGGGCGGGGAGCACAGAGGCAGGCATGTTTCCTAAAGCAACAGAACAGGTAAGTCCAGAACAAAGGCTCTGAGTGAAGACTGCTCAGGTGACTCTTGGCTCACCACTTCCTAGCTATATGACCCTTGGGAAAGTCACTCAGCTTTTTCTACCTCAGTGGAATCACTCTAGTGCTTATTTCCCAAGGAGGGTGGAGACAGGTAATGCATGTAAGGCACTTGGAATTACCTGGCATGTGATACCTATCAATTCATATCAGCATTCTTGAGAACTTAAACCCCTCCACAAAGTCCAGGATGGTCCCAGAGTAGGGAATAGTCCTGGGGGCTGCAGGTTGGTGCAAGGAAAGCTGGCCCACTGCCTGTTACCCTTAAAAGAAATACTCAGTGTGAAATGGAAAACTATGTTCCTCATATCACCAGGATAACCATGGTCCTCTTTGCAATAGCATTTTAAAAGTTGCAACATGGTTTTGACAAACTTGCTTGTCAATGTCTTAAATTTTATCCTTGAGAAGAGGGCAGAGTATCCTCCTTTTCACTGAAAATGAAATGTAGGCTCTGCCTGGGAAGTCTGGTCCCTGGAATAAGCCGGGTCCTCTGGCTCATCAGTCCCACATGAGCTAGAAGGCTCAGCTCCTGCCCTATTCCCACTCCCACCCTCCCCCACCGTGCCAAACCCAGCAGGATGGCTTCCTGGGCAACTCCACCGTGGGCACGCCCCCTGGCCCTCAGAACTGCTGCCTGGAGTATTCATTGGCCTCCCCGGAGGTCCCCAGTTACCAGGACACGGCTGTGTCATAGGGATGGCTTCTCCAAAGACAACTTGACGTCTCCTCTGCAGGGGTGTCCCTGACACAGCAGCTGCCCATTGCACCCCCCAGCACCCACTCCGTCTTTGCATGGGCTTGTCACTCCAATCTCAGCAATCTTCTCAAGGAGCAATAATCTTGGCTCAGCTCTTATCATACTGGACTAATAAATGGGGGTGCTTGGGGAGGCCCCTACCTTTCCACAGAGTCCACACATCACTTCAGGTGAGTGTGGGAATCAGGTTTGGAGATCCACACTCGACAGGCTTATCTAAATCGTTGAGTAGCTCTTGGGCAATGTGGAGCTCCCTTTTCCAGCCCTCCCTGCTCTCCTTCCCCATATGTAGAATTCATAGTTATAGCGAGTGTGAGGATGGACAGGCCCATACTCATGACTACTATGTCAGAGGCCACATAGACACAGGGCTCCTGGCAAGCTCCAAGCTGACCACAGGTTGCTTTCCAGCCAAGCCTTCCTGCTGTCCCAGCCAAGCTTCGCTGGTTCCTTCCCAACCAAGGAAACTTGCAGGAAACCCACTGACCAGAGACCTTAACACGTGGCCTTAGAGCTGATTTAGAAACTGGAGAGTGAAGGCATGGAGTGGAAAAGACTAGCAGTCAGGCCTGTGAAGGTGGAGTTAGGGGAAGTAAGATTCCCTAAGGAGGAAAAACTGGAGCTGCTGTTTCTCCATTGGAGGCTGGCATTACCTTTGGTCAATCCGTGTGTGCTCTGCCACTTTTCACTTGGGTGTCCTTGGACAAGTCATGGTCAATTCTCTGAGCTTCCATTTTCTCAGCTATAAACCAGGTTATTAGTGATAATAATAGTAATAGTAATACCTTTACCATTGTTTAAAGAGTTAAAGAAAATAATGCGGGAGGCTAAGATGGGCGGATCACCTGAAGTCAGGAGTTCGAGACCAGCCTGGCCGACATGATGAAACCTCGTCTCTACTAAAAATACAAACCTTAGCTGGGTGTGGTGGTACGTGCCTGTAGTCCCAGCTACTCAGTAGGCTGAGGCAGGAGAATTGCTTGAACCTGGGAGGCAGACATTGCACTGAGCGAAGATGGCACCGGCTTTAGCTTGAGCGACAGAGTAAGAGTCTGTCTCTAAAAAAAAAAAATGCAAGTAAAAGCAATGCAAATGGCAACATGTTAGAGGACTGTTTGTTTCTTCTTCTACCTTTCTAGTAATGTCCTCATTTTTTTCTTCTTTTTATTCAACATTTGCCCAGTTCAAGTTTCTCTACTTGTAAGAAATGTTCTAACTTTTTTGCCCCACAGTGATTCTGACCTTTCCCAAGGCATTTAGTAAAGTAATGACCACATAATGTTGTTTGTTTTGTAATTCTTTTATCTGTTAGCTTATCTCCCATGTGATGCTCCTTGGGGTGAGGAATTGTGTCTTTACTCTTCTAGTGTGTCTGTGGTTCCTAGCACTGTGCCAGACACACTATGGTTAATCAATAACTACTTGCTAACCGTGCATTTGCAATGGATAAATATACAATTACAGATATGTAACTTTATATCATTAGTTTATCAGGATTTGGTTAGTTTATATGAAAGTTGTTTGGAAACTGCGCAGAATAATCAAAAAGAGTAGTTGGACTTGAGCAATTATTTGGGTCTTGGTTAAGGACGGGTTTCTAAAAGAATTTATTGTGCGTATGTGCACAAGGTAACCCCAGGGAGCAGGCCTGCAGGAAATACAGCCAGGGCCCACAGGACCTGGGGAAGCCACACAGCTTTTCATTCTCTGGCTCTTTCTCTCTCTCAATCCCTCCTCCCTGTGTTCCTCATCTCTGCCTCTCTTAGCTTGTTTTGTAGGCCTTGAATATCTCCTAATCTGGAATAACTCTTTGTTTTGGGTTATCATGGTACCAAAAATGGCCTCAACTGTCCCTGATTATACAACTCCAGTGGGCCACATTACTTAACTTGTTTCTGTGTCTCTTACTTCAAATTCCAGAGAGAGAGAATCTGACTGCTCAGCTTGGATCAGTTCCCTCCTCTGCTTCAATCAGTTGTGACCAGGGAATAGGTCCCCCAGGAAAACATGGCCATTCAGGCAGCACCATCTTCCTGGGGCCGTGGGGTCCCTCCCAAGTAAGAGGCCTGGCTGTAAAGGGCCACCCTGTGGAACACACTCAATTCCCAGCCACTCAGGCCCCAACGACCACTCACTCTCCATGCAGTCATTGACTTAGGGCCATTCATTTCAACAATAATTTTTTTGGCTGCTCTGTACCTTCCCAGAATACCTGAAGCCTTGGAAAGGGAAAGGAAATCTTGAAATATAATGGTCCTGACTTCAAAGATCTTTTTCTAGTGATGGGGATTCAACCATTGGACAGACGGGCCAGTTATAGGCTAGAACATGAAGTAACTATGGTAATTTCATGGCAGAAATGTGGGAACAGAGGCTTGAAAGATAAGCCAACAACAGTGGGTGGAAATCAGCAGCTCTCTTCAGCTATCAGATTGGCAAATATTAAGAAGAATGGCAACATGCAATACTGGCAAGGTGTGGGGAAACAGGTACTGTCATGCACTGCTGATGGGAGTGAAAAATGAAGCAATGCTGCTGTAGGCTACCTGGCAATCTCTACCAAAATAGTAAATGTCATTCCCTGATCCAGAAATTTATGTAACTACAGTCAGCTCTCCAGATCCGGGAGTTTATGTAAGTACAGTCGGCTCTCCAGATCCCCGGGTTCTGCATCTACAGATTCAGACAATCTCAGATCACAAATATGCACTTAAAAAAAAAAAAACTGTGTCTGTTCTGAACATATCAGACTTCTTGTCATTTCCTAAACAATACAGTATACCAACAATTTCCATAGAATTTACATTATACTAGGTATTATAAGTAATCTAGAGATGATTTAAAGAACACTGGAGGATGTGCGTAGGTTACAAGCAAGTACTATGCCACTTTATATCAGGAACTTGAGGATGCAGGAATATTGGTATCCATGAGGGGTCCTGGATCCAAGCCCCCATGAATACCAAAGGACAGGTTCAAAGATGTTTGTATATATATGTGAATGCAATGTTGTTCAGGGGAGGGAAAAAACACACTTAAATGGCAAACGAGCTTGCTTAGATGGATTATAATATTATAGAATACCATAAACTATTAAAATAATGAGGTAGCCCTATACTGGCATTTAAAGATAACCTGTATGTATTGTTGCATGGGGAAAAAACCAGGTGATAGGACAGCAATTCATGTAGGATTTGATTTACATAAAAATTTTCACGTTCAACTCTATGGACATTAGACACAGACTGGGAGAAGTTACCAAAATGTTAAAGGCAGGCTAAGATTTCAAATAATTGCTGCTTTTGCCTTTATATTTTCTGTATTGCTTGAATTTGCATTTATTTTCATAATCAGAAAACTCAACAAAGCCAGCTTCCCCCTACCTTTGTCCTTTTTAAAAATAAGGCTCTCATTTTCGAATAGTTTTGTATTTACGGAAAACTTGAAAAGATGGTGCAAAGTTCCCATATACTCCATGCCCAGCTTTCCCTATTATTAACATCTTATATTACACGGTACATTTGTCACAATTAATGAACCTATATTGATGCATTATTAACTAACACACATGCTTTATTCAGTTTTGTCATTGTTGTTGTTGAGACAGGGTCTTGCTGTCCCCAAGTGCACTTGTGCAATCACAGGTAACTGCAGCCTCAACCTCCTGGGCTCAAGCGATCCTCCCACCTCACCCTCCTGCGTAGCTGGGACTATAGGCACATGCCACCACATCCTGCTAATTTTTGTGTTTTTTGTAGAGACAGCATTTCACCATGTTGCCCAAGCTGATCTCGAACTCCTGGGCTCAAGAGATTCACCTACCTTAGCCTAACAAATGCTGAGATGACAGCGTGAGCCACTGCCCCCAGCCTCAGATTTCCTTTAGTTGTTTTCTAATGTTCCTTTTCTGTACTAAGATCCCATCCAGAACATCAGATTACATTTAGTTGTCATGTTTCTTTAGGCTTTCCTTGTCTTTTTCTTGTTTTTGATAATGTTGACAGTTAAAAATAGTTTTTAAAAATTTTTATTCTTGTTTTCTTTTTTTTTTTTTTTTTGAGACAGAGTCTTGATCTGTCACCC